>NW_020897721.1:6074965-6204212 GCF_003984885.1 Neopelma chrysocephalum
CCTCGCCGGGCACAGCCCCAAGCACAGCCCCAAGCACAGCCCCTCGCTGGGCACAGCGACAGGCACAGCCCCTCGCCGGGCACAGCCCCTCGCCGCCTCCGCCCCGCGGGCACCCCCAAACTTTCGGCGGCAGGGGCTGCGCACGCTGCCCCTCCCCGCCGGGGGAAACGTGCTCCCGCTCCCTCCGTGCAGCGAGGCCGGGGGGCGGGCGGCTGCCTGCTTGCTGCCTGCTGCCTCCCTCCTGCCTGCTGCCTCCCTCCTGCCTGCTGCCTCCCTCCTGCCTGCTGCCTCCCTCCTGCCTGCTGCCTCCCTCCTGCCTGCTGCCTGCCTGCTCCTCCTCGCCCAGGCTCCCGCATTGCACCGCCGCGCCGAGCCGAGCGCGGGGCTCGGGCTGCCCCGCCGGCGCCCCCGGCCCCGGCTGGCGGAATGAGCGCCGGCGAGGCCAAGGAGTACCTGGCCCGCAGGGAGATCCCGCAGCTTTTCGAGGTACGCGGGTGTGTGTGTGTCTGTGTCTGTGTGTGTGTTTGGCGGCGTTTTCCGCCCCGTCGGGGGGTGCTCGGCGCCGGGACCCCGCGGCGGGCAGGGCGGGGGCTGAAGGTGGCTGGAAGGACGGGGCGGCGGCGCTGCGGGTCCCGCTCCGTGCTCGGTCCGTGCAGCCCCGGCCGGGTGGGCGCTGCCCGCGGAGCCCCCGCGGCAGCCCCGCGCCGCCGGCGAGCGAGAGAACTTGGGCGTCCGCAGGGCAAAGGGAGCGCCCCGGAATGCGGGCGGGGGACATCACCCCTCGGTCTGGGGGAAGGGAAAAAGCCACAACTGTTCAGCGAGGTTTTGTTTCTCTTCCCGCAAGTTACCTGCTGCTAATGGCTGGTGGTTACTTCGCTGTGCAGCGTGGATTTTTTTTTGTCTCCGAGTCAGACATCCTGTAAATCTGTATGACACACACAGACATGTATGTGTTTTCCCCTGTCTGTGCTGAAGCCAGGCGTTTTTCTGTGTATTTGAAAATTACGGGACGCTGACCACGCTAATGTTTTAATAACACGGCTCGAGTGTGAATGGTTTAACGAGGGATGCAGACACAACTGGTTTTCTGTAGAGGCTCCAAGCTTGAGCTAGAGATTTTTAAAAATTGGTGCATATCTTCTGCACAAATACGTGGCTGGTTGCTGTGATCAGTTAAGTAGTAAGGGCACAGATGCACAGAAATTATATCCTATTTTATAAGTTCAAATGTGTGTAAATAACAGCCATTGTATAAACTGTAGATAACAACTGAGCAAGTCCTAAATTGGAGCTATGTGTGTTTACTACTAATACCAGCTATAACTGTCAAGTTTATTCACACAAAAATTAAGGAAGAGCACAAAGGAACAGGAATCATCCCGAAAGACACTTCTTGTTAAGGGAAGGTTGGATGCAGTGCTCTTGTGGAGAGGTGAGATGATGACTTCTGTATCACCTTGTCAAGGAAAATCAATTACCATGCGTCGGAGGAGGGCCTGGCAGCCCTTCCTCCACACTGCCCACAGTGCTCATGGCTACGATGGGTGCAGAATTAATACTCTAGAGAGGGGATTTCTAATGGCTTTGAATTCCTAACCAGTTAAATCAAGAACCACCTATGAATTTTGGGGGTGTGGGTTGGGAGTTTTTTCCCAATACAGATCACGATGATATTTGAGTGTTTCTCAGGATTTTTAAAAACCTTTTTTTTCAGTGCTTGTGTGTTGGCAAGAATATGGATGAGATACTTGTGAGTGCACTGGTCTTTAAGGAAAAGATACATATTAGTGAGGTCAAAGACTGCAAAGAATATGTAGCTTTTGGGGCTCTCTAGCTTGGGCATTGCTCTGCCTGTACTTGGCAGTGGTTGTTTTAAGAAAAATATAGAGGGTTTTTTGCTATTTTCAGGTTTTATTACAGTGCAAACAGGCAAATATAAAGACATAGCCATGAGCTTCCTGTTCCAAGCAATTTTTATGACATTGGCAAACCAAAATCGTACGATTTTTGCAGGCCTTGGTTTTATGCGTTGGCTTGAAATGGAGAGTGTGAATACACAAGGAATGTGGGACTTCTCTGTGGAAAGTAAAGGGCAAAGCAAAAGTCCTTGTTTTTTTCCTGGCATCTGCCATTATAAGTGTGTATTTCTGATCTTACGTTTCAGAGTCTGTTGAATGGATTAATGTGTTACAAGCCCGATGACCCAATTGAATATTTGGAAAGCTGTTTGCAGAAAGTAAAAGAGCTCGGAGGGCCAGAAAAAGTGAAATGGGACACTTTTGTCAGCCCAGAAAAGAAAACCCTGCCTCCGCTCAATGGAGGGCAACCCAGGAGGTCTTTTCTCAGGAATGGTAATGTATTAAATGTAAAAATGATTATATTTCTTGGACTGTGTGTAGTTTTACATCCACTGCTGAATTATTTTGTAGCAGATCATGCCTCGCTCTGATTTTCCGTAGGCAAAGGAGTGAAGAATTCTATTTCCTTGCATTTTGGCCTTTGTTTTTCTCCTTCCATAGCAGATGCTAGGCAGGAGAGGAACTAGTGATCACTTTGCAGCCAAGTGATGGATGTATGCTGTGTAAACGTTTAAGACATTAGGGGAGAGATTTCTTGTAACCTACTTCAAACGTTTGCAAAGATAGGGGCAGAGCTGAATCAGTGCACTTGGCTTATATTTTTATTTGATTCTTATGGATGACATACATACCAACCTCAGTGCAGTTACACTGAGTGGTTTTTCTAGTTTATATTGGAGCTATACACTAATTTACTAAATACAATGCAAATTATAAACTCTTAGAAAAAGGTGCATCTCATAAAATCTAAGCAGATGTCATACCAATACCTGTAATTATTTCATTTGTAACGTTAACAAAGAGTAATTAGCTCATCTTTCAGTTGCCATAGTTATTCTTCCTTGCCATGCAGCATTTCATTTAACTAATTAGCAGGAATACTGTCTCTACATCCGTGGACAGCATGTGTCACCAAAAGAGTCCTGCTTAATGCTACAGGTTATCTGCACAATACAAAGCTTTTCTTCTCAGAGGCCACTGCTGAACTCTGGGTGCTACAGGCAGATGTTCACAGGAAACCTGATGTGCTTGTAAAGAAACTCCAGAGAAAACCCACCCTGAGTGGTTGCAATTTAATAAATCAGCTTAATAGAGGCAAGGAATATTTAATATAGCGACAGCAAACACAGTGTGAAATTAGGAGATATTTATACTTATTTAAATCTGTGTGCACAGCAGATTTTGAGTTTTCTGCCTATTTCTGCAATTTCCAGTGTATCTCACTGTTTTCCAGTGCTGCCTGATAATTCCAACTTCCCATACCGCCGCTATGACAGACTCCCTCCCATCCAACAGTTCTCCATTGAGAGCGACACCGACCTCTCAGAGACTGCGGAGCTGATTGAGGAGTACGATGTGTTTGACCCTGCCAGACCTCGACCGAAAATTATCCTTGTCATAGGTACAAAAGCAGTCCTTTCTACACCATTTTATCTCTGTTACTTTGCCTTTTGATTTCTACTGCAAATCCATTGAATGCCTGCATGAATTTAAATACGATTTTTTTCCATCTGCCCTAGCAAGTTGTGCAGCCCAGTTCAGAGTGTGAAATTGTTGGTGCTGAGGATGTAGCATCCCAACTGTAAGAGTTTCAGGGGTGACAGCGAGCACCTGCAGTTGTGTTCTGCAGCCTGGATGCCTGTTGGCTGCTGGAGAGCTCGTGGTTTGCTTGTGGAGCACATCTGCCAGTTTGATGTGGTCTTAACTAAACTTGGCTCACGCACTTCAAGACAGCAACACCACGTGAACCAAGTGCTCTTCCAAGGCACGCCCCGGATTGAACTGGAACACTGTTATAGGTACATTCAAAGCTGAGCACAAAAAAAGGTGTTTCAGAACATTGGATAAGCTCACAAAGGTGGTAGGGAACTGTTGTCATCTGTGTTTAGAACCCCGACAAGTGGTCAGTATGTGCAGCTGGAGTGAGCACACACCGTCACTAATCCCTTGCACTGATAAATTAATCCCTACATCTAGTTGGCAAAAGAATCCTGTGCCAACTTCATGGACAGTGAGCACTCAGTTGGCATCAGTTAGTTGTGCTTTCTCCCCAGGTTCTCTCTTTTGAGCAGTTCAGCGTCCTTTCTAAGCAACTTGTACTTTCCAGCCTCAGACAAGCATAAGTTATTAAAAAATAGCTGCAGTTTAAGTCTAAGTCAATGTTTTATTCTGTTTTTGAACTGAAGTTCTTTGAACTAGTTTTCCTTGTCATCTGGGATAGTTGTCTTCAGAAATTTTACTGCCAGGCCTAATGCTCTGAATAGTTTAAAGAGTTACAGCACAGGTGCCAGGTGATGGACAATTACATTTTTAGTCTATAAAGCTTTATTTTTAGTAAAGAGAGATACTGCTTCCATAACAGAGAATAGTATGTAGTGTAGTAAGAGGGAGCAGAAATGTCTTCTCTGTACTGCAGAGTGGGCTCTCGAAGAACAGCGTGTCCTCTGGGCTCTGCACCCAGCAGTTCTCAGAAATGAGCTACTGGAACATATTAAAAACAGAAAACCTGACATTTTTCTAGATATTTGTGGGATGCCAAAGGAATTGCTTAGGGCATTTAAATTTTCTTAAATCTTTTGTTTCAGAATTACAGATCTGAACGTGCAAATCCCTCCACGCCCTGCTGAACTATAAAGGTTGCAATTAGGTGGAGGAATAACCCGCACCTTTCTTTCATCCCAATTAATTAGCTAGCCTTCCTTTTCAGAAAGGAGAGGAACTGGCTCCTTTTCAGTGACCAGAAGGCTCTTAATGCATTAAAATCTGGGTAGCTCAATGGCAGCAGAGTGATGAATGATGGTTTGATTTCGGGGAGATAAAGAGAGATTGGCTTTCACCTCTGGAACTCAGTGCAGGTGCATTTGAAGTGGAATCCTTGAGCTCCAGCGTGTAGTGAACAGACCACGGGTTTTACAGAGCTTTTCTTTCCCCCTATTTTTATAGGGAACGTTGTAAACATTCCACAAAGGCTGTTTCAGGTTTATGTTCCCCCTGAGTTTCTCTGAATCTATTACGGTGTGATCTGATGGAAACACGGTACCGTGTGTGGCACAGCAGCTATTGAACATTTTTGTACAGCATCAAGAAAATTTCTCCTCCCAAATTCGACTTGCCATTGAGAAAGCACATAAAAACACACACTGGAACGAATAAAAGAGTAACTGATATACCAAATAAAAGAGGAAAAAAGAAAAAAGTGTACTGTTCATTTCAAGAGGCAGGTATTGCACGCAAAAAATGTGTTGCATGTTTTCCATTTTGTATAAAATGGCACCAAGAAATTCAGTTAAGCAACATATTTATGTCAAATTAGTGAGAAGTAATCATCCTGCCTAGCTCAGGTTGTACTGGTTCCATTCACTGTTAGGGACTGAAATGAAGTTAAAGACCTGTCCTCTGCTTCTCATTTTAGGTGAACTTTTCTTTATTAATGCATTAGCCCAGGATCTTTTTAATGCTTCCATAAAGGTTTTTACAACTTCTTTGCTTTATGAAATCTGTCATCCTTACAATGAACCAGGTAGCTCCAGGGCAAAAGAGAACTCACTCAGGAAGGTGGGGGTTTTGTTCTTTTTCTGGGTTTGCAGAAGAGACCTCTGCTGAGAGGGAAATCTGGAAAGCTGCAAACTGAGTGTGTGACTGGATTTTAGAAAAGTCAAGTGGAACCTGCCCAGGTGGTACACAGCTGAATCACTGAAAAATTAAGTTTCTAAGGCACTATAACAGTGGCAAAACTAGATTGTGTTTAAAAATGTGCTTCCTAATATACTTTAACAAACACGTTTTTAGTATTGATACAGCCTGAATTTAGACATCTTAAAATATTAATGACCTGGTGTCATTAGCGCCTTAGTTCAGTGTGGTTTTTAGCTGCACTTTGTTAAAAACCTGCATGTTAAAAGAATCCACTTTCCTTTTGTGATCAGAGTTTAAAGGCTGGATCGAAGATAGTGCTGCCAGCAAGCAGCTGCCTATTGATTTGTTAAATCCAATCCAGAGCTAGATTTTAAAGTCAAAAGTATTTACAGAAATCTTATTATTAGATGAATTTATTCTGAATTTATAGCAAAATTGAAATTTTGAACTGCTGTTGACAAAATTAGATTGAAACAACTGCTTCAGTAAAACTTTTTCCGCATACAAATCTTCACTTGAGACCCATTAGCAAACATAATTTTAGATGCAACAAGTGTTCCCTAGTCTAGACATCTTCTAGAAATATGTAAAATAATCACACTTTTCTTGCATAATGCATAATCTCAGAATAAGTGAAAAGAGCAAAAACTGAAAGTGATTTGATTTTCCTTTCTTCTGAAGAGTTTGTCAGTGTGATTTATCAAAGAATCAGGAATGGATACATAATACAATAAATTATAGTGATTTGCTGTAGGAAGTAATTTTGTCCTATTCCTTTTCCCTTATTTTATTACCTGAATGTTTCCCCTCAGAATGTAAATGGATAATCCCAGCGTGCTATAAAGTGATATATTTGGACTGAGAAAAACAAACTGTGTGAGAAGTTTATGGACATTAAAGCAAATACTTCATTAGCGATTTTCTGATTGCAATTCAAATTGAAAGAATGGAAGTGCCAAAGTATTTTTTTTTCCTGCTTCTCTTTAATGACAAAGCAAAGCTCTCCTTAACTGGGGTGTGAAGTCCATCTACTTATTTCAAGCAGGTTTTTTTTTAGCTATTTTTTTTTTTAGCTATTTTATGCTTGTACAGGCTGATGTTTTTTCCAGTGTCAGTTTTGTTTTTCTGGCATCTTTGGCCTCTGTGGGAACACAAATGCTTGTTTGCCTTGTTGTCAGCTTTTCTGTTTCTAATTTCTACGCATTACTGATATATATTTTGCATTTTTGTTTCTCTTAAAGAAGAGAGAAACATATGGCTTTGTACGACAGAAACACGAAGTGAACGGAATGAGGGAAGAACATTTCCCATTGTGACCTTGCTGTACCGAGATAAGATCCAGCTTTTCTTTCGTTCCTTTGCTTGTGTGTTTTATAAACGTCTATAGTTGTGGTGACTGGCTGGATGTTACAGATAAATGCTTGTAGAAACGTTATTAGATAATGATAAAACCTTTTTTTTCCCCGAGGGTATAAGTGAACTGGGGGCAGGGTGGGGGAACACTTTGACAATGTGCACATTTCTTTGGGAATTCTCTTCCAGAGGGTCCTGCTCTGAGTTCCAAAGGGCAGGTGGAGCACTGGCATTGCAGTGTCAGGGCACAGAGGGCTCCTGCTGGCTGCTGGTGGCACTGAGAGCTCTCTGACAGTGATACTGGACCTGCTCCACAGAGAGGGCCATAACTAGAAATAATTGTAATAATTGTAGTTTATCCTGCAGCCAAAATTGTATTAATTACATAAATGCCTGTTTATGGGAATAATATAGAGAATATATGAAAGAGTTACATGATTACTAACAAGAAGCTCAGTGTATTCATATTTACTTTCAATGTGCTGCCGTATTTTTTAAAGTTCATAGAAATTTTATATTTTTAATCTTAATTCTTTGTCTGTTGAAATAAAATTCGGTGTTCTCCCACGGAATTCCCCAAACTACAGCTACTTAGTGCTGGGAACTATTATCAAAAGATTTGGTTGGGGTTTGCTTTGTTATACTGTCCAGCAGCACACACACTTTTCTAAATATAAACAGTTATTTTTATTCCCTGGTTTTACATACTGGATTCCAGATTCTCTGTTAATGACATCATGACATTTCCTTTTAGTTCAGGTATGGTCTGATTGTTTTACAGGCATTCTTGCTTCTGCTGTCCAGCTGACCTTCACTTCAGCTTTGCCTCTGGTGTAATGTAGCTGTTTTCTGTGATTTTGATACCCCTTTGGCCTGTATTATATCTGTTGAAGGGTCTCTTCAAGTTGTCCAGCAAGCTGAACCCAACAAACTGCTTCTCTGTCAGATGCTTCGAGCATCAATACCAGAAGTATGCATGGTTCAATAAAAGTCTTTGTACCAAATCACTATGGAAACATCTCAGCTGATTATTTAATATTTTTCTGTATTGTAAAATTAGAAAACCTCAGAAACTCATGCAGGCATGTTTAGGAGCAGATTTTATTAGTTTCATTTCATGACTAGTCCACTGATTTAATTGACTTGTTTAACTGAGTATGATTCTTTCTGACATGAATATGGTTCAGACTCTCTGGCTCTGCCTTTGGATTCATAGAATTCAAGAAGGGAAAAGTTCATTTTCTGTTCCTCTGGTACAGATCAAGAAAAACTCTGTTCCAGGAGCAGCTTTAGAATGAGGTCAAGCCTAAAAGAGTGCATTTGTTTTTATTTTGCAACTAGGTTTGTATTGTTTTTTTTTAACTTTGCATTACAAGTCTTTACCTTTATGATCTGGTAGATGAGACAGATTTCCAGTGGCTGGTAACAGGTCATGCAAGGGCAAGATTTACTCTAATAATGGTTGGAAAATTGGTGCCCACAGCAAAGATTTCCCGTGTGATCAGGTTCTTCAGGTGAAAGGTTAATTTAATGTTTTGCTTATAATTCCCAACAGGTGGCCCAGGAAGTGGCAAAGGAACCCAGAGTTTGAAAATAGCAGAACGTTATGGATTTAACTACATCTCAGTGGGGGAACTGCTGAGGAAGAAGATCCACAGCACGAGCAGCAATAGGAAATGGAGCCTAATTGCCAAAATAATTACCACTGGAGAACTGGCCCCTCAGGTAGAGCATACCCTGTGTTCGTGTTTGCTTTCCAGGATTTGTACATGCTGTGTTAATGTGCACCAGCAAGAAAACTTCCTTTGCAATATTGAATAAACCACTTCTTTTCTCTGTGAAAGGAAACAACCATAACTGAGATAAAGCAGAGATTAATGCAGATCCCTGATGAAGAGGGGATAGTGATTGATGGATTTCCCAGAGATGTTGCCCAGGCAATCTCCTTTGAGGACCAAGTAAGAAATTGTTTTTATTCTTCAAATAACTTCCATATCTCTACAACAGTTCAGCTCGTTGAAATCATCGGTCAGATTCCAAGAAAGAGCATTGCTCTTTAGATCCCTGCAAGTACGTAATTACAGGTTGACAAAAGGTTGTTCTTTTGCTCTGTGTTATATTCTGTCCTGTCTGAAGACAGACTATTCTGTAAAAAGAAAATGTGACAATATAACCAATAATCCAAACCTATTGTCTCGGTAATGAGAATCCTCGCGAGATGAAGGAGGAAACATGAAATCTAACAGTGAATATTTTTTGTATCTTAGTGGTTTAGAAAAGGGGAAAACGTATTTCCATATCTATTTGTTCAATTTAATCTATAAAATAAACATACTTAAAGCAGTGCTTTTAATCTCAAGTTTATTGCAGTGCATTGAGAAGACGACTAAAATATGAGTTAAAACTGCCCATCTTTTGCAAGGTTTTGTAAACCAGAAATTATGCTTTTTTTTTTTTAGAAAATGACATCATTTTGTTTGTTCTACACTACAGCTCTCAGGTTGAGTCAGCTGAAACTGTTTCCTTGAGTGTATCCACTTGTTGTTTTCATGTGTGTATTTTAAACTAATCTAAAAATACTTAAACTCAGTGGAAAAACAAACAGTTTATATCATTTTCTGAAGAAGCACTACTAAGCATAACAGTTCTGGTCACAAGTAGAGGTTGCAGTTTCAGAGCTGAACTCTTAGGAGTGCCTCCATGCAGAGCATTTTGAAGTCCTTCACAACTGGTGCACCACTGTTTCTGTACTTGGAGTTCCAAGTGGCACTGCCAAAGCAGAAGTAATGAAACAAAGCAGCTAATGAGGCATTTCATTAATGTGCTTTTACAAGGTCTTATTCTGGGCAAAATTTAGAAGACTGAATTGAGGAAATTAAAGGAATCAGGCAAAATAGTTATTACAGGAAATAGCGGTGACTGCCGACGATATCTCCTTACAATTCACAAAAGAGGAGACTATTTTATGAGTGAAAGAGCAGAAATGTAGGCTTAACCATCATTTCCTTGGACCTTTTTTTTTTTGGCCAGTATAACATGTGATAGTGTGACTTAAGTGCATTTCTTGGTGCTGTAATTTTGTGCTGATGTTGGTTTTGATGAAAGAAAGGGGGATACAAAACTGGAAGAAGCGACAGGAATTAAGTGCTTTGAGTTATCCTGGGCTCAGATTCTCTTTCTACAGAGGAGAACCAGTTAAACAACACTGGACTGTATTCTCAAGAGAATTCCTTCATTTTTAGTCAATTGGGATTTGGTAAATCCTCCTCAAGGCCTGATTCTGCTTGAAAAATAGATCACTACCTAAGTCTCTAGAAAAATCCAGGAGCACTTCATACAGGAAGACCTTCCAATCTTACCAGTTCTCAAAGAAATACTTGAAAGAAGGAATCATAGACCTTTTATAGGAGCACAGGAAGGAAAAAAATAAAAATCTGTTTAGGCTCCCTGTTTCATCTTTCATAGCAGCTGATCTGTAATATGAACATGGAAATAAATGCACAAAGGATAGACATATTTCAACATTGAACATCTGTGTCGATATCAACATCTCCAGTGAGATATATTCAGTGTTTTATCTTGGATTTATAGTTTAAAGAAATAAAATACACTTGTTTCTTTAAAATTCTCTGCTTAGTAAGCCATAATGCTACACACATAAGTAGGAAGGCCTTGTGGTTTAGGAAATGGGGACTGTCAGCAGTGGTGGTGCTCACCTTCCCTCACAGGATGAGGCTGAGGTAACCCATGGCACGTTAGGTTATTTATATTAAGCATGCTGACACTTTCAAGGCACTCAGAGATTCCTCAATGGGAAGTGCAATTGAGTTGTGGAGAATTCAGTAATTAAATGTTGTGATAATTTGTGTAGGTCTGCAATTAGAGATGCTAGGGGGTTTTCCACAGCTTGCTTTCTAGCAGCGTGTAGAAGCACAGAACAGAATTGTTCTTGTTAGCCACAAGTGACAAGATAAGAAATAGTTAGTTAGTTGAAATTTCAGCAAAGAAAGTTTTGATTGAACAGTAAGACGATTTTGATTAGATCTGTTAAGCAACAGAACATCCTTTAAGAGAATGGTGAAATCCCACAAAATGCAGATGGTCAAGTCATACATGTGCCTTATTCTTACAGAGACATCCCCTGTAGAACCCTGAGATCTGTTCATGAAAAGTTCTGAGTAAGAACTGATTCTGATTGTTATCACCCCATTGTCATGGGTGAATACCTATTCTTACAGGTGGTCCCTTTGAGACCCGAAAACAGCAGAAGAGTTTGTGTGACACAGACAAGTTCTTTACCACTGTTTGCACAAACACAATCTCCAAGAGTATCTGTTGTAATGCCAAAAATAAATTGGGGGGGTGGGATGTGAGGAGCAAGTTATTAAACTGAATGGAAATAGAGATGAGCAATGCAGGGTATTTAGAGAGGCTGGAACAGAGACTAAACAAATGTGAGGAAAATTGGAGGAGTCTAAACAAAACTGGCTACAAAGACCTGACACAGTTCAGGAAAGCATGTCTGGTGGTTGTTGGTCATTGGAAGTTTATATTGTTTTGTTACACATACGTTGTTCCTGTGTGAGAAAGGACCTGCACCCAATGTATCCTAAAGACACAGGAAGTCAAAACCTGGACTAGATATGAGCTGGTCAGTAAATGGTGACCCAAGAGAGAGCCTGTGCAGTTTTTGGTCTCAATCATGTCACCTTCCCATTCTCCAGCAGTGCCTCTTCTGGAAAATGGGTGATGAACAACTGAACAGCAAGGCACAAAGGGCATAAAATCTGTCTTGCTCCCAAACATTAACACTATAGTTCCTTGAACACTATTTACTGAACATTTTTTGTACGTGGCTTTCACCAGTAAGAGCTGTGCTGAGTTATTGTAAAGATAAACTGATTTGTATTGGAAATAGTTTACTGTGTTACAGCAGAAAAGGACAGCTCAGGCACCTGGTTTCTCTTGAAAGCACTTATAAAATCTAACTGCTGTGTTTGCAGTCATCTTTAATGCAATAAATTATTTATGCTAAATTAATTCTTTCAGTTTATGGTTCACATAGCTGTTACTAAGACTTGACACTATTGGAGCTTTCATAGTCTCTTCATTCTGTGGACAAATCAAAGGGGTACAGACACGTCTGAACTGCAGTTCAGTCCCTGTCCTGCATATCATTCTATCACAGAAATACATGGTGACAAGGACTGCTTGTTAAACTTTGCTTCTGACTGCTCTTGGTACTACCAGCACATTTCTATCCCTTCGACTCGTTCAGAAGCTGAGCTTTTCTCTGGGAAAAAATGTTATTTTTAGTAAACTAGTCAAAGCAAAACAAATGATGCTAACATTCCCATACATAGGTACAGCTCAAAGATGATGATTTCCTTATTATGTTGCCAGACTCTCGTGTGGACAGTAAGTTCTCAACGTGTTGCTAGGCAGAATTGTATTAGAACATGTTTCAGCAGGGTGACTAAAATGCTTAAGATAAAAGAATGTATCATTGCAGCACTCACAGTATTTTTCTTTTCTGCTCAGATCTAGAAACCAGAAGTCACAAACACTGTGTCCAAGCAATACTGTCAATCTGGAATAAGTTTTCTTTGAGTTTCAGTTGTCTTTGAACTTTTTATCCAAGGTGAAATAAGGCCCGTAGTTGTCTCTTTGAAAAATTTAATAAGGAAATTCTCTCATTGGAAGTCTTAGATTGTTGCCTTACCCTCTCATTTCTTAATTCCAGAGAGCAGAGTCAATGCTGCCAACGTGTACTTTTAATAAAACCCTGAAGTTCCAAGCGGTCGCAGTCGTGGAGAAAAAATGAAAACATGAATTTTAAAGTCTTAAAACCAAATAGAACTTCAGGTTGATATATATCTCTGAAATATATGATAATTTCTGCATTTTGATCATTTCAAAATCCTTCTGCATAGCAATGCAGATTTAATACTGACATATTTAGCCTTTCAGTTTGATCCTAGGCATGAAACTGTCCTGAATCACAAATTTCTAAGCTCTCCATGATCTCTGCCGAGTGCAAACGGTAGAAAGGTGTTTACATTTCAAGGACACATTTGAAAATGCCAAGGAGAAAATGGTTTATTTACCATTAACCTGTCAGCTTGAAATTCAGCAAGTCACCTCCAGTCCCAGCATGCTGAAGCATCCTAAATATCTTCCTCTCCAGTGCCACTGTAATGAAATGGCTCTGACTGGTGTATTGAACTCAAAGGACTTGGGAAGAAACTGCAGTTTGACTTTCTGTGTAATTTCTCACATGGTTTTTACCCGTTTCCCAGGAGAAACAATTAACTGTATTTCGCAGTTAGTTTCAGTTACTGCTTTGCTTTGGTTTGTTTTGGTTTGTTTTTTTCCCTCCATTCATGTGTGTAACTTTCCTCCAATCTAATTCCTTCACCAGTATTAACCTTGTTAGTGTCAACAAAGTACACATGTAGTTTGCTTAAAATATATTGTGATTTTTTTTTTTAGTAGTGACATAAGTGTAGAACAGGTATTAGAATCAATGGCTGTTCATTAATGAATATAATTTAATTATTTGATAAAAGAGGAAAACCGCTTTTGTAGAAATTATCTAAAAAAATATTTTTGTCATATATAACCTGGGTGACAAGACTATATTTCAGTAAAATATAAATTTAAATTCATATGGCCAGGAGTGAGGGCTCCAGGACAGCTGGGCAAGTGAATGCAGCCTGGTGGTGAATCTTCTTGAGGGGAAAGGATCTGTTCTTTGCAAGAGGTTGTTGTTCTGGTAAAAGTATTTTCCGTATCACGGCCGGTGTGTCTTCATTTCAGCTCCTCAACTTCTGTCTTCCTTCTCTTGAATCTCCACTTCAGTGATCCAGGGATGATCCCCTACTGGATAAGTGCCCAGTGATCAGTGGGAGGAGTGGGAGGACCCCCACACCAGCACTCTGCTGTGCTTCCTCTTGTTCACTCTCTTTGGCCCTGTGAGTTTTACGTTGCTTTCTGAAAGCCAAGCCTGACCAGGAAGCCTGTGGAATGTTCTTACCATCATCTCTCTTCTCCCCTGGAAGGCAGAGCACTCTCCAGAGAAAGACAGGCAGAGATTCCATTTTCTGCTTGGGTGAGAGGCCCTAGAGCTCAGGATTCCTGTGTTCCTGGAGCAGGGCTCTTCTCTGCCGGTCAGCCTTGGTGAGGGAGAGCTCATCCATTGATGCTCCTCAGGAGAGACCCAGATGTTCTGAACTGAGAGTGGGTGGAGGTGCCTGATGAGTGGTTCTGGAGCAGAGATCTGCTCAGACCTTTCTTTGTCTCATTAGCATTCATATTTACAGATTTTTATCAGTTAGCTGCCCTACACAGGTGAAAATCTGCATCAGTTCTCCCTAAACACACCAGTCTCTCTCAATTATCAGGAGGCTTAATTATGTACTCTGGGCAATTTGCTGGAAACTTATTTCTTGGGCAGGGTGAATATGGTGCAGAAGCAGTTACCAGGAAAAAATTCTACCAACAGGATTCATTCTTTGACAGCATGGTTCGTGATTTTGCTTTTCTGAGACAAGAAAAAACTATGCAAACAGTCTAGTGACCCAAGAGAGATGGAACTATAAAAAGAAAATCAGTAATTACAAGGGAGAGCACACATGCAATGGACATAAACTAGCTTACTAGTAACCTTTACCAATAAGAATAAAATGCCCTGTTAAATTAATGGCAATTGGTCATGAGCTGTCAGTTTTCTCAGGAGTATCTGGGAGAACATTCCAGGAATTAAGAAACAGAGCATTTTCATCTTTTGCCTAATGAGGACTAATGAGAGAGAGTGTAATCATCTTATTTCTAGCAAGCAACCACACTATTCTCACTAACAAGAGGAGATGTAGAAAATATCCCCAGAGAAAAGAGAGCGTCTCTCCACTTGTACTGTTTAATGTCAATAGCACCATCAACTTGCTTAGAATTACTCTCAATTTACTCCTGGTTCCAGTTTAGGAAGGAGATTCAAACCCAAAGAGAGTAGGATTTACTTACTAGTAAATACTATTCTAAAAAATGAGAGGATGTACCCACCAGTGTTTTATTCTGAGTTGGTGCCATCTGCTCTTCATCTCGTTCAAATGGAGTAATAAGAAACCTGTCTGTTCCCATTGGCAAAGATTCCCCCTTCTGCTGCCTTCCAGCTCGGAAGGAGCCAAATTCACTTCTCTGAGCCCCACATCCCACCTCACAGGCACTTCTGGATGTGAATAAACCCCTCTGCCCTCAGCAGCAGCTGAGTGTGCTGTGGGAAAGCAGCAGGAAGGAATCCAGTTCTTCTGTTGGTTCTCTGCACCTTTTCCACAAGCTGAGCCTCGGAATAAAACTTATTCCCCGGCCATCAAACTCAACAACACTTAGTTCTGAGTTTAAAAAAGAAGTTTCTTTTCAAATAAGTCATTTTCCTTCATTAGAAAAAAAGCAATTTGTATTCATATTTACTTAGGAGAATAGATATGTTTCTAGAGGAGTAATCCCATATATATGAAAATCCATATTTTTACCCTGGCCTGTTCCATTCCAGCTCAGAGTATCTATAAGCACGTCTTGCAGGCAGGTGCAGTTGAGGGAAGTGGAAGCAGAGTGGTTCATGAAAACAGCAGTGAAATATCAATAGCATTTCAAGGTTGTATTCCTTGTAAATACCCGTGGGAGGAATATATTAAGTGCTGTTAGGTCTGTGTGCCTGTGGATGGAGGAGAGATGTTACCCTTTTGTGCATCTTGTGTTTATGACATGGTTTTCAACTACCTCTGATGATAAAGATGCATATTCTGCAGGTAAAAGATGAATTCATAGAGACCACATAATCAGAACCTGCTTTGTATTCCTGCCTCAAATATGCTTGAATTACTTCTTTTTTTACACTTCAGAAAATTTTTCAGGCAGTACTTCATTTGAAACCAGGCTTCTTGAAAGGAGAATTTAAAAACATTGTTTTACTTGACATTTTATTTCTGTGAGTGAATTATATTTTGAATTACAAAACCCAGGGTGTCAGAAAAAAGTGTTCTTAGTTCCTGGGATTCTGATAGTGTCTTTTGTATTGTTGCTGTTACTTGTAAAAAACAGCAACAAGAGTACTCAGGTCCTGTAGAGAACTTTCCATTTTTAAAAGCAAAAGGAAATAATTAAACCTAATTAATTAATTATTTGTTCAAGGTGCACCTTGTTATTATCCTCATTTTACAGTTAGGGGGAAAAAAAGAAATGAAGCCCAGGGAATGCTTTTCCATTTTCTTAAATGTGAAGTGACTTCTGCAGCCAGTGCAGTTGGTGGGAACTGGAAGCAGCTGAGAACCTGCACACCTTCAACCAGGGCACTCAGATCCTTCCCTTCCTTGGGGGGCTGCACTTACTCAGCCAGGGTTTCTTTAAAGACCTGAGGTTGACTGTGGAAAGCTGCACTCTCGTGTTTGTGTGAATCAAGGGACCCTCTTTTGGCTTCCTGCCTCTTTTTCCTTCAGGGCTGATAATTTCACGAGTGATCTGTGTGTTGTAAGTGCTCTCTGTAGGATTTGATGCTGTAGGTGAAGTCTTGTGAACACAAAAGCTCAAGTCCTGCCCTTGGGAAGGGCTGGTGTGACTCCACAGGCTGAGGGGATGCAGTCCTGGAGATGTTTGGGAGGGAGATACAGCTTGGAGCATCTTGGGCATCTTTCTGCCACCGTTGTCAGGATCCACAGAAATGGAAATATTAAATAAAACTACTCACTTGTAGAAACTCCTTTTGTCCCTGATTTGCAGTTGCAATTTCACAGTCCCTGTGTGATGTATTTCAGGAAGCTTCAATCAGCTGGATATGCACCCTGGGACTGGAGCTGTGCCTGTGCCCAGCCTGCTGGGAGGTGCATCAGCCATTCCCTTTCATGAGACAGCTCCATGACCTACCAGGCTTTGAAATCTCCACTGTTTTCTTTCAGAATCCATCTGTGTCATAATTTGGGGGTTTTTTTCCTACTGTATCCTTTTGAATTCCCAAATTCCTCATTATTCTTCTACTACTAGTGAAGCAACCTTAATTTAACAGAGCTGCTTTCAATAATGTCCATATTGCACTAAAGTCTAACACAGAAACTTGCTTTCATGGTCTTTCATGTGAATAATTATGTGCCTTAAAGCTGCTGTGTGGTAGTAAAATTAACTGTCATAATTAATTCATCCATAGAAGGACAGAATAACTTTGTCAACTATGTATTTACAATAGTCTGAAAAGGGAAGGAAAAGTTACTCTGGTTTTGTTGACATTGAGGTATTTGTGTTAGAGGTAGGAGAGAGCTTCTCTCCCACTGGCAGTTATTTAAAAATAATAGGTTATAAGGTTAATTGTTTCAAAATCTAATAGATACTCAGAAATAATTACCAGAACTAGTGTTTTTGTAGTTTGTGTGCTCATGTCTCCAATCATCTACAATGTGTGTAAAAAATAATTTGATTTTCTTTAAAATCCTATTTAATTTTCTGTAATGATAGAGAGGCCACCGTCCTGCTGGGCTGGTGCTGCTTTTCAGGCTGCCCTTCACTGCTTGAAAATGGCTCTGCTTTTTCACCACTTTCTGCTTCCTCATCTCCATATCCTGCTCTGTCAGTGAGCTCGTTTGTAAAGGCTAATGAGCATTACCCCAGGCTGCAAAAGTTGTACTTGTTTCTTTTGACTTCCTAAGAACCTTTTTCTGCTCAGACTGACAGTAAAAAAGGCCAGACCATACTTAAAAGTTGTATTTCCTCAAATGACAGAAACCAGCTGGATGGGATTATTTTTTTTTTTAAAAAACTTGGTTATTATTTTTCCAGATTGTCCACCTGGGAAGTTTTGACTATTCAGACCAGGATAATTGTCTTTATGCAATTTAACATCCTTGGGTAGAGGGACCTAGATATAGGTCTATAAGCTTAATTGGTGTGTTCTGGCCCTCAATAGCAATGTATTAGTAACAATTATATAATTAACAAAAAGATATAAATCACTTACTGTTTACACAGTAGTGGTTAATATACATGTGGATGTTTTAGTGATAATTTTGCATAGCTCAAATTTGACTATCAAGCTGAACAAAGACAAAATTATTTTGTGGATAGAAAACATCAAGAAAAAAATCTCTGTTTACCATTCTTGAGCATCCAGCATCATTTGCAATATCAGTAGATTGTCATTTCTAGAATGGGAAGCAAATGTTTTTACTGATATTAGTTAAAATTAAAGTATGAAATCTTTTGTTCAGGTAAGTAAGGGCAGCAGGAATAACTTTGTGCTTGTATGTGAGGACAAATAAACCCTTTTCTTATCTGAAAGCAGATAAAAGCTTGAACAGTTTGTTTTTACCTTAAATGCTCCTTACAGAGAATTCTGGTATGTTTTAAAAGGCAGCACTAGGGTAGTGAAATCTTTAAAGAGAGGTGGATTTCTTTGCAGGAGCCAGGTAGAGGAAAGAACAAAACCAGATCTTATGAATGTGGTTCATGTACACCTGCAGCCTCATTTTTAAAATCCTGTGAATTCAAGTGTCTGAGTGACTTCAGGGTGAGAGGAAACAGCCTCAGGTTGCACCAGGGGAGGTTTAGGTTGAATGAAAGAAAAATTTCTTTATGGAAGGGGTTGTCAAGCCTTGAAACAGGTGGAGTCACCATCCCTGGGGGTGTTAAAAAACGTGTGGATGTGGCACTTAGGGACATATTTTAGTGTGGCTTGGCAGTGCTGGGTCAGTGCTTGGACTCAGTGATCTTAAAGGTCTTTTTCAACCTAACTGATTCTATGATTCCAGGACTTCTGTGTACTGAATATTAGTGACCCCCAAAGATTGCCTGTGAACATTTTTTTAGCAGTATTCCTGAGAAAGTGGGGCTGTCCTTGCTTTCTCCCCATCGAGCACCAGAGGTGTCTCCTCTTCAACTGTTTGACAGCACAAGTAACCAAAACTTAGGATGAAGATTTAACTGAGAAAGAGCAGAAATTTCTCATTGCCATAAGGCTGAACTTCCTGAAGTTCAGTGCAGGGAGGGGTGTGACACAGGCCAGGGCTCACCACACAGACCAAAAGGGATAGGGGAAATTAAAATCCTTTTAGCTGCCACACCCAGCCTCTTGAAAAGGGCATTTAAGCTTTAGTGATACTTAGAGGAACCAAGAAAGTGTTTTAAGGAACTGTGGCTCTTGGAACAGGTCTGTTTTCACTGGGACCAGGCCATCAATTAGCTTCATAGTGGCTGTGGGATTTGAAATAACACCTTATTTAAAGAGTTTTTAGAGGGAAACCATACAACCATTTTCCTGCAGAATACAGGACAGTCCTATTTTGCTCTTTTAAAAAAATTTAGCTAAGGGAACCTTCTGGTAATGCCAATGATGAGCATAGTCTAGAGAAGGTTTGTGGTATGAGGTAAAATTTTTTCCTTAAACTTTTTCCTTAGCATTTCAGGTGAAGCAAATTGATTCACCTCCTCCTTAAGCCTGCAAATGTCCCTTAAAAAATACAAACAGCAGAAAACAAACAGCTTCATCAAGTTCCAGCTTATGAAATCGTAGCATATCTGAGCCTCCCATGACAATGGAATTGCTGAGTCGGGCGGTGCCAGATTCTCAGCTTAACCAGACTCCTGGAATTGCTCTTCCCACAGATCTGCACCCCGGATTTGGTGGTGTTCCTGGCATGTTCCAGCCAAAGGCTGAAGGAAAGGTTGCTGAAGCGTGCGGAGCAGCAGGGGAGACCTGACGATAACCTGAAAGCCACCCAGAGGAGACTCATGAATTTCAAGCAGAACGTCGTCCCCTTGGTGAAATATTTCCAGGAGAAAGGGCTGATCATCACAGTAAGTCCTTCAGGATGTACCTCTGAAACCTTCACTGGCATGGTTGTACTTGGCTTCTTGTACCTTTTACTGTGAGACGGGCTGGAGGAGTCAAATGATGTTCTAGGTTAATACTGTTGTTGTTGAAGTGCTTAATGAAGACAACAAATTCATTGAGCAGTTGACAACAGTTGAATTATTGACATGTTCTAAATTACAGATTGTGTCTGGTTGTGATAATGCACAGAACTTGGTACCATGAGAGCACAGATGGCCCATTTTGTTTCTTTTCCTAACCTAAATAACCTGTGTAGTTCACATTGGTGTGTTCTCCTCAAACAGCAAGTGTGACTAATTCTGTGTGCTGGCCAGAGTCCTGGGCTGAGATCTTTAATTGCAAAGTCATCTGTTGATATGAGGAGCCTTAATAACAAACTTCAGCATCTTTCTGAAATTCAGAATGAAAATCCTGGGGAATTATTCCATTGTCTTCTCCAGAGAGTGTGTGTTCTGGCTTAGCTTGTGATTAATTCTGGTTTTAAGGATGAGAGGACTGGAATTCTTGGAAGTGTTTATTCATTATTGAGCAAGTGGGTATTTTGTGATGTTTCTATAGTGCTCCTCCTATAGAAAGCATACTTAGCTCTTCAGGAAAAATGTGCCTTTGTGGATAAATCATGTGGGGCATCTGGGTAGAATTGCATTTCTGTGATGGGACCCGTAAAAGAGAACATTTTTTTCCTATTCAAGTTCCTTCTACTCTTTAATTCTGTTTCTTCAGAGTTCTGAAGATAAGTTCACCTTAGATATCCTCTTTCTTTTTGAAGATGTTTATGATGGGTATGGAAATGACAACATGGCATGTGAACATTATATTATTGTCCACCAAGGACAAAGAAACAGCCCATTTTCACATAAAAGGAAATACAGTTTTGCCTGCTGTTTCCCTGCAGAAGGAGGAAGAAAAAAAGAAAATAACATTGAGCCTGCTGCTTATAATGCTGGACCTGGAAAACACTAAAATCCTGTGCGGATGAGAGCAGTGTAAGGACTAGAACAGCATCAAACAGAATTACAGTAGCCTGATTCCTAGAGGAGTAAATCCTTGAGGCAAGGTCAGGCAGGGTCAGTGTTGACCAGGAGGAAATAAAAAGATTTACATTTTTCTTAAATCTTTACCTGTACCTTGTCACTGCTGTTCAACACTCTAAATCTGGGACATTTCTTCTAACTAGCATCAGGATTCTACTCAGGGGCAAGAAGCAGGACTGTTCGTCTTTATGGGGTGTTATAATTTTAGATTCACAACTCAAATTTTATACATCTGCTTAAATATGTTGTTCTTCATCAGTAAACAGACCAAAAGAGAAAATAAAAATTCACTGAAATATAACTAAATATGATTATTAAGCAGACATTTTATATATATATATATATATAATTATAATTACTGTTAGACACTGTGTAAGCAAGAAATAAAAAGCTGAATTCCCGAAGAAGATTCATTTTTGTGCTCCAGCAGTTACTCCATACTGGTTTGAACATACTTTGGTTAATTGAATTAAAAGCCACATTCTTCATTTCAGATCTTACTGATCAGGTTGGTTGGGTGTAATTCTTTCCCTTCCTCTTTTTTTTCAGTTGATCTTTGATAATTTTCTGCAGTACCTAGCTTGTCCTTGTTTGATATTCTCAGTCTGTGCATGGTATACCTGCTCTCAGTCTTGATCCTGTTTGCTGCTTTGAGGGAAAGAAGTGAGGCCCCCACCTCCAGTACTTCTAAGAAATACAGCTCTGTCCTTTCTGAAAAACTCCCTCTTTGAAATAGTATTTGTAAACTTCATTATAATTAAGAGAAGTAAAGATCTGATATTTTCATGAACACACAGTCTGTGTTTAAAAGTCATTTTAGCAATCTGTCAGTAGTCTTAACAAATCAGAACCTGACTTTAAAATCAAATTTGAATTCAGAAGGTATGGAGACTGTAGTAATACAATTTTGGACAGGGAGTATGTCAATGGATGAATATGCTGGCATTTATTGTTTCAGTAACTGAACAAATATTAAAACATTATGTATTGTTTACCTAGACAATAACTAATACACTAGTTAGCTGGTGGGGGAGATGTTAATTGGATGAAATTATGAGAGGGAGAACATGTAAGTGCCTGGGTGACCTCAGGTGTTCTGGTGTTTAGCAGAGGACTTCAATTCTGAACACCAGTTCTTCCCCTCTGCAGTTTAATTTGACTGTAATCTGGTGTGGATATTGGTGTCTTTATTGGAGAGGAGATCATTGGGCTCCAAAAATCTTTCAGTCCACAGTTCTCAGAGAGCTTGGCTGTTCTTTGGTTGGTCTGGATGGAAAAAAAAATGTACAGAGCTCCTCGTTGTAGCAGTGGGAGCTTCTCCTGCTGGAGACAGGATCAGGTCCAGTCTGCCTGATTTATAATGATTCCACGTAAGCACAGTGCTTCAGTGGCAGCCTTTTTATGTTAGTAAGTCTGTGTGCATTTAAGGGGGGAAAAAATGGACTGGCTTTATTAAGACAAAAATACTAGACAGGAAAAGAAGGCTCTGGTCCTTATTTAAACAGCCATCGTGTGGCATACATGAAATGCATATTTCTCTGCTATCTTCCTTGTCCCACTTGTCCTTTTAGGGAATTTACCATGCCTATGAAAACACTAAAATGACATTCAGATTAGTCAGAGAAGTAAAGGGAACCCAGAAAAAGCAGCTGAAGCTGGAAACGGATTTTGAGCACAAATTTAGAAGTTAAACAGTGGTGGATGAGGGAAGGAGCTGTCTGCCCTCATAAGCATCAAACAAGCCTAATGGCTGTCAACTGTCACAGAAAAATTCCCCACGGAGCTGCGTTATATAAATTTTCCTCTTGTTTTGGTTAAAAAAAGGAATTTTGCTATAGGATTTGCACATTGACATGAGCTTTATCTGTGACTTACCAAAACGCTGACGAAAATATCAGTTATAATCTCTTTCTAAAGTTTCTGTGTTATCATTTAGCTGCCCAACTTGAGGGGTTGGTTTGGACTTTTTGTCTGTTTGTTTGTCAATGCTGATTCCAAAGGACCTGCCCTTACTCAGTCTTCCTTTAACTTCGGGCCTGTCCCCGGAGAAATGTGGGACCTGCAGCCCTTTGAGCAACTCTCAAGGTCAATCCAAATCTTTTATAACAAACTGTTATATAAAGACAGGATTGAAACTTCCACCCTACTTCCAGGTCTAAATGACAGCCCCTGCCAGGCACTTATCCCAAACCAGAATCCAGCTCAGAGAATCTTCTCCCTGGGGGAGGAACACACATCTGAACACAGAACGAGTAGCTGCCTCTGTTTTTATGGTGGTACTTGCTCTCACCCTTGCAGTTTTGCATTAAACAATCCTTAAAAAGAGAATTTTAAAAATCCCACTCCTCTTTCCCTGAAGTGATGCTGGATGTGGGCAGCTGTTTGTGGAAACCTTGAGACCAGAGGTTCTGTTTGAGATTCAGGAGTTTTGCTGTACGGTTCCTAAATCTTCATCTGGCCCCATGAATGTATATGCTTATATAAACATTAAAAAATTTCTATACAGGGAAAATGAGAGGTGGGATGGGAAATAATGACTGTCACTATTTCACTTTTTGCTAATTCAAGGCAAGGAGTTGAATTGAAGCCTAGTGAGTTGAAGCCTAGAACAAATAAGCAGATCTCTGCAGTCACGGAAAGCTGTTATTGAAAATTAAGGCTCTCTGTGTCTCTCCTATATTTCACTCTTTTGCAGAAAAACTGGGTTGTGAGAAAGAACCTGGAACTGTTTGTTGTAAAACTGCTGAACTAGAGAAAGTTTATTCATGTTCTGATCACTGCTAGGTTTTACACTGTGTCTCAGCACTGTTTATGTGTTACTGTTTTGTGAGATATTTTGAAGAACACACAGAAGAAGGTATGTAAATGAGTTTTGTCTAGAAACGAGTCTAAACAAGCTGTTTGTAAATATATGCACATTTTCTATGGGGAAGATAGATGAATAATTTGTGCATATGTGGAAGCATGTACACCGTAAACGCTTTTCCAAGCTTCAAAATATTTTCAGCCTCCCATTTTAGGATTTATGTCAACAAGTTAAGTCTGTCAGAAGTACCAGTGTCTGCCAGGGAATGGCCAAGCATGGAAACTTGCCATGCAAGCAAGCAGAGAAACCTTGAGGGTAGAAAGTCTTTGCTGAGGTGAAATAGCATCAGTGCAACACTATGTTCTTTTCTAACTTTGGAAGCGTGGCAATTTAAATAAATACCTTCTTTTGGAAAGCTGCCCTGCCTCCTGTACGCAGTCGGTGGCTTGAATGAAGTGGATGACTTTGAAAAAAGAAATAAACTTTGACAAGTCTGGCTGTAGAATTAGCCAGTGATGAGTGCATGGGCCAAGCTGATTTAGGAGCTCCAGAAAGAGAGGGAAAGTGCTCTTTCTGAAAGCCACATTATTCTGAATTTTCGCATTTCTGGCACTGTGATAGCTGATACATGTTTAAAATTAACAGACGGGTTTTTTTACAGATCTGATACTAAAGCTGAGATAAGTAATTAAGCCAAGTTATCATGCAGAGAAATGAACTGTGAGAGATGTTTAAAATAACATGTCCTAAATGTTCTTCAAGTTATTTTAAATGGTTCATCTTTAGGTAATTAAGCTGTGTCCTTTGGGTGAATATTAGCTTCTAATTTCGTTCTTGTAGTTAAAGTGATGCTTAAAGGAGATTAATTTATCTTATTTAGATGAGATATATTAAGAAACCAGCTTGGAAAAAATACCTCATCTCTGGGAAGACCATTTTATTGAATCAGGAATATTTGGCACCCATAAGCAAATTTTTCTGTCCTAAACAACCCCTGATTTTGTGAACATGCAGCTGAAGAACCAAAGCTGCATCTCAGCCCTGCTTTGCAGTAAATGATAAAGTACCACTTTCTGACCCAAAGTTCCTTTAGTGATTTCCAGCTCTGATTGCCACTGGTGGATCTTCCCTGTGTGAAGTTTATAATCAGTGACCTCCTGATTTTATGGCAAAACCATTTTGCTGCCATTTGATGGAGAAAATTTGCAGATCAGCTCGTGCAAGTTGCTACATCAGTGGAATCAGGATGGGCTTTCAGCTCTCACAGTCCTATAAAAATGTTACTACATCTGGTGGGTTGTGCTCTACAATTCCAGTATTTAATATCCTTATTTCCTGAATCTATCACTTAGCATCTAAGTTGCTGTTGTTATTTATTGTTAACTATTTCTGTTTCCTTCTGCAAGTGGCAATGGAATGTTCTTTCTGCTAGAAATCATCCTCAACTTTGATTCAAGTGGGCAAAACGAGACTGAGTGAAGTGGCCTCTAGTAATGCAATCCAGGATCATCCTGGAATTATTTGAGCATTTACTCCTGTTTCTTCTTTCCTGTAGATGTACTGCATGAAAGAGAGGGGAGACATAAGAGATTATACCTTCTTATTTTTTAATGCATCGTAAAGATAAATTTATTCGCGTTTGTGAATGCTCAGGTATTGTAATAGTGGGAGCCATTGAAGTGTCAGAACTGTGAGCAGAAAGTCTGATGCCATTAATATTCTGGACTTCTGGCATTTTTCTCTGGAGTTCTATAGTCTTATTTAGGCTCAACAAGACAGGGTTAGATGCAGCTGCAGTGTTGGTGGAGAACTGGGAGAGCTGGAAAGCTGCTCATCCCTGTGTGACTCAGGAACACGCCACACTAGGCAGTGCTGAAGCAAGAACTGTCACCTTCCCCTGGGACATGGTCCCTGTTGCAGAGTGTTTCTGAGAGCTCTTTGGAGAAGCTTTTATTTCTGTTAATACAGCTAAAGAATATCTACCAAACAGTGCTTTGATGAACCGTGTGAAATATTCAGAATTAGGAAAACACTGCTGTTGTGTTAAAGGAATATGTCCTTGCTCCTTCCATTCCCTGATCCTCATGCATCTAATGATCACTAATATGGCTGGTTTGTTTCTTATAACTCTGGTACATCATTGAGTGTCAGGACAAACATCTGTGGACATCATTGTGTAGACACAACCTAAAATTCTTGGCAAAGACTCTGCTCTGCAGTTTGTCATGGCTGTAACTGTATATGATTCCTTCTCCTCTTGCCCAGTTATCTTTTCTACTTCCAGGGTTAAGAGTTGTACCTTTCCATCTTATATAGTGCTGTGGTTTGGTCCATTAATGGCCAGTTTGTTCCATTAATATTCACCTTGCTGTCACCATATCATGTTCTGCAGTTCAGTAGTTTGCTTAAATAATAAAACAGGAAAAGAAGCCTCACAAGACATAACTGTAACACTGCAGTCACAGAGACTGTAATTTTCTGTGAAGAAAGAACTGGTGTCTCCATTCTCAACTGTTAATCTCTTTTTATGCCAACACAGTCAGTCACACCAGTCATGGTAAAAGAAATAAAGGGCTCAATGTATAAAATGTGGCATCTTTTCACTGTAACTTGCTGTGATCAGTTATTTTTATCTAGGGTTGTTCATGCATATGATACCCCATGATCCATTTTGTTAAAAATGTAGTTGCTAAAATAACATTGGCTTTAGGTACATCTTTACATTTTTTCATTATGTACTCAGCTGAATTTCTGCTTCCATCTTTAACCAGAATGTCAGATTGAAGCTTCACATTCATGTTTTCAACACCACTACTTCAAAATCCTCTGCTCTGTCTAGCATGCCATGTCTTGTCATTTCTTGTATTCTACAATCCATTGTGTTGTGGTAATAATATAGTTTTTCTGATGTCAAGGTCACCTCCCTCTCCTACCACTGCAAGATGCCAATTAGGCAATGTAAAAATATACTTTTCAGTAGTTTCCCACTGTGTCTTGCCTTCTGGGCTTTTTTGGTTGCTCTGCTGAAAAGAACAGGCTTCTCTGTAAATGCAGAGTCCCCACGAAACGGGAACTTGGAATGTGGGCAATACTGGTTTTAGTCAAGTTGATTATTGAATTTATCCATCCTTAATACATTGGGGAAAAAAAAAATCCAGCAATCCACTTTGTATCTGCACCTTCCTGCAAGGATTTCAGTGTATGTATTGCACAGAACACAGATCCACATAACCCCAAGGCAGGAGTTTCTTATACAGGAACATTCTCTCTGCTTCCTCCAGGCTCTGTGTGTCACCTGCTCTGCTCTGATGGCCATTAAAGGTTTGGTGGGTGCTTCAGCTTTCAGCCCTGACCCTGCTCATGGGTGCAAGGCACAAATGAGCTCCATTCCAGCACTCTGAACAAAGGCTTTTCTGCATTTATGCAGTTCATGTTCTCTCTTGAACTTTAGAAAGAGGGTCAGGAGCCACATGAATTTGGTTTTAAGAACCATTCATTAAATCCTTGAACTACAGCCAGGAGACCATTCCTCAGGAAAATCACTGGATTTAGTAGGGGGAGTGTAAAAGAGAATTAAGTTAAACCTATTTGGATATTCTCTCATAGTAACAGAAACCATGGCAGTGTTTTTTGGGAAGATGACTCTCTTAAAACCTTTAGCTTAGCGACCACTTATTAGTGAGAACTCTTGAAATAATTTATTTGATAGCTCCTTGTTAAGCCTGCACAACAATTTGTTATAACCCCAATCTGATAACATACCTTCTAAATATTAATGATTCTCTAAGTTAAAGGTTGCAGCCATCTTTTTTTACATTGAGCAAAGTTCAGGAAAACTGCAAGATTCTCTTTTCCTCCATGAATTGCACGAGCATGGGGAGCTTGGCTGATTTCTAAAATACAGCACCTTGGAAAAAGATTTACTAGAAGATAACTTGACATATGATGTACGAAACCACACCTAAATACAGCCCTTTTTGAGCATGTGATTTGTCCTGAGGATGAAAAAGGACAAATAAAAAAAGTCTTAAGCAGGAATAGGAGCAACATCCTATGACCCAGTGAAGGGTTTTTAAAGGAAATGGGGTCTGTTTTGTTCAGTGTAGAGTGGTGCACATAATCTTTTGTTTTATGAGGTATTTGTACTTAGTCAGTTCCCCTGCTCCCTTGGCATAATCTTAATAAAGAGTAAGCTTTACAAATAATTAGGATCTCCCTCTAAATTATTTTCCTTTTTTTGCAGTATAGACTACTCTCAAAACTAGCAGAATCAAATAAGAGATTACAGTTCTCTGGATGTTTGACACTGACTTCCAGAAGTTTCTAGAACTAGAAACCAGAACACCATAGTACAAGCTAAAGGAAACTTCTGCCATTTTACAAAGGTGACATTGAAAACAGCCTCAGCGTGAGGAACACCTCAGTGTAGACTCATCCAACAGAAGAACAGAGCAGTGGGGAAGGAGCTGCAGTGATGGAGAACACTGGCCAGAAACTATTTTGATACAGAGTTTATAAAATAATTACTTTTCAGTTAGTGTAAAGCAGTGGATTCTCTTTTAGAGTATCAAAAGCTTGAATTTTCTGCATCAATGGAAGCAAAGGGCAGTTACAGCAGTTTTGATAGATGATGTTGTATAAATACTTGATATAAGTTGTTTAACTTGCTTTTGCAATAAATTATTGATACTTTAACAATGTATGAATAGGTTGTTAATAGGCCCCAAGAGTTTCAGGTATTCTGTGATGCACTCAGTAGTGGACAGCCAAAGGGAAATGAAATGATATTAAAAGAAAGATTACAGAGGCTTCATTTTTATCTTTCTTGGGTCTTTCTTTCATCTTTCTCCTGCAACACACACTGTTGGCACATTAAATGCATTTCTTAACCGTATCCCTGTCCCTTCTCAGGCTTCATTTATATAGTGAGCCTGAGTTTTCTGATTTGTACTTTCCATTTCCTTGATCAGCACAGTGGCCATTCTCTGCACTACTTGTTGGCAAGATGTTCCTTGGACATTTATCATCCTTTTTAAAATAAACTCATTGTATTATTTAATTCCTCCCTAAAATTATGTTTCGTTTAATAGCCTCTGGGGAGGAATATTGTCAAAAGCTTTTAAAAAGTTAAATAAATTATGTCAATCAGGTCCACTTCATCCACTTTTTTTTTAATGATAGTTAAAAAATGCTTTCAGCCTACATAATCCTGTGGGATTTTGTCCCACATTTGTTTCCAAAAAATACATGCTGGCTGCAAGAATGTCATATTCCGTGATGACTAAAGCAATAGTTTCTGTCAGCATCTCCTGAGCTTGCCAGCTTTCATTTATAAATCAAGTGGTCTCCGTTATGCATCCAGCAATTTGGATGTGGAAACAGAACTTTCTGGTACAGAAAATAAAGCAGCAGTGGCTCCCTTCTTGCTGCAGGAAACAAATTCGTGTCCTTGCTGAGGCAGCGCAGTTGGGAGTTGGCATTATGAGCCCATCCTGAAAAACTGGCATTTGCTGAATATTGTCCTGTTTGATACGAGTCATACTTGCAGAGATAAATAATTTATTTCATGGAAATTTAGCAGTCTTCAGCTCAAGGTGACCGAGGAAGGGTTTATTATCAAGGGTTCTGGTGCCGTTTATGAAGTTTATTAATGCAGAGGCCACCACTGGAAACACTATTTATCCTGGATCAGAATTTATTTCGATACACAGGAACCGTGGAGCTGGGAAATTAAAATTTATTTTTGCCTTCCAAGGGAAACAGAAAAGCTAGTAATTTTCAAATGTTCCCGTTCTTCCAGTGTGAAATTCCATTTTGAATAGCTGCAACTACTGCGGATGAAATTATTTGTGTTGCTGAGCTCTTTGATGACTAAAAATGTCACATTATTTCCTGAATTAAACGCACATTTTGCATATGGAACGCCCACAGCAGCTAATGTTGAAGCCTATGGTATAGCCTGTGCTTGTTCTTGCATCTGAGTCATTAGTTCTCGTGCTTTAATAACTTGCTAAATTTGCAGCTGAAATGAGCTGGGGAAGTTTTCTTGTTAGCTTTCTGTTGGTAACATTCTTCCTTGGAAAATTGTGGTGATACATGGAAAACTGTGTTTTTGTACTAATTGTTATGAAGTCATCTAATGGTAAAGGACCAGACAACAATATTTTAGTATTTTGTATTCAGAATCTCTTCCATAAAAACCAACGGGAGGAATGCTCTTGATCTTCAGAGGGAAATATTTGGCTTTATTTGGCAGCAGCATCAATGTTTTTCTTTGAAGTGAAGTGTAAACTGTCAGTGGAAAAAACTAGGGTTTATAGGAAGAAATGTGTTTTCTTTCTGGGTTTTTCTAAAATTTTTTTTTTAGTTTCCTTTTTTGAGTTACTTGCTGTTGCTTGTATGGACCTTTTTGGGAAACGAGTGTTGCTCTGTATTTATTCAGGGTGCCTGTCTGCAGCCTGTATGTGCTGAGGGAGCTGGTGCTAGAAAATTATTTAGTTTTGTTTTGAACAGAAGAAACAGTGACACGGGAGCTCTGCAGGCAGGGGAAAACATGTGTTTTAAAAAAACTTCAATCAGGAAGAGTCCCTCTGCACACAAACATATTGGTTGATGTCACGGAGCCTGAGGGCTCATTCTGCCTGCGAGTGCTGTTGCACTCAATATTAAAAAAGGAAAAAAAAAGGTATTGAGGAAGGCATTTCTTTGACCATATTGGTAATCAGAGCTGTCTCACTGAATGGTGTGCTGTGGGAATGTGAACATTCCAGTGCTTGTATCCTGTGGTGCTGGAGGAAATAAGGAAATTGCGCCGTGGAAACTGGTCCTTTGCCAGTTTATTCCCCCAGAGTTCAATCTGAAGAACGAGGGCACATCCAAGCCCCGTAGGAGTCTTCCTGGATAAAGATGGAAGAAAAACTACTGCAAGACAGGCATTAGTACTGTGGAAAGAAAAACCAAAGGCATCTGGGGAAGAGTTGGGCAGTTCTAGAGCTTCCTGGAATGTCACTGAGCTGAATGTAACCGAGTGACAATTGCAGTTGTTACTGACTGAGCTTTGTGCAGCTTGTTTGTGCTGCTCTGCCCTTTGTCTGGGTTTTAAAATACTGAATTTTGCATTAATGCTTCGTAATTTGCAGCATCACTGAGCTCCAGTAATGTAAGCAGGGATTTTGCAAGCTGAGACACAGAGGGCTGTTAAGTGTGATGGTTTGGGCAGCATCCAGTCATACCTGACTCTGTAATCAGTTGTGTCTTTCCCCTTCCTTTAGAGTTAGGTGCATTAAAGTAAAAAATCAAACAATTTGTTCTAGACCCAGTGGAGGAAGAGAGTAAGATGATCTCTCCCTCAGGCTGAATGTTTTCCTGGATTTTAAAGGAACAGAGTAACAAATAAATCACAGAGCATCTCTTAACTCGGAAGGTAATTAAGTTTTCCATTTAGGCTCTTCTGAAGTGATCTGTCTGGATGCTCAGCACCACTGTTCTGTTTCTTTGTAGAACCATTTGCCTCTTTAAAGGCAATTTCCTTTAAAAAGTAAACCCACAGTGAAAATTACTCGAACAGTGGAATGTATATTTTTTTAAAAAGAGAAAATGTGAGTGTTTGTGCCTTCAAGGTAGAAAAGATCTCTATATGTGCATATGCTAAAGCAGCTCTTTGGTTTGAATTAAACTTAAAAAATAATTAGTATAAGTTGACTTTGCTATGGAAGCTGCTGAATGGATGTAATACATGTCAAGGTGCAAGGTGTAAAGTGAATATGTACACAAAGTTTATATGTAGAGATGTTGGCTTTTATTTGGTGTTGGTATTTAGAGCTTGAAAAGCTACTTCTAGGAGTAACTTATCTGACAAGTCAGGTAAGCCAGGACAAACACATGCAAATCATGTCCTTAATGATTTGTGAATTCATGCACGTGCTACTTGATTCAGTTCTGATTCCTGAGGACAATTCCAGAGGATTTATGATGGGGGTCACAGTAGTGCAGAGGAATGGCTGAAACATTTTGAATTGTTTATTACTGACTGTGTTAAACGGACTTCAGCTTAAGAAAGTTTAATAAATACGAGCATGGTGGAGGGTAATGCCTGTTGGAAGCTCAGAGACCCTTTGAGAAAATGGAGAACATGATGCAGAAATGCCTTTGGAAATCAAAGAGCAATATGTTTGCTTTCCACATAACAGTCACCAGCCATCCAGATGAATATCCTTATTGGGGAAAAAATTAACCAGCCACTGCTCTTCAATATCTGTACAGACAGAAAGGCTTTGCATCTCACTGTTATGAAAAGTATGTGTGTTCCAGAACCACTCTGTGGCACTGCTCTCTGCCTCCATCAGCTTCCCTATCAAACCAGTAATTGCTTTATCTCCTCAAGTCCATTAATTTTCTGTCTGCTGTGCCACCCAGTTATTGATTCCCCCCTTATCCCCCATCAAATCCAGCTCTCCTTCAGCTTGCCCACATTCTGCTCTACAAGGGCCTGTAATTGCCTGGTGTCTTCCCCATCCACTTGTGCCACCCCGTTGCCCAAGGCACTCATTTTTATCAGCTGAAAACTGATATAAGTCAGGCTGTTGTTCCAGTGATCCCAGCACAGAGACACAATGATCACAGCACAGTTCTCCCTCTGTCTGCCTCTCAAGAGCTATTACTCCCCATAAATGTGTAGAGACAGGCAATTACTTCTGCTGCTGTTAATTGTTTCTCCAGGTGAGAGGGACCATGCCCTTGGTGCCATCCTGTTCAGTGGTACAGAACTGGGAGCTGGCTCAGCAGGGTTTTGCTGGGAAGGGAGTGAAGCTGCCAGAACATCTCCACACTTGTGTGCTGTGGCACTGAATTCATGGATTTAGGATGAAATAGCAGAAAATCACCTGAAGAAAAAAAACCCAAGGCTGTGTTTTGCAGTAATTTCATTGTTTATGTACTGAGAACAGAAAAAGAGAAAAAAACCTAGAAAATATCTGTGTGTATGGGGGTGCATGTTTGTATTTTCACATTTTGTGGTATAAGGCAGTTAAATTAGCTGATAGTTTCTGTTGTAACCATGTATTTGCTCTTTTTTAAGGTCATTACAGCACTCATTAACGTTACTGGAAGACGTTATTTGAATTTGATCGTTTAATTTTCATTTTTTTCTCACCACAGAGGAGTCTGTGTACACACCTAATGTGTTCAAAAATCACATAATTGGTGGCTTCAGATTGCACCTATTTTGAGCAAATGAGTTTGGGATCCACAAAAGGCAGCAGCAGCTGCTGCAGAACTGTCAGCTCCACTCAGGGCTGGAGAACATTGAGTCTCCTGCTCGTTCTCAAGGAGCTCTCACAGCAGCAGAGACTCTGCTGACAAGTGGAGCTTGAGCAACTAATGACAGACACATGAGGACTCTGCAATTATTGATGAATCCTCTTCAGAACTCCTGTGGTTAAAAAAATAAGGCATTAAGTGGTTTATTTTAGATAACCCAGAGTATTCCTTAGGATTGTAATAATAATGTTAATATCTCCAGTTTGGTTTCTTTCTGGATTTCTGTCTGATACCAGTTTGTGACCTCTGCTGGTTGCATAATATTTTTAAAATCACTGGTGAGCTCCAGTGTAATTTCAGCTGTAGTTTTTCTTCTCTATGTGGTAAAATATAAAATAATCCGAGATTTCAGAGGATTTGGTGTAAAATAATAAAAATATTAGAACTAGAGAAAGGATTAGAGAGAAATATGTTTCTCCTATGTCCTCACACCCCCTTTTGTGGTGTTTTGGAGGTTTGGGGGTTTTTTAGGAGTATTGTTAAAAATACTTTATAATGGGGAGATGTTCCCTGAACTCCCAGTCTGCACATTTCAGCTGAATTTCTCAGTTCCTCTGCTTACTGACTTTCTTAGACAAGACTTCCACTAATTTTTCCTGCCTCCTGTCCCAATGGTTATTATCCTTATACACTTTTCCTCACATATTTCTTTCCCATTTTCCCACGTTGCTGGTGATTTTGTTTTGCTTTTCCCACTTTCTCTAGAAGTAACTGCACGGGTCAATTAACTTGGAATTATGAAGAGAAGCAAACTAGGGGTGGAACAACAGCAAGGAAGGGATTTCTGTGGGGGTGTCTGAAAATGCTAAAACTCGAGTGTGGGTCTGGCTTCACCTTTTAGTATTATTTATATTTATATTTAGTATTATCAGATTATATTTAGTATTTACCAAGGGTAAAATAAAACTAGTTATTGTTTCTTTTCAATCCTTCAGGAGCAAATCCCTGCCTAAGTCAGTCTGAATAATAATAGTGTGTTCTTCTTGTGACCTGAAAATCATTATAACTTGCTCAGTGTTTTGAATCTCTTCATGTTACCGGGATTGACAACTTTTTAAGGAGAAAATACCAACACTTAAAGGACACTGATGCAATTTGACTTCTAAACTGGGTATCTCTTTTTAAAAGCACAGAATAACTTTCATACAAGAAGCCATGTTCTCTTTTTTGTGAATAACCCTGGGTTTTTTTTGTTTAAAAAGAAATTATTCCTCTGTTGGAGGTGATGATAATATGTGGATAATTTGTCCACTTCCTAAGCAATGATTGTGTTTCACTTCCATGGGTTACAAAGCCAGAAGTGACAGCTATGGCTACGTAGAGCAATTTTTAGACTGCAGATTTCCCTGAATTAATTCCTCATTGATTCATTTGAAAATATTAATACTTTTCTTTTTACAAACAAGCGAAGATTTTCAAATCCTGGGGAATCCATTGCCAATTTTGATTAATTAGGCAGAAAAGACACTGTTGTTAGAATAAATTTTGCTGTTTGCTTCCATTCTGAACTGGTCTCACTCGCTCTTCATCTTTGCTCCTTACAAGTTTGATTTAGGCAGGTTCTGCTAAAAATACAAGTTTTACTGCTGTTTGTGAGTAGGGTTGCTTGAGTACCTTCTACCTTTTATTCAGGCCTCCAGTAATTATCAAAGGATTTCACATTAACATATTTAGCAATTCAAGGAAGTGCAGAACTAACAAGGTTACTTGGTTTCTTTCCAAAATAATTTCTCCACGGAAGCTTCCTTGCCTTCCCGTGGCTCAGGTATTAAAATTCTCATTTTGTGAGGGGAAAACTGAGTCTGTGTAGGAGCTTCAAATAATTGGCTTTCTTTGGGTGACAATATTGCTTTGGTTACAAAGCCCAGATTTTTCAGAGTGCTGAAGCACAGCTGGTGTTCTTTGAAGAGGGAAGTTGATGTTTCACATTCTTGGAACCTTCGGAACATTTTGAGATTGATCATGTTATTTTTTTCCATGGTAAACTGGATTATTCAGAGAAATGCTGCTAATGAGAAGGCAAGGCTGTCATCTCTCCAAGCGTGGTGTGACACAGGAATGATGAGACACAGCCTGATTACAAGTGGCTGGTTTTTATGCTTGCACATAGCCACAAACACCTTACAATACATGTCTTCCCTTGGATATCTTATGAACACTCTTGTCTGCTCAACAGGGACATTCCAGAGCTGCTCTTTGAGTATGAATAATAAATTGCCACAGCTTTATTTAAGACCTGTTCTTCCACGAGCCTCGGGTTTGACACAAGTTAAATGTAATCCCTCTAGTAGGTAAACACAAATTCCTGCTTTAGGAACAAACAAAAAGTGCTTTATGACACACACTAAATGGCAAAAGAATTCCTTGAGAACAGATAAATATCTGCCCAGACAGAGGTGTGACTGTGCTGCAGGAGGAACTTCTGAGTGGTCCTCAGGGTCAGAGCCACAAACTCCATTTCCAGAGCCAGTCAGAAAACTCCCTGGATTGATAATTACAGTAGGCTGAGCTGGGACAGAAATGAACTCTGCTGCTGAGCTGAGCATGCAGGTAAAGATTGAAATTGGGATTAATTACAGTTAAGATTTGAGCACTTGGACAGCTGTTGAGAATTAAACTCACTGTCAGCAAACTTCCTACAATGTTGCCTCCCCTTTCTTTTGTTCACGCAGACACACTTTGCAGAATCATTGCTTGGTTTCTTTAATGTTATTCCCCTATTTTTGAACTATTTCTGACATCTGCCACTCTAAATAAGTATTCTCGGGGTGATGTTTGCCTGTGAGTTTACCTTGAGGTGCTCATGGGAAATTCCATAAGAAAACAAATTCCATTATTAAACATTTGCAGAACAGCTGAGGTGATACAGGTAATACAGATATCACCATAAGGCATAAAGAAAAGAGTGATCCTGGGCAATGGGGGTGTTACACAGAGGTTACAGTATTCTCTTTTTCCATAGTAATGTACCTGGCCTCCATCCAAAAAATGAGAGAAATTCCAGAGCAACTGTAATGAAATGTCTGGTTTTTTTTCCAAAGAAAGTGATGATCTAAATGAGTGAAGCTTGATAAATATGATGGGAAAAGTCACAAACCCACTGTCAAGCATGACACCTGGCCATGAAAAGAACCTGTCAGACAGAGCTGAGAAAAAACTTGGGAGAATCAGTATCAGAATTCAGGCAAAAGATAGAATAAATGGGGGGGGGAGGTTAAAATGGTAATAAATTAATTATTTGCCTTTTTAAAGGAGCTTTTCCTTTCTGATTGTATTAATTTATCACTGAGCCATTACACTTTCTGCCAGTGTAAGAGTGAGGAAAGCTCTCTTTTCTGTAAGTAGGGGAATTTCAATAATACTTTACTCTTTCCTAAGAAAGAGTTTGGCTCAACTACTTGAAGAAACTGTACACACAAATGTCACAATAATTGGTTTCAGACAATTCAGAAATTGCTGAGAGTTTTTCTCTTGCAAATTGAAAAAGTTAATTATGCTAATCTCCAAAAAGAAGTGACAGTGAGGTAATCCCATTTCTGGTCTCTACGCTGTAATTCTTTTCAACCATCCAACGATTTTAGGAGTAATGTGCATTACTAGTTTTACCTTTTGCTTTGAAACTTCATTCTCTGAGGACAAGTCAGTTTTACTGGAGCTTCTGTTTCTGACAAGCTAATAAAAATAGGCAAAAGGGTTTACAAAATGAATTTAGTTTTGAGTCAAAAGTAAAATGATTCACACCTGAAGCAATGGACAGCACACAGAGAAGTAGATGGTTTGTTATCAAGAAGGCTCGGGCTGAGAAGTCACACATTGATGATCAGCCAAGGAGTGAACAAGGTCTGATTGGCAACTTTTGGTTTTGTTTTTCAGTTTGATGCTGACAGAGATGAAGAGGAAGTGTTCTCTGACATAAGTTCAGCAGTTGACAATAAACTGTTTGCAAACAAAGAGACTGCAGCAGGTGAGTCAATGTAAGATTTAAGGAGCCCCATTTGTTACACTGCATTTGACCTTGGTGGGATGCTGTTCTCACATTCCACAAGTGTGGATATATGTGCTGTAAGAGAGTCTTGACTCAAACATTTGCACAACCAAGGGAAAAAAGTCTTTTTACACTTGGAAACTTCATACAACCCACCTAAAAACTTCTCTACAAGTTAACCTTAAAATACTGTGGCAAGTCCAGTAAACTGTGTTATTAGAACAAAAACTTTATAAGTGGGTTAAGTCCAGGTGTCAGCAATCCCTGAGCGTTCACCAGAACACCAATCCTGTGAGATTAGTGATTGTACATCCTCCCTAATAATAATACTAACTCTGAAACTGTGTGTGAGTAAAAGTCAGGTGTTTGGGGCTTTTGTTTATTTGTGTATTTATTATTTGTGTTTACTGAGGCTTGAATGTCTTCAAAGAAAAAGCCTTTGAGGGGCAAAGGACTGCAAAAGAATTGAAGCTAAAAATCAAAGCACTGAAAATCTGTAACACCTGTCAGAAATATTTTGCTTGAGGGGAACAGAAACATGTTCTTTGGTAACTTCACAACTCTTTCTTGTTACAGATGACATCCCTGCCTGTTTTCCAAATAGACCATGAGGGTTACATAGGTAGATGATACTATGAATGTCTTCTGAAACAGCACAGAAAAAGCAATTTCTAGGGGAAATGTGTTCCTGTAAAATTTACTAGCTTTATTAAAGCAAATGTTAGATACATATATAGTAGAGAAAATCATGTATCTGATCTCTCCTTTGTTTAAGGGGAAACTCATCTCCCATAAATTGGCAGGCAGAATAGACTCATTTATTTGTAACCATGAACAATCATTCGGGCCCTGCCAAGGAAGGAGGAATTGATGAAGCACAAGGAAGTAGCAACACATCTGTTATCTCTTTTTGACAAAGGGGAGATTATTTTTTCCTCCTAGGAGGCATTTGCAAAGAGCAGTGCCTCAGACAGGAAGATCAGGTGATATTTTGAGGAGCTGAAGGGCGGTTCCGAGCTCGCTGGCCTACAAAAGCCACTCATGAGGGTATTTTTGATCATGTTATAAATGAGACACAGATGAAGGATTGGGGAGGGAGGGCAGGGATTGCAAGGGGGCTTGGGGAGGGGAATTGAGAATTACAAAAAGTGCACCAGCTGAAAAACCACAGGTTTCCAATGGTCAGCCTCAAGCTGAGATGCACCCAAGAATAAAGACAACTCCCTGTCTCTGTTCAGTGGCACACTTACCTCTTCTGTTCTGAGCCTCATTCAAAGAGGCAAGAGGTTGATTCCAAACCTCAAATGGTATTCCCACTGTACAGTGTGTTGGTAATTGCCTGTGGATTCCCTGATTAAATGAGCTCAGTGCCAAATAGCAAGAGGAGAGAAGTGTCATGAAGGTGCTGGCTCTGACAAACAGCTTGACAAGACCTAAACAATTTGCACAAACCGGTTGTGATTCTGAAGGAGTTCCAGGCAGTTCCTTGAAAGTCTGATCCACTTAATAAATCCCTCACCAAAATAATTGGAGAGCTGTAAGCTCTAGCAGATGCCATGCCACAGTCATGTAATTGGTGCCTAACCTGAGCACTGAGAACAGTCAGGAGGTTTGAAGTGGGATTTCTATGAGATCAAGTATTTAATTTCTAGAGGTTGCAATTCCAGCATTGCCTTGATCTCACTTTTTGTCTTTTAACCTTATTAGTGATATTACAATATATTGTGGTTCCTGGTAGCTGCTGTAAACATAGTATTTCTAATATTTCCGTGCCTCCACATCAATCTAATTCACATGTTATAGCTGTAAAATCCAGTTATAATCAACTTTGTAACAATATATGCTGAAAGAAAACAACTGAAATTTTTATAGATTAAAATACAGTTTTCTCATTGTTGCCTTCTACAACATCTTAAGACTGTTGCCCAGAGCAACAACCTGTCATGAAACTCAACAATGTAAGGTTGCAATAAAATTTGTATTAGAAGCGTCTTACTGAGAGGAAAATTCAAATGTAATCATTCTAATGCTAATCAGTCCTTCAGTAAATTATTTCTATAATATTCCACTTGAAATTTGTCTTCTAAACATTTGTCTTGCCCAAGTGCTTACATGCAACACGTATTAATTGAGTTATTAGACGGTGCTTCAGAGCATGTTCCATAACATAAAAAGACATTTTTATTTTATTGAGCTTAAACATGCTATTAAGAGAAGCAGCATGTGTCACAGGGCAGGCTTAGATTGCTCTTCTGACAGTCAGTGTTGAACAGTGCAAATATTAGAGTTGTTACAATATGAGTAGGGGCATATTTGAGCCAGTGAACCATATTGAGTAGAGTTGCCAGCAGGATTCAGAATAAGTAAGGGATTTAAGCAAGGTTTGGAAATACATGAGCTGATTTGCCAAAACACAAATGGTCCAAGGAATAGACTTAATTAACTCACATGATGGGGCATTGATGCCCTGGAATGGGAAGTTAAATCAGCTGCAGATAAATTTAGACAGATCAGTCCAGTTTAGATTCATTGTATAAATGAATTTAGTGAAATGTGAAAAAGCAACGCTTGACATTTGCATCCATGAAAACTTAAGGATGGACACACTTTCAGAGGAAGTGCCATGCAGCAGGCTCAGAACCCTGGAATGTTTTATAGGACCACAGACATTTATGGCCACGATCCCCTGGGCTTTGAGGTGGATTTCTGTGGCGGGAATTACAGCCCTGCCCGTAGCAGCCAGACTCTCCCAGCTTTCCATGACCAAACCCGTGCAATTCAGCTCAGGAGCAACAAGCAATGTGTGAAATCCAGTCTGAAATGTGAAGTGCAGCCTCCTGGTGAAGGACTGGGCTGAGCAGAGCTGTGCTCCCCTCTGGGGCAGGGCTGTGGCTGTCCTGCCTGTCAGACCATCCTCGTGCACCTTTAATTCACCTCGGCCCTCAGGACTCAGTTGTTGCATCCTCTTGGGTTCCTGGCAAGACAGAGCTTTAGGAATGATGCCTTCAGTGTCAAGATACAAAACATGGCAAAAAAAAGGGAGTGCATTGTAGCTGATCTGCTTTATCTTATTTCATCAGCCTGCACCTCCCTGGAGAGCTGATTATTCAGTTAACAGGGATTTAATAAAAACTTGCAAGTGATTTATTTTTTAATTGTGCAGTAGTGTACCTAATAAAATGCTCTTTTCTTTCCCTAAGGAGAACACAGGGCACATGAAAATGTCCAGGTCTCCCTTGCCTTAACTTTATTCATGCAATTAAGGAAGCATGTTTTAAGTCCTAAGAGTAGCTTTGCAGATCAGGTGCTTGCAGGTTATTTCTCCATGGCGGTAGAACTTCTATGCACTTTCTTGATTATTTTTAACTTGAGTTTCCCATTTAGCAATTGATGAAGTTACTCAGATCGCTTCAATGGGTTCATATAAGCATGGGAAGGTCCCAAGATAACCAAGAGCTGAGATTATTTGGTGGAATGGGAGAACAAACTGAGGTGGAGCACAGCAAACTCCTCCTGCTGCACCAGGGATATCAGAAGGACTCTTTCATGTCCCCTCATTACTTTATCTGGTCCTGGGAGCAGCCATTTGCTTTAACTCATTTCTGGCAGGTTTGTCTTCAGGTTTGAAAAGGGTAGAGAAGTCTGTCCACTGTTCAGTGATGGATGGTTATGGGGTTGGTAGTTTTCATTAAACCAAGAAAGAAACCCCAGGTTTTCAATTTTCCCTGAATAAACCCTAGAAAGAAGCTGTGTTTTCCCAAGGACACCAGCGTCCTAGTTCAAGAAAAAAGGCCTTAAGATGCTTGACCATATTAAAAATGTATAACCATTATGGCTTTTATCACTTAAGATACATTATGCATGAGTACTCATTTTCAGCCTGACCTTTACATTTAAGTTTGCAGCACCATATTTCATATTAATGTTTCTAGCAAAGGATACGGGCTGCTCTTGGTAGTTAAGTGACAGTTAATCAAGTGCCTTTAATAAAGTGCACACAAGTGCCTTTAACAGTGATTGATGTGCCAGAGTGGGCCAGTGCCAGTGACAACTGAGGCTTAGATAAATTATATTATCAACAATGACATGGTGTTAAGAGTGAGATGTCAGCTGTGGAAAATAAATCAAATAATTAAGATTCTCTCTGTTTGGTTGCATATATCTTTTAGAGACAGGTATTTTCAAAAGACCACAAAGTGTATATGCCAGAGAACATGCTGCATATGTACATGTGACACTGTGTGGTAGCAGGAGTGTCATTCCTTTCTGTAATTATTTTTTATAGCAATCTGATAAAGTACACATGAGCAGTGGGGGTGGGGGAACCAAACCAAACCCAGCAGCAGATGGTAGGTGCAGGTCTTTCCCTGATGTCTCTTATGTAGTCCAAAGAGTTAAATTGAAGATTAATTTGGCAGCAGTTGTGATACAGATTGCAAACTGAGACACCCTGGAATCATCCTCTCTACCAAGTTACAGTTTGGTCATCATGACATCCAGTTCCTCTGCTCTGCTCTCTCTCTTAGTGATATTTAGTTTGCCACCTACATAGATTATTACTGGGTAAACTTTAAAAGCAAACAAAGCCAGATAATACATAAATGCATCTGGCACGAACTGAACTGCAAAATCTGTTATTGCTGGTGCTTGTTGGAGCGAGAGACCCACACAAACAGTTCTAATGGTGAGAAAACACCGGGGCAGGAATAGATTTAACGCTGTCTGTCCTCAGTGCCAGCAGGAACATCATTCCAGGTAGGGACACCTGGAACCCAGGAGGCAGGGAATTGTTTTCTTTAACTCATCAGTGATCTTGTTTGGCTGGGGACACGTGGTCACAAAACAAAACACATCTTACACTTCCCCTGGGTGTTACCTCTTGCTCCCCACATGAGGTTGGTGATTGGACTCATCTGTGGCTGCTGGCTGGTTACAATTTTTAGATTTCTGTGTATCTTTACAGGGTTGTTTGTTATTTAAATAACGCTGTGACAAATACTCCTCTAGTCACATGGCTGTTGATGTTTTAATGTTTGTTGAACACGTGCAGTATTTGGTTTGGGGCTGCAGGAGACCATTCCTTCCTTATTGCCCAGGATTGAACTAATCTGAATGGGGTGCCAGTGCCAGAATGTGATGTCCATGCTCTGCCCTTCCTGTGTTCATATAGAAAGATGGTTGGTGGTTTATCCTCCCATTCTGGTTTAGCAATGAGTACCCCCCTAGATGATTTCATAGAATCATAGAATCATAGAATAGGTTGGGTTGGAAAAGACCTCCAAGATCATCAAGTCCAACCCCTGATCCAACTCCAGTTACTATATCATGGCACTAAGGGCCACGTCCAATCTCTTTTTAAAAACCTCCAGGGATGGTGAATCCACCACCTCTCTGGGTAGGCAGTTCCAATGCCTGATAACCCTCTCTGTAAAGAATTTCTTGAAGTATCAAGCTCAGTTTCTGTTGTCCTGCACCTTCAGCAGCTCAGCTGAAGCTGAACTGTAAAGCTCAGCCAGGTCAAGACTTCTCAGCAACTGAATTTTGGCATCCCACTTGCAGGAGAGTGCATTCCTGCTGGTCCTGCCATGGGAGGATGACAAGGAGAAGGGGCAGAGCCACACAGTCACCTTAGAAAGGGTTAGAATAGGATGGAAATGGGGACTTGGCAGCTGGAAGCAGGATGGTCCCCTATCAGCATCACTCCAGGATCCTTATCTGCTAATCAGCAATTAGTCAGTATTTCCTTTCCTAAAGGTGGTTGATATTCTCCCCCGAGTGTGGCAATTTTACAATTGCAAGTCATGGCACGCAGAGCACCCTGCCCAATAAATATGCAGTGGAGCTAAAACAATTCACCAGTTAGCATAACCCTTCCTTATTAAGATTTGTAGTGGCTTTTCTGGCTGCTTTGAAGGCTTTGTTAATGAAACCCCGTTCCCCGGGTTCTGTGGCACATCCCAGTGGTCCCTGGGATCACAGTTTTTGCACGGATACAGATTATTGGAAATATTACAGTGTTCCCTCACATAAAGTGAAAATTTCCAAACCATTTCTGAAGTCTTAATTTTCTTTCCTATTTTAGGGCCAAATGAACTCGACTGCAGTCTGATTATGGATTCTGGAGATCCTGTTTATACAGAATTTGACTTTGAGGACCAGGTAATTTTCTGTATATGTGGCCTTTCTCTAGACAGTTTTCTAGTTTATATAAGTGCTGTGCTATACAATGTGACTGAACAAGGTGGTGGAACTTTAAGGGTGCATAAGACAAAGGGCTTCTTAAGTGCAACATGAGTAAATTCACAATACACAGAGGTTGCTTTTTGGTTAGGAGAAAAGAGTGAATATTACTGTAGTATTCAGAGCCTATATCTTCCGTTACTGTGCATTGCTGAGTTTCTTCTGCAAATTTTAAAATGTTGGCACATGTGGCAAATAGAGTTCCTAGAATGCACTGTAAGTCTGCTGTGTATTTAAGAAGAGGAGGTAAAACACTTTTCAAAGGAGCAGCGTGAAAATACAAATTGTGAAATATAACTACGCCCAAATCAAACATTCTCCTCTTGGAAAAAAGATTTATCAGAATTAAAACCAACAAATGCTCACAGTGTGTTGAAACCAGCCTTTCTACTGATCTCGTTGAATGCACATCTAAAAACTAAATTTTGATGAGTGTTTTCCTTGGAGAAAGAAGGCTGGAGAGGGGGAAAAAAAGTTTGGTACATCTTTCCCCTGTAACCTTCACCTCCACACTGGTGAGGTCACAAACCGAACCACGGCGGGTTCCTGTGGCTTGGATGCTGCACTGAGGATCAGTGTCACTGTTCTTGTTACTCTGCTGTGGAGAAGCATGAAAAGAATGACTTAGAATTAGAAGGAGGTATTTTTAAAGCCATCTGCCCGTCACACCACCGTACTTAGGGGTGGTGGTTTTGGATGTTTTGCTTTCTGTCTTCCACTTCTGCGCGACTCTGCTCGTACTTTCCTCATGAACACCACAGACACCTCTCTGGATTTGCGAGCAGCTTGGCAAAGAATTTTAATCTGTGTTTCTGTTATCATTCATCTAAATGCAAGTGCAGATGTTTTCATGTCTTCCCTCATTATTTGCAAAAGATATCTTTCCTTGTGGCATTTTAAAAAGCTGGTGATAAAATCAGGGCCAACAAAACTGAATTTTCATTCAGTATGGTCGGATTGTTCTTGGTTTTCTTTCAGTGCAACACTTTATCCTCACCTGCAGCATGTTGTATGTTCTAGCCCTATTCATTTCTTTTAATTTATAGATCCCTTTTCTATTCTCTCTCTTTGGCTTAGTTATTTCAGTCTGCCTTTTTTCAAGGAGGCAGCTTGTCTCTGCCTCCAAATCCCATTTTAAATCCCATTCTTTCATAAACCCTTCTCTGCCCAGGAAATTCTTAAATTTCTCATCATCTTTGTCTTGACTGTACTGCTGCTTTATTGAAGGGTTTAGGCCTATAAAGCAAAATGCATATTTAAATTATGTTTGGCTATGTTGATGCTAAAAATAGATTCTTCTGGCAAAGTATGAACACTAAAGAAATTATACTCTTGATTCATAATGTGTGAAATGCTCTTCACATAATAAGCCCAAGTTTTATAGATACAAAATAAAATTACAGAAACATATGAGAATTATACTGAGACCATAATTTCAGATGATACAGTTCACTGATGATACATTGCACAGCCCATAAAAGCACTGCCTGCAGTTTTGAATGCACATGAGACTAAACAAGGAGACTGTGACAGGACCTTGTTGTCCCTGTCGATGGGAAATATCCTTTGTGCCAGATGTGGCAGGCAGCTTTTCTCATTATTTGGCTAAACTTAACACATTGCAATTCTGGCAGGAGTGCAGTACTGGTAGCAAACAGAGAAGGAGAAATGAAGCTAAAGCAGGGCTAAAATCCCTTCAGTCAAGGACAGCTACGTAAATATGAGGTGGCTGAGAGTGACTCGCTTCAACTGCAGAGTTGGTGTCTTGATACTTACCAGTGACGTTTTAAAAAACGTAAATATTTCTATTGCTAAGAAATATTTTTATACCCAGTTTATATGAGATGCCTTGTACAAATATAAAGAAAATATATGCAGGAGAAAGTGATTGCAACCAAGAGCCCTTGCCATCTCAATTTTGAAAATATGCAAGCAAGTGTTGTGTACAGAAGCAAAGAAGAGCGTGGAGATTACCATAAAGTCATAATTCCATCTATCTACCCAGTCTGAAAAATGAAATGAGAAATTACTCTCTGGAAGGAAAGATCAATAACTAAATTGAGGAGTGAGGAACTGCTCACATTGAAAGCTTGAGCTCATTTTGACTGTGGCAGTGATTTAATACTCCGGTGATTTACCACATGCTGTTTACGAATTGTGTGAGGCATCAACAACCTTTACTCAGAGAATCTCAAGTGGAAAAAGAATGTGTGTCTGGATACAAATGTGTCATGCAGGGATGTTATTGCATAGGAGATCTGTCATGAGAATGTGGGGGATAGGAAGGCTGGTTCCTAAGCAACCTTACCCAGCTGAGCTGCTAAAAATGGCTGGATTTGAGGAGAACATCTTGGGAGTCACTGAACCAGAGGAGTTGGGGGTCACACAGCCTGTCTTGAGGACAGAGCCACAGCTGGCAAGGGGTGTCCCTTGGCACAGCTGGAATGGGCACACAGGGATACCATTGCATTTCCTCAGTCCTGGGATGAGCCAGGAAAATCTCCAGGGTGAACTGAGCCAACAGAGTGTCAGAGTTCTTCAGGTGCACAGCTCTTCTTCCAGAGCAATGTCTGACTGGAGGCAGGAATGAGGAGAAGGAGTGCAGTGGTTCCAACCATGCATGCGGTCATTAGCTCATGTAGGAGTGCTCCAAAATACAGCAAAGGGCTTCAAGGAACACTTGGTACCTGTTGCTAAAACCCTGCAAAGCACCACTAATGTAGGCTGAGATCTGGCTTTCCTGAAAGGGTGTGTAGGGGAGATGGAATTTCAAACAGCTCAGGAAAAGCCTGAGCTTTGTATTGTACATTTTATAAATGAACGTTCAATTAAATTCATGTAAGTGAATTAAAAGCAAGCTGTGGGTTTACTACTGGCTGTGCATGAATGCTTCAAGAACTAGAACACCCATAATCACTAAGTCCCTACAGCACTGAAAGGCAGGAGAGAAATACCCACTTAAAAAAGAAAAACATTTTTTTCTCCAAATCATTAATAACTGTTTTTCTGGGTTTTTTTTCTCAGATCCTGGATTACAGAAGGAATAATCTAGTTTTTCAGAATGACCTAGAAATACATTGTACCAACACAATAGAAATAAATAAATAAAGCAGAGAGTACCTCTCATTGAGAATGCCTTGTGGAAGAACCAGCCAAAGTTTCATGTGTTAGCAATCTCCACAGCCTTTTCTGGAATAGGGATTACACTACTCAGTACTCAATTGGAAAACATAAAAGCAAAGTCAAGTGATAGGTTTCAGATATTTTCACCCACGTTAAGACTTCAGGAAAGTATTTTGGGCAACTCATTTTTGGGGCCAACAGCTTTGTAGAATGTTCTCAGTTTGCAGAACTTGCTGTCATGACTAGTGTCTGCTTTAATAAGAATTGGCCTTTGCTGCTGGAATGCTCTCAAGTGTGATAAAGGTTTTTACTGCTCGCTGTGTTCCTTTGTGCTTGCCATTCAATTCCTCAACTTTGCCAGAGAGGCTGTCAATATAATGCCACTTGTTTCCAGAGATCAGACGAGTTTTATTTTTAACAATTGGATTTTTAATTAGAAACCTACCATTTGGCTTATTGCAAGTGCATTCAGGCCAAAAGGGAGTATTGAAAAATTGGCATCAGGGAATCCTATCAAAGAGTTCCAGAAGAAAAGAGCATCCAATTATTTTCTCATGAAAAGAAGCCTTTCAAGACAAACTTAGCTAATCTGAGGAATATTTAGACTAATTAAAGAAAAAGTTTTAAAACACACAGTCAGGTGACTGTAGAGTGAATACACTCCTGAACAAGTGCTTACAGAATTGATAACTTTAAAATTTGGGAAGTGTGAATGTCAGACAAACTTCAAGTAAAAAAGCCTCAAAAGTGTATTTAGCCCCTCTAAGTATTTTGGACAGTATTATTGGACAGTTTGGGTTGAAATGGACCATAAAGATCATTTTGTTCCAGCCCCCTGCCACGAGCAGGGACACCTTTCACTACACCGGGTTGCTCAGCCCCAGATCCAACCTGACCTTGAACACTTCCAGGGATGGGGCAGCCACAACTTCTCTGGCCAACCTGTGCCAGGGCCTCCCCACCCTCACATCTGCAAAACATGGAAACGCATTTTTGTGTCTTCAAGGAAATTACCAGTTCATAACTGAGGCATTTCCGTGTCCTTGCAGTGTCAGAGTGCATTTACTGGTGAAATTGGGTAAATGCAATAGCACGTGCAAAGAAGAGATTGTCTTTTTTTTCCCCCCCCAAAGGTGTCAAAGACCTAGGAAAAGTAGATGTAAAAAAGACTGAAAGCTAATAAAAGGTTTTCTGTTCAGCAGTGACAAGCAATCTATTGAATTTAGAAGTGCATAGCCCGATCTTTTCTGCAAGTGCAGAATGTTTTATAATTAGAAAACGCGACAGCTCACTCGAAAAACTCACAAGCAGAACCAAAATCAAGCGAAGGAAAAAAGCCCTGAAAGAGCCTTACTCTCATTGTAACAAGATTAAACAAGCTCTGGATTAAAAGTTTTTGCCATGTAGTGGCAATTCCTTTTCTAGCTTGCTGTGATTTCCCATCCAAAGCACACAGGAATCTTTAAGGGAGCAGGAGGAACTCCATTGCTACCAAGACTCCAACAATATTTCCAGCCTGACTGATCAGCAAAGTTTGAAACTTAAATATTCAAGAGACATAAAAAAAAGGTCCTGAGAGCCTTTTCAATGCAGAAGCAGAACATAAATATTCATAAAACTGATGGGCAACAGCAAATTGTAAGCCTCATTTAACTAAAGCTCTATGGATTAAACCAAAGACCATTTTCCTCCATTTACTGTGTTCCTATCAGTTGGCACTTTGTTTTGGTTGTGTTTTCTCTCCTTGGAAGGTTCAATCCAAGTAATTTATTTAACCCTTCAGACCCTGTGCTCTGGGGTTGGTATTACAATACAACAAAGTTGGTATTACAATACAACACACCTCCATTAGCAGAGACTCCACTGCTGGGGCTTCTAAAGGTGCCTTTCAAAATTAGATAAACATTAATTCAATTATTCAAGGAGTCAGATCTCGAATGTCATGGATTAATCATGTGCTTTCTCTTTACTTGAGAACATGAGGAAGTGCTGGTGGAACAGCAGTTTTATTCACATCTGCTGTGCAGCATTAATCATTACAGGTTTTAGTAAAATGACCAAGAGTATCCAGAAGCTGTTTAGGTTTTTAATGCTGAACATTTCTTCAGTGTCCATTTCTCTTTTGTTGATAGACAGTGGTATCAATTTGAATTACAGATTCTGGTTATACTGAGAACCCAATTAAAAGAGGAGTATGGGATAGAAAAGAAAATGAGAGGACACTCAGAAAATGGTTGTGAAACTGTTCCCTCAACATTTGTTTTTGTTAAAGCCCACTGAAAGGTGGAGTTCAATCTAGTTTAAGGATATCTGCAAGAAAGGGATAATGAATAAGCATCCAAAGACATGAAAGAGCTGGCGAGGCAGGCCTAACTACAGAGAAAAGATGTTTAATAGAAATGTACTGAAGTCAGTGAACAATCTGTTCAGTTCAAGTTGCCATGGAAACTATCCTATTAAATGCTTTAAAAAAAAAAAATCAGTTCTAGAAACAAAGTACTACAGTTTGCCTGTTACAAAATGCTTCCTGGATAAGCTCAAAGCAAGCGTGTTTCGGTGCTTCTGTATCATTTTGTAAGCTGGCATTATTATTTTTCTCGTTCAGAGTCACCATTGTACCCTGTAATAAAGGCATGTGGAAGAAAACCTACTGCTCTATTTTCCCCATGCAAGAAAAATTGCCCCTTGACTCAAACTGCATTTTTACTGTGAAATGCCAGAAATAGTTGTTTGCTCCTTGTTTGACAGATGTTATTTGAGCTTACTTTCTGCTGATATATACATATATTAGGGGAGACTGAACTGCCAAGGTTAGTTGAAGTCTTTGCATCCCTAATTCTTTCCTGATTTTTGAACCAGAAGGGGCTGCCTGCAGCTCTGGTGAGCAGGACAGGGCACGAGGATGCAGTGCCAGGGATGGTGATCTCAGGTGAGTTACTGGGGATGGAACCCACAGTGACAGCTTTATTCTTCACCCTGTGCTGCTTTTATGCTTCACTGAATCCTTCTGCAGCACCTCAGGAAGCCCTTCCCTGTGGCTTGGTGAAGGTGTCTGTAGTAAAAGCATTACAATTTACAGTGTCTCACCATCATTTTTCAAGGCAGTAGCAGTAGAATAAGTGTACCTTCTTTCCTCACATCAGCTTGCCCCTCCTCTGACAAACTGAGGCCTTGTCCCTTCATGCACAAAATACAAGTTTACAGCTAAATTTATGAGTTCTACCTTTACTTGCATAATTCTTGGGGAATATCAGGCATCCCACACAGCTGATGCAAATAGGATCCAAAGCAGAACTTTTCATGTTGCACCAAAAGTTGTTAAAGAAATGTAAAGGTGTGTTTTAAATCCTCCCCTCTCAGAGATTTACACACCTCACTCAGGGCTGTGGATGGTTCTGTTCACGTTAGCCCAGCATTCCTAAAGACAGCTACCAAAACCCTGCCTTAGGAACATCTGCAGTAATAATTCCTATATTTTAAAGCACTGCAGAAGAAACCACTTTTTTTCTTTTATACTTCTTAATCACTGTTAAAGTACATACTGTATATTTTTACAATCACCCATAAAGCTGCAGTGATTGCAAGGATGCTGTTTTACTATGTGGGATACAAAACTGCTCTTAAAATCACTCATTTATGTTGCATTGAAGCAGAAGAGTGGCTTCTCTGGGCGCATTGGAAGTTAAAAAAACATTCCCAATGTATTTTCAGAAAGCCATATGTTTCCTATGTGTTGGTTGTTTTTTTTACTCCTTATGTATCCCGTGATTGTGCAGTCAGTGTTAGTCATTTTGGGCTTAAATACCAGTCCTAAAGAGTGAAAAGTGGCCTAGTTTTAGAACTCTTTCACAGCAGTGCATCTCAGATCAGTGGGCTGTTTCTTCAGATGATTAAATTCCTTCTTAATAGAGAAATTCTTTAGAAATACTGTAGAAGTTTCTTACTGAAAGTTATAAAACTACCTAATAATAAATAGGTGTTCTAGTAAACCTTGAATATCCAGGGTCAAATGTTGAGCAGAGGAGATCTTTGAGTAGCAAAATTGGAGTACAATGGCCAGTTTTTATCTGAACAGCAGCAGCTCCCGGGATCTGAGGGCCACGTGCTGCTGTTATTTTTACAACACCCTATTCTTGCCCTTCTTTGTGCCAAAATCTTTTTCTTTTTGAAAATTGAATTGAGACAGGCCTGATAAAAAGCCTTTCTTCTCTAAAGTTAAAAAAAAAACAAACAGAAAACACCAAAATGCACACACACACACACAAAAACCCCAAATCAAGACCAAACCAACCAGCCTCAAAAAGTGATTTGAAGCATAAATCAAATTTAATGGTAAGCAACTGTATGACTTATAAAACCTGTTCCTGGATCCACTGCCCTTACATAAAACCTGCAGAGAAACATGTCATTTTTATTTGTTTAAATAGTTTGTGCCTGAATATTCCTTTGAATATTTACATTCTCAAATTCAAACTTGAAAATTGAGAATACTTTTAGGCAACAATCATGCTGTATTTTAAAGTCAGTCTCACTCTCTTCTCCTTTATCCATGATTATTTATCCTCTTCAGCAAATTTCTAGGAGGAATTCCTGTTATATCTGTGAAAAATCTGAATAAAATGAATGAGGCACTTTTCACCACTATTTTCCAGTAGCATTCAAGGAATAATGATGTGATAAAGGAGAACTTTTTTCTTTTCCATGTTACAAAAAGAACCCAAATAAAACCCCCCAAGGTCTGGAGCAGAGGCTATTAATGGGTAACAAAAGTTTTCTCATTTCATCAGGTAACAGACATTCACAGCAGCTGCCATTAAGTCCTAATGAAGAAAATGTCCCTTCATCAGATAAAAAAGTCAAATCTATTTTATTGATTTCTTTAAAGTGATATGTCTGAAGAGTTTGCTACTAATTCATTAGTAGCAAAACTCAAAGATCTGAAGAATTCTGTATCATTTCCTTATTATTTGCTGTGACATAATGTCAGAGTTTTTTATTATGGAAATTAGCTGGGAAATTAGATGATCTTCCAACCCAGACCATCCTGTGATTCTGTGGGATTATTTCACAATGCAGCAATGACAGGCAGTAACTTAAACTCATTAACCTGTTATCCACTACCAGTCAGATATTTGCTAAAAACAACCCAGATGACAGGAAGGCAGAATACAGTCTGACTGCATTGTCCAACTCTAAAGACAAATGTCAGATAAGAGATTCTTTACAGGTAGCAAACTTCTCTATTTAGCAGTGATTTTAATGTGCTGTTGATATTGTTTAAGCAGTTACACAGTCAGCTGTGCTCCTCTAATTGATACCTTTCCAGATAATATTTGTGGATATAACTTGGCTGTAAAGGCAGCTGAAATTCCAGACTGTCCATCTTTGTTCAGCACTTATTCCTGTACAATTCACTGCTACATCATCAGAAGATGATGAACTTTCTCTCCCTGCTTTCAAGCACATGGAAGCAGCTCTAAAGCACTGGATTGCTGATGGCAATGTGGTGTAATTACCATGAGCTGTCTGGTAACTGGAGGGACTTTTCCTGATGGGATCACTTGCTAAAGCCAACAGTTCTCTTCCAAAGCATTTTGGTAATGAGGCAGATCAGTGCTCTCAGGTGGATACAGGTTAAGCCCTTCACAGTTTAGAAAGACACAATCAGCTATAGATACCGTCATCTGTAAACATGAGAAGACTGCATCAAACAGGGTGCCAGACTCTACCAAGGTCTTTGCAAGGGACCTCAAACCAAACAGCAAAGTTCCTCACTCAGATCAGCACAAGAAAGAAATAATGCCACTTTCATTTCTTTGATTTGATTGTAAACTTGTGATTGTGATCTCGATTTTTAAAGAAACCTCTCTGTAAACTTTGTGCCTAGAATTATTTTGATCCGTAGACCTTCAAAGGCATGATAAGAAGCTGAATCTAAATTGAAGCCTTTTTTATGTAATATATGCTTTGCAGGGTCAATTATTTTATTGTATTATTGCATCACAATAGGGTTAATACTGTCACTTGAAATGTAGGAAAGAGACTAATCTTTCATTTGAAAATGTTGGCAGGTTTTGGTGGGTTTTTTTTAAGATGGCAGTTCTGCTGCAGTGTAATAAGCTGAGAATCACTGTGAATCAAAAAAATGAAAATATTCTGTGTAGCCAATGTAATAATACTTCAGCCTAATGAAGAGCACTTGTGTTTCAGTGATGATGGGAACACAAGGAGAAAGCTGCAAGGGTAGTGCATGAGCCCTGCAAATTAAAGTAGCCAGCAGTTTACCCATTCTGATCCCCTTGCTGTTCATTCCCCTCATCTGCTCCTGCAGCCACACACATTTCTCACAGGGGCTGAAGCTGTGCTGTGAGAAACTATGGCTTGATGATCATGTGCTCCTTTGAGCTGACTGGCATAACGTGTTCTGTGCTGATAACATGCAGGGATTAAGTAGTATGAGAGTGCTCCTGTCAGTGCCATTATTGATATTTATAGATTAGGTTAAAGTGTTGATGGTATGAGTATATTGACACCACATTACCCAGACTGTGTCCAGAATATATGTAATTCTCATTTATGAGAACAACAAAGAATTCCCACTCTGACACTCTTGCTGGCCAGCATTTGTAATTTCTCATTGATTGCACTGTACAGGATGTGGCAAAATCATGCTAAGGGGCATGGAAGTCTCAGGAAAAAAAACACGCCAAGTTCCCCATTTCCATGGTGTAATCCCTGTGTAGTTCTGCAGCCTTTATAACAACTTTCAAAGACTTAATTTCATCTTTACATTGTAGTTCAGTTCTAGAGCTTTCTCCAGTATTGCTTTCTCACTATTAACAGCTTATCATACCACAGTTACTCTGGAAGCAGTTCACCCTGCACACTGGGTGCTTATATATCCTGCAGGAACTGTTCCTTTTGTTCCTCACAAAACCAATATTACAGACTCATGGAATGGCCTAGGTTGGAAGGGACCTTAGAGATCATTTTGTTCCAATCCCCCTGCTTTGGGCGGGGACACTTGCTACTAGACCAGGTTGCTCAAAGAAACCTGGCCTTGAACACTTTGAGGGATGGGGCATCCACAGCTTCTTGGGCAACATGTTCCAGTGCCTCTCCATTCTCACAGTGAAGAATTTCTTCCTAAGATCTAATCTAAACCTGCTTTCTTTCAGTTTAAAGCCATTCCCCCTTGTCCTGTCACTCCATGCCCTTGGAAAAAGTCCCTCTCCAGCTCTCTTGCAAGCCCCTCTCAGGTACTGGAAGGCTTCTCTAAGGTCTCCCCAGAGCCTTCTCCAGGCTGAACCCAGCTCTCTCAGCCTGTCTTCCTGGGAGAGGTGCTCCAGCCCTCTGAGCATCTTGGTGGCCTCCTCAGGACTCTCTCCAGCAGGTCCGTGTTCCCCTTGTGCTGGGAGTCCCAGAGCTGATGCAACACTCCAGGTGGGGTTTCCTGAGGGCAGAGTAGAGGGGCAGAACATTCCTTGACCTGCTGATCACATGCTTTTGATGCAGTCCAGGAGACACTTGGCTTTCTGGGCTGCAAGGGCACATTGCTGGGTCATGTTGAGCTTCTCATCCACCAAGAATCCCAAGTCCTTCTCCCCAGGGCTGCACTCAATCCATTCTCCATCCAGCCTGCGTTTGTGCAGGGATTGCCCTGACACAGGAGCAGCACCTTGTCGTGGCCCTGAACTTTGTGATGTTCACACAGCCCCACTTCTCCAGGCTGTCCAGGTCCCTCTGGATGGCATCCCTTCCCTCCAGTGTGCCAACAGCACCTCACAGCCTGGGGTCCTTGGCAAACTTGCTGAGGGTGCCCTGGATCCCACCGTCCCTGTCACCGAACCCTGAGGAGCTCCACTCATCATATGGGGCAGTTCATCACCTCAGGATATCCTGGGTTCTCCATGTTCTAGCAATTGAAACAGCACCAAGAGCACTCCTGTGACATTGGAAATTGTGTCTCAACATAGATTAAAACTGAGAGGTTGGAGAGAGCTGTTAAGATATACAGACAAGCAGATATGAGAAGAAATGCAAACTGTGCAGAATATCCATTTCAATTTATCAATTGTTTAATTAACAGGAGGAGGATCAGTCAAGTTTTTCTGGTTATGAGAGCACAGGAGGTGAGTTCCTTTTTCAGTGTTAATTGCCATTTAATTTTGAAACCTTTGATTTCCCCTGGTATTTAAATAGTTACATAGAAGGCAAAGTAAATTCGGGTTATTTATATCGTGAAATTTATTTCTCAAAGTATCTTATCATGTGAATCCTCTTTGAATGCAAATTAAGGTTTGTAGAAGTCATTTCTATGCTCTTTAGGCCAGTGGATCCAAAAATATTAGAAGATGCTACTGTTAATCAGCATCAAGTCTCAGAGGTGTTTTCAGAAACTGGCAGTTATGAAAACCTCCTTGGGAAGTGTGAGGTGCTGAGAGTCCAATAGGAGTGAAAGGATTAATCAAAACTTTTCATGGCTAATGATATTTTGTAATAAGGCCACATAATAATGTGTCTTGTAAGCGATTAAGTCAAAGACATAATAAAATTTCATCAGCTCAAATGGTGCAAGATCACCTTCTGTACTGGAATACGTCGAGATGTGTCTGCTTCTCTCTTTTTTTCCTTTTTTCTTTCTTTTTTTAAAGAACAGATGTGTATGTGCAAGGTCTAGTTTTCAGGTAAAATATCTTTATCGTGTCTGCAATGAGGCTTGTGGATGATAGCTCCTTTTGGAATGCAGAGCATTGTAGCAGAAGGTAAATCTGGTAAAATCAGATCCCCTTGCATGAGTGTTACACAGTTCAGCGTGGTAAGTAGCTGACAGAAAAATTAGTAGGTCTTGCCAACTAAAGAATTTTTATTTTCCTTTTAGACTTTTCAGAAGATCTGAGGAAATCAAACATAATTTTTGTTGTCGGTAAGTAGGATTCCTGATTGAACTGCTACGTTTGAAAATCCCCATGTTATTTAGCTTTGATTATATGATTTCTTGTAAAGTGGAGCAGAATAGTTTGGTTGAGAATATTTGTGCTACAGTGATGGTTTAGTCTTTTGGAAGGGAGTTAGCATTTAATAACGTGTAATTAACTTGGGTCTGACCATACTAACAACAGTTGTGTAAAGCATAAACTTTGAACAGTCTTTTAAAACAAATTATAATGAGAAGAATTTCAAGTTTGATCTTAAAGCTCGTTACTAATCACTTGGAAAGAATAATTGCTTTTGTATCAAGCAGTTTTCAGAACTACCTTACAATGCAGAGCAGGAACAACACATTTCCAAGGTCATAAGGATAGATACCAGAACATGGGGGATTGTACATAAAAGTAAGTCAATTTGTGCATTCTTTTTCCTAATTAAAAAAAAGCCACGCTTCCAAAGTTAATAATAAATGTCTGTCAGTTAGGAGCTGAAATCTGGTAGCAGTGAATTGTACAAGAATTAAAGAAAATGCTGAAGAAACCTCACTGGAGCATAACAGAACTGTTGGGGGTGGGGGGAGAGGGAGAAAAACAAGCTCTCTAAATTCTCAGTGGTTAAGTTGCAGTGGGCAGCACTGGGGATGTTCAGCCCATGATACCTTGGCTGGAAAGAGAGAAAGAAGATGGGCTGGAACAGGCTTCCATGGATACCTGAATGGGAAAAACTGCCTTGGTCTCAGGTGCCATTAGATGTATTCATGAGGAAATAATAAGATGCTTAAAAAGATGTTTTAAAGTGTGAGATTTAAAGATGTACATTGGAGGTGGTTTACAAACTTATCAAAATAAATGCACCATCTGCCGTGGCTGACAGATACTGTTTATAAGACAAAAGATAAAAAACAGGCAGTTTCCTCCCCCACTAATTACCCTTGAAAATTGTCCAAAAGGGAAAGAAAAAGAAATAATCTAATTAGCAAAGATTTACATTAGGGCTAATGTAGGAATTAATTGGAATAACAGTCAAGTCGGATTAATTAAGCAACAATGTCAGCGTTTTACCCAGAGAGTAAAGCAGAGACACAGAACCAGCAAGTAAAAAATACAGGAGATAAGAGCAGGATAATAAAAGAGGTAAAACCGAGGTAAATTTGGCCTGTAAAGTAAAATTTCAGAACACAAAAATAAAAACCACAGAGGTGTAAAAATAAATTTGGGTGATGCTGTAATACTCAAAACTTATGTAATTATTGCCAGCCATTACAAAACCAAAAACCACAACATAAAAAACAGCAAAAATTTTTTTTCATCAATTTGAAGTGCAGTGAATGACGTTCTGATCAGTCCTAACTGCTGCAGTGCTCCATGCTGCATCCACAAAACTGTCACACAGAACAGTTCCTGGGATATTCTCACCACTGAAGATATTCTCACCATTGACACTTAGAAATAAGACATTATCAGCTGCAGGCAGCAGCTTCTTGTGCACGCACCAGAAATAAATAAATCATGAAACCCAAACTCTTTATTTGTCCAATGTATGTCAGACCTTGGATGACCTCATCTAATTCAATTTATCATTAATTTAGCCCTGCTTGAGTAGAACGTTTAACCAGATAAGGTCCCTGGCAACGTAAACTGTGCCACAGTAACTGTATTTCAGAAAGGCATAGGATGAGCAATATTGGTAATTAAACCCCCATCAGCCCAAGCACTAACTGTAGAAGCTGAGGAAGGCTGATTTCCCCGAATTCCCATGAAATGAACTTCATGTTTTCTTTAAGAAGGATGAAAACTCAGTGATGTCCCAGGACCTCACATCATTCTGCCAACATGTGCTCCAGGTTGTTTTCTGATTAAAATTATCTTTCAGGAAAAAAAAAACCCACAAAAAAAAATGTTGAGGTTTTTTTGTTGTTGAGGAGCCATTGAGAAGCCTTCAAACGCCATATTCTGAATTTAAGGCTTATTTTTATTTGTATAAATAATACAAGTAGCATTAAAGATAAAATTGCCAAACTGAACAAGTCCTCAAAAATCATAGCTTGAATATAAGGACAAATTGACTGGGGTTATTTTGGTTTCAGTTCTGACTTCTGAGGCTGCATTGTTGCAGGTTTCCCCTGCAAGCACTTTTCCATGATGCAGGGATGATACTCATTGTGATAACAAGGTCTAGAAATTGAAACATTTTAAAATGAATGGTGGGACTCTCTTGTGAATCTTACTGCTGGCACCTTATGTAAATGTTCCTGATATTTTGGTATATGATAAACTTGTAAGATTTAAAATAGAGACATCTCAGTCTGACTGTATGACACTTTTGCCTTATTAACATTTCTGACAGCAAAGCTGGTTCTTGAACTGCTCATATTGCTTGTTGCTGTCCCTGCTCACTCCCAGCAGCAGTCCCAGCTCCCTCTGTCATCACTAATTCCTGGGGTTGTGGGGTTGTGTTGTAGGTCAGAGCGGTACATTTGAGTGACATTCCCAGGCTTCTGGTCCTTCTTAGTCTGGGGGAGGCTGGGGCAGGAGGGAGGACTGAGATCCTTTGCTGATCTCAGGCTGGCTGCAGTTAAATGTTCAGAAGTGCTGCTTGGACAAGTGTCATGTCCCCAACCCACCGAGACCACTCCTTTTCTCCCCTTGAAGTGCTCCCTGGGAAGCCTTTCTGCAGTCCACAATTAAACAGGGAAGGGTAACCACCTAAGTCAGCAGCGCTGCCAGAAAGTTATTTACCAGCAGATCCCCTCACACAGGCAGAGGAATCAACAGAATGGAAGGGAATGCTGCTCTGAGGGATTGCACAGACCTTTTAATCCAGCCTTGTCTACAGAAAAGCAGTATACAGAACTGCATTTAATTTCTGTGCCAGTACCCTGGTTCCACGTTCTTGCTTCCTATTTGTATTAAAAAGCACAAAGGGAGACACAACAGATCCAGTTTCCAAAATAATCGCATACGATGTTTCTAATTTCTTAATCTGCAGTTTTTGCTTTTTGTTGAGTTAACAAATGAGCTTTAAAGCAAGATGTGCTGCACTGAGCAATACTAGCACAACACAAAAGCCTGCTAACATTGAAGAACTGCTGGTAGTTCTACATCGTCCTGCGGGTCACAGCACACTCATCATTCCTCTGGCTGTTTTCTAGGCTTTAGCCCTTTACCTTCATGTCATATACAGAAATCAGAAAGCAACGTGATTAATCTGAATAGCAAGTTCCCAAGAACCAAGACATATTTTTTCCAAACTCTATTTTTTCCAAACTCTACGTAGGCAGAGTAGAGGATGACAGCACACAGAAAAAGTGACAGCGTTCACAAAGAATCTTTCGCCTTCTCAACAAAAGTGGGGACGTATTCTCCTCCTGACAGTTGAGCCACTGGGAAAACTTGACCACCTTTTTCAGTGCCTCAAGTATTTTCATTTGAAAAACAGCAAAACTAGTTGCAGTGGAGCCTTCTTAACAAAAAAAATCATTTTGCTAGCTTTTGTTTGTGCTTCACAGGCATAAACACATAAATTTTGTTCCAAATAAACTTTCTTCAAGTAAATTATTAATCTTTAGAAAAATGCACAGATTTAATAAAAATATCTTCTAAAAGAACACTACAAATTGATATTGAGCTTCAATGACCGCAGGGTTAATTTGCTGTTAAAGCTGCTTGTGTAGCAATCATGTAAGGATATACCCTGAGCAAGAAGGAAGCATCTGATTAGTAAGAAGATGCACTTTCACGTTCTTTCCCACCAAAATAGCTCTACTTCAGTCACATGAGATACTTCAGAGGGTGACAGGACATTAAATAATACTTTAATTTCAGACATGTAAGTTAATACTGTTGTAAAGGCCAAGTGTGTGCTCAGCCCTCAACGCTGAATTTCCTGGGGAATTCAGCCTCTCCTCAGATCAGGCCAAGCAAGAACTGCAGCCTCATTCATTGATAAGAAAGCACAAGCCTTGGTAAAATGGGTCACATACAATTGTTTAGCAGTGGAATGCTTTGTTACTCATCAAATGAGTCTAAATTATTAGCAGTGGCTATAAAAATTACCATTTTCAGCACATAACATATTTAATTATGTCTTTTCCTCTTTAAAGAGCTCAGCACTTTAATTTCTGCTTTGGTGGAACTCTCTTAGAAAAATAAACATGGTCAATTTTAATTATTGTTTGGGGTGCACACGTGGTGTATGTATATGTACTGTGTCATTCTGACAGCCTTCTCTTTTAAAACACTAACAGACAAGGGTATTAGAAACACATCAACTTTTCTGCATATTTACCTGCTAAACAACAAAAAATTTTCCTTGTATTGTTATTTCTAAAAAGACATCTAGTTTATTTAGTATGTGAAGAGAATCTACAACATTTCTGGTTGGGCTCTACATTCAGAAGAGAAACAGTTGTATAAGAAACAGAATAAAATATTCTGTATAGCCGGTGGTTTTTTTAATACTGTATATACAGACCAAATCAATAGGATTAAATCACTGCACTGGTGGCATATTCAATGCCAGGAGACGGAATGTGTAAACAAGCACATGCACGCACAAACTTACTGATCTAAAAAACCAAAACAGACCAGAAATACAAGTAATTGCCACTCAGATACTTAATGGACTCATTACAGTTAATTTGCCTGTGATTTCTCCACATCTGTTTCTTTGTAGCCACTCCTATTTTTTCCCCTTTTTTTTCTTTTAACCGGTGCTTTTACAAAACAACAACGTTCTTCATATTAAAGCAATAGAAGCACAGAATTCAGCCCACGTTGGCAAGAAAAGATGAGCTTGTGACAGAGATAGTTCTAGCAAAAATTGTAGCACAGGTGTGATTCTCATACCGCGGGCTGATAATTGTCTTTGTGAAGCTGAAGTAAAAGACTGCAGATCACAGCAGACAAACCCCTTCCTTTGATGCTACTGCCTCATAACCCAATTTTTAATCTTAGCTACAGTGCTGTAACTTCTCTGAAAATCATGTGCTCGGAGCAATTATTTCTTAAATTGAATGGAAAAGTTAGAATAAAAATCACTCTATTGTGACCGTGTTATTCCTGCCTTTGTTTGCGGAAAGATAAGCAAACAGGGAAATAATGTATTTTGTAGCATCTTCCTTACACATAGCAGGGCTGGGTAGTCATACTTGCAGTCCCAGCAGTTGATAAATACACGAGTCACATGCCGAAAAAACTTTAAGAGCTTGAGCACTGTCTCCCTACAAGGGTATAATTACCTCCTGCTGCAGTAGATCTTCTGAATAGATCTGTCAAAGACTGTAAAATTGCTACTACACGCAGTGGGTTTTCTCCGCGAGCTCCAATACTGGCACTTCGCTTTCCCGCCCTCCCCGTCTCCCCTCACGCCCCGGCGCCATCATGGCCCCTCAGCCCTCAGGCCTCACCTCAGCTCCACCGCGGCTCTGGGGGTCACGGCCACGGCAGCGGCATCCATGATGAGCAGCTTCCAGCAGTTTCCATGGGTTGTCCATCTTTTCAGCTGGGCTGGGGTGGCTGCAGCACCTCGGGAGGCGGCTGGAAATGCTTTTGGCTTTTCATGTCCTTGGCCGCCAGGGAGAGGAGGGAGAAGCACTGAGGTGATGGGCCAGGGCAAGATGGGGGCAGAGCTTTGGGGCTCTCGGGTGGAGGCTGCTCTCCTGTCCAAGGAATCAGGAGACTTGAGGCACCATTCCTGCTGGGAGAACACCCACAGCATTCCCTGGGTCACTGCCCTTCCCCTGTCCTGTGAGCAGGGCGGGGGCCGGGTACAGGTGCCTTCCCTCCAGCCTGTGTGGAAATCACTGAGCGGCTTCACCTGCGTGACCTGTTGCTGAGGTGCCTGTGATCCTATGGGTGTTTCATAGAATCATAGAATCAGCTGGGTTGGAAAGGACTTCTGAGATTGTCAAGTCCAACCCTTGATCCAACACCACAGTGGTCACCAGACCATGGCACTGATGCCACATCCAGTCTCTTCTTAAAAACCTCCAGGGATGGAGAATCCACCACCTCCCTGGGCAGCCCATTCCAATGGCTGATCACCCTCTCTGGAAAGAATTTCTTCCTAATATCCAACCTAAACCTCCCCTGGCACAGCTTAAGACCGAGCCCTCTTGTCTTACTGGGAGAAGAGACCAACCCCCCCCTGGCTCCCCCCTCCTGTCAGGGAGTTGCAGAGAGTGAGGAGGTCTCCCCTGAGCCTCCTCTTCTCCAGGCTGAACAGCCCCAGCTCCCTCAGCCTCTCCTCACAGCACTTGTGCTCCAATCCCTTCCCCAGCCTCGTTGCTCTTCTCTGGACCTGCTCCAGCACCTCAATATCCTTTGGCTCTGGGCACGGGGGGTTTCCAGCCGAGTACAGCTGTGGATGGAGGAGAGCAGGAGCTGGGAAGGTCTCCCTGTGCCCTTGGCAGCTGCACTCCCCCATTTCCCGGGAGCAGGTGTGAGGAGCAAGGCACGTCCACGACTGCAGGAACGGCAGCAGCTGCAGTACCTGGTGCTCAGTTTTGGGCACTGCCACCAGCACCTGAGAGCTTTCCAGCTCAGGGGGAAAGGATGCAAGCGCTGTGAAACTCTGCTCTTATGTTCTCCACAGTTACTGCACATCTATGTGCATCCCACCTGACAGAGGCAGGTTTCACTGGCTATTTGCCTACATGTTTCCATCCCATAAGTGGGGGCAAAATATTTCTCTCACAGTGATGCAGTGAACATAACTTTGCTACTATTTGTTGCAGCTGTCAAAATGAACATATACCGAGTCAACTACCCTTCCCCACAGGCTGTGTGTTTCATGTTTTTCCTTAACATGCTAATGCTGTTAGGCAGACATTTATTCTCTTCTAATCTAGATATTTTTTTCCCTCACAAAGGTGGGCCCGGCTCTGGCAAAGGTAGCCAGTGTGAACAGTTAGCCAAGAAATACGGATTTTCTCACCTGTCCACTGCTGACCTTCTCCAAAATGAGTTATTGTCATTATCAGAAAGAAGTAAATTGATCAAAGACATCATGGAATGTGGTGAACCTGTGCCTGGTGTAAGCAACAGTTTTATTTGGGGCCCTAAGGTTAAACAAAGGCAGTGGTAGGTAGATGGTCTAAAAGGGTGGAAATAAGATACTGGAGCTGATGATTCCCATTTCAGTAAAACTGATCTGTAACCTGAGGTAGAAGTTTCCTCGTTACCAAATCTGGGGCACTTGTTTCTCCTTTCAATGCCAATATTTCTTTACATTTCAGACTCATATAGGCAGTAAATTAGACATGAAATACAGTGAGACAGACACATTGCAAAATGTAAGTATGAGTACAGGAAACAGTCCTTTTTATAGCTTTGCATTTCTGATTCAGAGCTGGTCCTCCTGGCAGCTTTTCTAAATCACAGTACCTGCAGCAGTTCCCTGCAGAGCTGGCTGACATCCCAGACTAGCTGGACTGCAGGTTAAGGGAGCCTGAAGGCAGAGGGTGTTGTTCTCAGCTGGACTTGACTTTTACATGGCAGGTCTGCAGCCCCAGCTCCTGGTGGGTCTTCAGCAAGTGCAGCTGGATCGTGGGATGTGTCTGTTAATGAAAGATACTGGGAAGTGCTGCTCGGGGGAAACTAAAAGCTGTGCTCAGGCTTGGTTTTGATTGCTTTGCTCTTCAGTGTGTTTGGTCAGATGGGGTCACTTTCCATGCAGTGTAATTATATCAGTGACACAGCCAAATGCAATGAGGCTGGAAAATGCTGCAGCAGTGCTCCAGAGTTTCACAGGTATTAACATTCATTTTGAAACTATGAAATATTCCCTAGAGGGCACTTTGGGAACTCTTGGATGGATTGCAGCACTGGATTTGTGTGGCATAGCTGGTCTTGAGAGAAGAAAAAGTAGGGTGCCCTGCTACCTGCAACACAAGAAAAGCCACCTGCATTCACAGGACTGACTTTTAGCCAAACAGGGCCATTTTCAAGGGGGGTAGCACTAGAGTCAGTGTAACAAACAAAGGTATCAATCTTTTTCATTAATTAACCAAATAACTCCCTTTCTTTCCTGTGCAGGGTATTGTTCTAGAGCTGCTGAAGGAAGCCATGGTTTCCAGGCTAGGGGACACAAAAGGATTCCTGATTGATGGGTATCCCCAAGAGCTGAAAGATGCAGAAGAGTTTGAGAGCAAGGTGACCATATAATTGTAATGCTGTTATTACTCCTGTTCAGATACAACTGTACTTTTGGTGCTGATTTTACCCAGGTTTAATGCAAACCAGGAACAACTCACCTTTTGTGGCAAGCACCATTTCAGAATCAGTTTTTTGATTCTAGTGGATGGCACCATACCATGTATGTATCTTCCCAGTTAATATTTCTTACCAGTAAGCCAGCTCTGCCAAAGCTTGCTGCCACTTGAAACAGCAAAGCACAGATTTAATTTTTGTGAGGAGTAACAGGTGGCACAGCCATAAAAAGAGCGTTCTGCGAGTGGCTGCGTGGCACTTCAGGGAGTTATCGATTTCCTCAGGATGTGCTAAGACCTACTGAGAAGTCTCAGCCATGCATTTCTCAGCCTGCAGAAAATACTCTGTCTAAGCCCTGTGAATGAATTTACCAGGGTTTAAGAAAAGTGGTGAAGCAGGGAAATCGGTTAAATATATATTCCGCCATATGACACACCACAAATGTCCTAAACTAGTTCAAAAGGTAATAAAACTTTAATGAATCACCTGTTTTCTCCCTGAACCTTTAGCTGCTTTATTTAGTTTTTTACCACAAAAGCCTAGCAAGATTCAGGCATCAGAAGCTGGACAAAATAATGGGCGTTGGGATTTGCTATTCACAAAAATGTTGCTCTAGTTCCTCTACTGAAATGCTGTAGATTATTAAAAAAACAGTGGAAATCTCTTTCATTTTGTGTATAAGGAGGAACTATTTCAGCAGTGCTGCTTTTCTGGCAGGCATACATGTCATGTCCTGTGAACACTGGTCTGTGTTCTGAAGTAGGATTTAGAGGTTGGAGTGTCCTGGCCTGAGGCATTGCCAGGCAAATAAGTCTTGATGCATCCAGTGCAAAAGCAGAACCCCTTTCAGTTCCCACAGACACTGTAGCAGCAAAAGCTCCTGTAGTGCTGAGCTGCCTTTGACACTGGGAGTAAAATACAGGGACCTCAAGTGATTATTTTGAATGTGCCAGGTCACCCCTGTTGTTCCATGGATCCACTTTTCTCAGGGTGGACTGGGCTGGCTGAAAGCTGCTCAGTGAGGCTGTGAAGCTTTTTTAAGTGAGTCATTATTGAGATAATGCTTTGCAGTTCTTTCCAAAGGGCGATGAGAAGTTCTTCCAAAATTATTACTGAATGAAAAGGGATGCACATCAGGCTGCATTAATTAATGGCAGCAAAGTACAGATGAATAATGCTACATATCTGCATGATGTGTAAAAGGCATTGTAATTGTTAACAAAGAGCTGTTCTATTTAGAAGACACCAAGAATAGTGCGTATACTTCAAAGTTTGATAGCTTTGTAGAAACAGTGTAGAAACAGCTTATTCCTCAGCCAGTTTTGCCCAGTTCTTTTCTGTGATACAACTGTACTTTTATCCAGCCATAATTGTGGAGGAGCACATCTCTCTGTTCCCTCTCAGTCCTTCTGCTGGGTGAGAAGTAGAAAACATTATTAAATTATAAATTCCATATCACCAGGTGGAAAGTACCCAGTAAGACCTGATTGTTTGGCTTCCTGCAGATGTCCCCACAGCATGTATTATGTGAGCTAAATTGTGTTGGGAAAATAGTAATAAAAAAAAAAACAAACCAGTAGTAAAAATTGCTGTAATATCTGACCAGGGCACTACTTTCACTTTGTGTAATTTTTAACTTGGAAGAATGACACTTCTATGATTCTATCTGAATTCCAGATAATAGCAATACTGAAAATTTTAAGAAAACCATATAGATTTTTCAAAAGCGAATCAGACCCTGTCTGTAAAGCAAGATACAGTTATCTGATGCTATCAGTCAGTATATTCCTCACTGTAAGGTGATGATATGACTGTGGCTGGTGAAAGGAATCATTCCCCATTTGTTCTAATTTAGAACAGACCATGGAATTCCTCACATGAAACTGTGGAGGAAATAACTTCTCACTATCCTAGTCCAGTTACACAAAAAGGCCATTTATTTAAATCATTGGTGAAGCCCACATCTTTTTTAACTTCTTTGTCTATGTCTCTTGCACTATTAAAACTGCCTTGTTGGCTTTTTGAATCCCCAAACCCAGTGCTGTTACTGCTGATAGCATTGATGTTTCCTGGGCTGTGTGGAAAAAATGGATAATGTAGATAAGAGTCTGTCATTGAACTGTCCAACATCATCCCTTGGCTTCAGCTTCTCTTAAAAAGTCATTGAGGTCATAGAAAGGTCAACACAACCCAGACGTCCTCAGCCAAATGCAGAAGGCCTGACATGAAATATTTACCTTTGGAATATTTCTTCCTTCCAGGGCTGTCAACAAAGGTACCAAGGGCAATTTCCATATATCAGTCATTTAGACTTCCTTTGCTGTAGCCGTGGTAAAAATATAGTTTTGTGATGGTCACTGGTGTGGAGAACAGTCGTCTTTTTTCAAGACTTCTCACTTTTTCCCAAAAGGTGTTCTCCAAATCCCTGCTGGAAAGGGAAGGAATGAGAAAAAGACTGAGAGTGTCTTTAATACATAACTGCATGGAAAAATTATCACTTTATTTTTCACTGACCCTGTAACACCTATATTTTACTTGATGGAGTGGCTTTTATCCCTTTGGACTCAGCCCAGCAGTTGTTGCTCCGACAGAACCTTGTGTCAGAGAGTACTGTGCCTGAGCAGGGTGCAGACAGAGTGGACTGCAAGATTTATGCTAAATGACATGCATATTTTTCAGTGTTTCAGGGAAAGAATGATGAGGATTTGTTTGGAACTTCCTGGCTCTCTCCGAAAATATTATAAAGAACATTTTGCTCTTTCTTGCCAGTTCTTTTTTACCCATAAATACTGCGATATCTACGATTGAATGTAGAGAGAGACAATTATTAACTGTCTCTGTCAGGCCTGAGAATAAAAATAAATAAATCTCTGTTTATTTTCTTTATAGAAAAGAACAGACTCTCCCTCACGACTAGTTTGGCACTAGCCAAACAGCTGTAAATGGTGGGCTTCTCAGAGAGTCTGGGAATCACTTGCCAAATTGAAAATGCAGAGAAACACATCACATCCTTCCTTTATGCCATGGGTAGTGATAATGTGGGTACACTGCAAATAAAGACATAAAATCCTGTGTGACATAAAATAATTCACAGGGTGTATTCCTGTGAACAGTTGATGGTGTTCCCGAGCCTGTCTGTTGTTACCCATTTCCATTTCAAGTGAGGATACTTTAAATTGGACATTTCCTTCTGTTGGGTCTTGGAATTCTAAGCTGTAGTTTATCCCTCCCTTTTCCCAGGCTGAACAAAGCAAAGGCCAGGAACAGAACTGTGTCACCATAAGTCCTGTAGTGTTTGCATCAAGCTTTGATTTCACAGTTGCAGATAATGAGCTGATGATCTTCAGTCCGAGTAGCCAGAATTTGTCAGATCATCTCTCTTTGTCTCTCTGTGTAGGGCCCAGTCAAGCACAGCCTTGATCCTCAATACTGGGCTTTCCAAGTGCTGTTACAGTGTGAGGTGTTTGTTAATAACCGTGATTTCTGCATAGACAAATAACTATTTGCTGATAAATTCCGTTATGACTTTTTCAGTATTATCCAGAGAAAACCAATTTCCCCAGACCAGTGGTTTGGGAATACTTATTGTTTGACTTTGTCCCTAGGTTGGGGAGCCAAAACTCGTGTTCTGCCTGGACTGCTCTGCAGAAACCATGAGCAGTCGCCTTCTGCTGAGGAACCAGAGCAGTCAAAACTCTGAGAACGCCGAGACCATCAAGGAAGGAATCGAGAGCTATTACCAAGCATCCAAGCCTCTGATTGCATACTATGAAAGCAAGGCACAGTTATGCAAGGTAAACTGCTTGACCTTTCTAATTAAATCATTGCTTTTTGCTTCCATTATATAAGCACTGTTTGGAAAATCCTGTCACGACGCTGTTTATGAGCTTCCAGTTTGTTCTCATTTTGCTCTTCCCTGGTTTGTTTGCAACTTCTACGAACTCCTGAGTCCCACAGTGCAGTTTGAAAGAGCAAAATCACAGATTTATGCTTAATCTGGGAACATATCCTGAATCACTACCTCATCTGTATAGAATCTCTTATTAAACATTAATTCTGGAAAGCTTTTCTGTAAGTATTAGGATTTATTTCTTTATAAGGACTTTCAGAGTTAGGATGAAAGATTATGTTAATCCAAAGTCCTTCAGTTAAATTTACAAATCTGAAATTGTATATCCTGAAATAAAACAGACCTGTCTATAAGAAAGACCTTTTTGCTGGAATAAATAACATAGTTATATTAATTTCAGTGACTTACCTCAGTTTACACCTGCTCAGGATGTGATATTTAAAGCATTTTTTTTTATTTTCTAATCAGTGCTTTACAGTGAAGCAAGAAAAATTGCATCAGTGCACTTAGCTGATGTATATGCAGGCACATCTGTAGACTCATTTATAAAGGATATTTGGGGTTTCTTTTTCTTTATTTCTCTGCTCTGTCGTGGTAAACTGTCCCTTATGTTCAGCTACAGAAGGATCTAGTCCTGCTGCTCTGTCTTGTCCTAAAAAGGAAAGAATCCAATAATAATTGCTGGAAATATTATGGCATCTTTTTTCCAGGAGGCTGTAGCAAACATGCAAATCACATACCCCAAACTTTTCTCCTCTGCAGAGTTCCCAAAAGAGAAACATGCAGCTAATTTATGCACCCATATCCTGACCTGAGAACAGAGTAAATAACACAGAGCTGAGAAAAATGAAACTCAAAGGAATGAAGTCCTGATTTGTCTCCTTTGCTAACCCCACAATAAGAGCACATAAGGCCAAGTCTAGAGGGGCAGAAAAAAGCTCCCACTTACTTTCCATCTTCAGGCTATGAATGATAACCTGGTTTATTTGTTGTTCCATTGAGGAGCTGTCTTGCCAGCATTGCAGGGATGTGTCTAGTTAAGAATTCAGTCAGTACACAACACACCAACACCAAGGCAAACAGAGCTCTCTGTCTCAATATCCCACTGCATGAGCTGTGCCTACCACAGCATTTCCCTTTTGGAAGCATCAGCAAAGTGGCAGCCCCAAAGAGAATGAAACCACACTAAATGCTTTCACACAGATTTTGCATTCATGGTCTGCCTTATTTCACCTGACCTGGACTTCCCTTGCCCTTCCTGAATACTTCTGCTGCAAGTTCCTGCTCCATCTGCTCTGCAGTGGCAAAACATGCAGTCTCTTCTTGAAGGCTGATGGCTCCTTAGCTCCTGAAGGGTCAGAGTTGCATGTATGATTTCACCTACGGTGAAAGTGCAAAAGTAGGTCTGAGCTCTTTCTTGCACAGGGCAGTTGCCTTCAGTTCTATTTCTGATGTTCCCTATCCAAACGTTCCCTATCAGTTCTGAAGTGGACTATGCTGGAATAAAAACAAACAAACAAATAAACAAAAATAATAACAAAAAACCCTCACAAATAAACCCCCAAAAACAACCAACCAACCAAAAAACGCAAACAAAAAAAACCCAACAAAACATTCCAGTTTGGAAATACACTAAGTATTGTGAAACAAAATAACTTTTTTTCTGGAAGGAATTCTTGCCTAGGAAATTTTTCTAGGCAGTTTTGCTGTATCAGTTAACTCAAAGAGTTTAATTAGAGAGTCTGACTTTGTCATCTCCAACTGCATCTGGCATAGTGATGTCCCTGCAGTGCCCAGTCCTGCTTTGAGCAGGAGGCTGGACTAGGTGACCACTGGGGTTCTTTCCAACCTCTATTACTATCCTGTAAATGTGCATCTTACAAACATATACATTATTTGGCTCAACAGTTTGAAAAATAAAGACAAATAAATACAGTTAATATTTGCTCAGTGGCTGTTTTGAAGCAAAGAGAACTAGATAATACAAAGTGTGCAACTGTTGGCTGTGTGGGGGAATTAAGAGACAGTAGACATTTAGGTTTGCAGTTTTAAAACTATCTTAGTGGTGGGTATGTTGAAGCTGTGTTGAAGAAAGGAGAGAGTCAAGGGGAAGTTTGCAATTCCCAGGACACGGGGTTAGTTTCTTATTTATAGCAACAGATTTTACAGATGGCCAAGCATTGACATTAGCAGCCACTCTGATGTTCTCTGAATGGTGAAAGGAAATTCAGGTGGAAAGCAGAAAAACTGACAATAATAACTTCTGATCAAATAAATATAAATTATGACTGTGATTTTTTTTTTTTTGGTGTGGGCTAGTCTAAAATAGGGGTTTTTTTTCGTATTTGTAATACCACATACATACACAGAAGACTGAGGGAGTGGGTGTTGAGATTTTAAGAGGAATATTCGAGTCTAAATCCCACTAACTGCCACAAAGATTCAGCATTAACCTTTTCTAGCCAGCTTACTGCAGAGTGTGACTAAACACCACTAAATTCGAGGTGCAATTGTGTTTAATTGTATAAGTGATCATGTCTAGCAGGGCTTGACTGTAGCACCCAGCTCCTGCTTTGCCACAGGACAGAAAATCAGAAGTAGACTTGTTCAACAAGAAAATAGGGTTGGCATAAGAAAATAGGGTTGGCATGTGGGTGTCATTTGATTTCTCCCCTTTAAGTGTGTTTAGGGCTGGACAAAGTTTTCCACAGATCGGGAGCAGCACCTGACAACAGTGGTGTGTGTTTAACTTGTCCTATCCAGCTGGAAGGTTTTCAGTCCTGAAACAGGCTGATTAAATATGCAAATGTAAAATCCAGTCCTGGGCATACGGCCAGGAAAAGGTCTGGTGGGGGAATTGGATGTTGGCTGAGCACTCAGTGGAGGAGGAACTGTCACACCTCATCAAGGTGAGCTGGAGAGGACAGTGCCAAGTGAGCTTCCCTGCCCTGTGCCTTGGAACAGGCATTAGGGCACGGCTGGATGGAGCCTGATGAACACGGTGGAGCCAGACAAATCTGACCTGACTTCTCTGCCCTCATTAGGAATTCTCTCCTTGCTTTACTTGCCCAGAAGAGATATATGGTTGTAACAGCATTCCCACTTTAATCCTTGAGAATGTTGTGACCCTCAACAAGACAAGGGCTCAGTCTTCAGCTGTGCCAGGGGAGGTTTAGGTTGGATATCAGGAAGAAATTTTTACAGAGAGAGTGCTCAGCCATTGGAATGGGCTGCCCAGGGAGGGGGTGGAGTCACTGTCCCTGGAGGTCTTTAAGATGAGACTGGATGTGGCATCAGTGCCATGGGCTGGGAACCACAGCGGGGTTGGATCAAGGGTTGGACTTGATGATCTCAGAGGGCTTTTCCAACCCGGCTGATTCTGTGATTCTGTGACCTCCTCTAGACCCAGAGCTCCTGTGCACAGGTGCATTCATAACTAACTAATGTGATATTTGGAACTGGAACATTTTTCCACTCTGCTGACCTCTGAATGAGAACAGTGACCTGCTGCAGCTGACAGAAGATCAGGCTCTGTTAGAAATGTGCCTTTGGCCAAGATGAGCAGTCAGTGTTTGTGCCCAGCAGAGGAGGCACAAGATGTGCATGGAGGGTGGAGACTCTGGGGGCAGGTGAAACATCTGTGAACTTGCCAGGAATCAGTAACAGCCATCCTTCCACCACCCTGCTGAGGGGAAGGACTGGGATGGAACTCACAGGAGTGTATTTGCAAGGGAAGATGAACTAATTGGAGAATGAAGTGTCCTCTGCTCACTTTTCTACTAAGGCTTTAAGTTTCTAAATTGTTAATAGAAAATTTTCAATTATTTTTTTTTAAAAATCATGTTTTGGCGATTTAGTTTAATATTCCATAATTCCTTTCACAGTCAGTTACAGAATCCCCACCTACTGCTAAGGACAGCAAGTGGCTGCTTTTCAATAATGTACTGGAAATGCAAGAGCTGAAAGCACTGCTCACAAAAACACCCGTTGCAAGCTGCCTGAGTCTGTGGGAATCAGGTGTTTCAGATTAATGAAATGAAATGAAATGCACTGTGGTAGCTGTAATAAGCAGGTAGATGCTGTTATTTTTAAATTTATTTCTCAGTGATCTCCAAGGCAGCCAGACAGCAAAGTGCATCTGAAAATTTAGTGGACACCTACTTGTGTTTTGACATGGCTAAATGTAAATCCCTCTGGATATATGGCCTTCTGTCAATTGAGAAGAAAGGGAGGAAAAAATGATTGTTTTTAATATCTGACTCATCTTTTAAAGCTCTTTTCAAGTGACAGTCTGTAGGAGGGTAATAAGTTCTAGAGAAGAGCAATGCGTTGGTAGTCAAGCAAGACACCACTGATCCTACCTGGCTGCCATCAGCCACCTGGTAGGTGTCTGAAGGACAAAAGTTCCCTTTTCAAAGCCATCTGAGGAAAAGGAGCATAACAAATAAGTTAGTCAGTGCAGAGCAGAGGATTAAAGGTGTCCAAAAACTTTCCCTGTTTCACATCACATGCTACCAAAGCTTAGCCGCCTTTTTCCTTTTTTTTTTTGTTTTAATTTTTTTTTTTCCTCAGTGTTGTTCTACAGTTTCTTTCTAAAATCAGTTGAAGTCACATTTAACCATTATGAAAGAACATGTGACCATCCACCCTCTCACAGCCTTCCCTCATGAGCCTTCTCATTCTGATGCCATTGTAAGTGTGTCTGGGCTTCTAAATTCCAGAACCTGCATCAGCTGGAGATTTGTTGACAGAAAACTTAATTGGCCGATTTTAATGACAAAAGGAGCAGCATTGTACCATGGGGATGGTTCCTCCAGCCATTTTTCACACGAGCTCATTAAATCTCTCTGTATTTTGAGTTACCTAAAGCCATAGCTGCATTTCTAAACTGGAAGCACTATTGGAAAACTATATGGATCTTGCTTTTATGAGAAGCCAGCCTTAAATAACCTTGAAAGCAGTCCTAATTTATGAGGTTTGTTATATTCTGAGAAAGGGAAAACACACCGTTTTCTCTCTGGAGCTGCTGAGAGTGTCATTGAATTACTGTAGTACTGGATGTGAATTATGGTCACATTAAGTTAGTTTTGTGCCACAATGTTAAGTTAGTTTTATGAATTGGCCCTTTGTTATTTAGGAGGCCGGCGTGGGAAGCACTGGGGCTGTCATTAGTCACGCTCATCCATATTTTAGTGTTGCTGTTGGGAAGTCAGTGTTCCAGCCTGTCATAAAGGGCAGCGATTTCCATGCTTACAGAGCCAGTTCTTCGTCACAGCTCCCCACATCTTGACCTGAGTATCAGTCCCAGCTCTGAAGAGGCCACCAGAAAGCCAGTGGCAATCAGCAGGGCTGATAAGATTAGATCAGTTATACAGTGCAGATGTATTTATGGAGTAAAGAGAGAATAAAAATATGTAATCAGACAAGAGAACTTTGAAATGGCTGTGGCCTTCACCCTGTGTGAAGTATACATCCTGTGGGACAGCCATAGGGAAATAGGTGTCTTGGCAGTTGAGACAGGCAAAACAAGCTGTTTATAGCAGCTGAGGTGGGAGTTGCTGGTTTTATTGCAGCTGGAGAAGGTTATTTGGTCCAGCAGAGTTCACCACTCCCCTTTCTCTTTGCTCCTGGTGAGTCCCCCCCTTTGAAACCCTTTGTCTTCATGGCACAGAACGCAGCCCTTGCTGGAGAACTGACTTTCCTAAGGCACGAGCTGCTGCTTCCTGAACTACTCCAGCATTCCAGAACTATTCCATGTGTTTGCTTCAGCACTGCAGGAAGCAGCAGCTCCAGCTGCCACCATGAGGGAGAGCAGGGCAGGCGAGGGAACGAGGGAACGGTGCCTCTGGAAGCTGTGGGGAGGGGAGGGGGTTCAGCTCGGACTGGAAGGTGCCCCTGCAGTGATCCCAGGGGGTGCAGCCTGCCAAGCTCCCTCAGGGCTGCCCAGGCTGGGGATGCAATGCTGGAGCTGCTGTGTGCAGCCACTGGTGGGATGTGCCAGTGCTTCCAACAGGAGGCAACAGGGACCAAACTCTGCCACGTCTGCGGGTGCCACCAGGAGCGACACCAAGGCATGGAGTGGGAATGCAGCCCCTTGCTGGATCTCTGAAAGGAGCAGCTGCTGACTCCCACACAGGGCTCAGCACTGAGGGACTCAAATGTACATGGAGTGCAGTGAGGCTGCACAGGGCTGGCTGTGAGCCAGCACCGTATCTGAGCAGCATTTCTTGGCCTATTTAAAAAGGGCATGTTTTGAATATGAAACTCCTTTAATTCTCCTGCAGAACAAAGTGGCAGAAAGTCTGATGGTCAGGAACGTCCCCTTCAAACACTGCAATGGTCTGGCATCCTAATCAGCAACCTGGAGGTGAAAATGAAGCACATAGTTCAGAAAAAGAGCATTTAGCAAAGTTGTCCTGGGTTGTGCAAACTCCATGGCATAAGAGACAAGCATGGAGAAGCAGAAAGGACTCTTGCTTTTGAGCAGAGACCAAAGCTCTCAGCAGGCTTTTGAGGAAAGGAATAGTCACCAGATGCATCTGTGGGGTGTGCACAGCCAGTGGGAAAGCTGCTGCTGTCACTGCTGTGGGGGCAAAAGACAGATCTCCTTCCCTGAGTGTGACCTGTGTGACACTCACTGCGGGGGAGGGACACGGAACTCATCACTCCCAACAGCTCAGGGCCACCTCATGTGCTCCAGGGAACACACCCAAGTGTTCCTGGCTGCAAACATAATCCTCCTTCGCTGAAAGGCAGCTCCTCTTGCTCAGCATAGGAAAGTTAATTTGTCTTTTTTTCTGGTGAAGTACAGTCATGACAAATAACTTGAACAGAAAATGGAATCTTTGGGGTGTTAAAAAAATTTCTTCAACGAAAGGGAGCCCTCGTGCCACAAAAGCAGTGCCCCTAGAAAAGCTGAGTTGTCCAAAGGACATCATAAACCCAGAACCAGCTCACCAAACTCCCAAATACAAATGCACAGAAACACCCAAATTTGGCATGTTAGGGAGGGGCCATGACCCCAGAGGGCTGTGCAGCCCTTCAGGACCTCGACAGGTTGGAGATGAGCCTTTGGAAACTGTTCTGTATCCCAAAGGGGTACCTTTGCTTTGAAACACAAATATTTAAGAGGAAGAGCTTAAGCTCCTTCACTTGATTAATGTACTTTGCCACAGATGATGGAGCCTATGGAACCTTCTTACATAAATCTGTGGGAACAAAGTGGATAATGTGGTTTATGGAAGCTCCTCTTTAACATGAAACAGAGTAACTTTCACTTTATATTGGACCGGTTTTTTGTGTCAGTGTTTAGATTCTGAGAGAATTCTTTGTAACTTAATCAAAACTAATGGTTTTTTCCCTGCTTCACAGGTCGATGCAGAAGGAACACAGGAGGATGTTTTTCTGGAAATCTGCAAGACAATGGACTCTTTTCTGAGAAGGGAAGAGGCAGCACTTTGCACAGAAGCGCAGTGATGGTGTGTACTGGTGTGTACTGGTGTGTACTGGTGTGGACACAGCCTCACCTCTTGTGCACCCACAGCCAGGAGTGCAATGCTGGTCGAAGCAATCCTGCTTTCCTGAGAGGTGTCTGGAATGTGTGCATGTGCTGTGTTCCTTGATGAAATCCTTTCTCCCTGTGCTGACACACTCCATAGAACGTGCTCCGTGTGCCACCCCCACTCTGAGAACTGCAGGTTGTTTTACTGACCCCACTCTGAGAACTGCAGGTTGTTCTCCTGGTTGGTTGCTCTTCATGGGTTCCAAGCAGGCAGGTGAGCAGCAGCTCTGGGTTGTATTTCCTGCTCTCCTGCCTCGGATGGGGAATCAGGCAGTGCCTGGCCAGCAGAGAGCTCTCCAACCCCCTCACACACTGATGTTAAGGTGACTGCTTACGGGTTTCCCATCAGACATTATTTTAATTAACAGTTTTAATTTTTGGGGTGTCACTAAGCTTGTTCTCGGGCTTTAGTGACTAAACCCTGTTCTCTGTCACATGCAGCTGTAAGACAGCTGGAATTAGTTCAGCTACAAGTTGAACTTTTCACCCGTCCCCAGAACACTGTTACAACAAGGAGAAAAATTAATTGAGGATACAGTTGAATATTGTGGAATTCTGTCAACCCATCATCATGGTGCAAACACCGTTTTTGAGAGAGTCTTGTCTCCTGCTGGGATTTGCAGGATTTTATAACTGACTGCCCAGTTGTGTGAGCTGAGGTGAGAACAATGGTTGTGTTGTACAGTTGTGTGTGTGAGCCAGTGATGGTCCATGTGAGCAGCAGTTGTGCCATAGCTGTTAAAGTCTGCACGTGAAGGTGACTGTGAGCCAGAACCCACCATGTCACCTTGAAATCACCTTGAAATTGTACCTGGGAAGCATCTCAAATGCAAAATTCACATCATCATCATCATCTCTTGTCTTGTACTGCCAGTGCCAAAACCTGGGGAGGAGGGGGTGTGTGTGGGTGGGGGGGTCTGGTGGGGTGGGAAACCAGCAAAAAAAACCAACAAAAAGGAAAATGTCAGGGATTATTTGATTCCTGTTGCTTGCATCTTTAGTAAGTCATTTCTCTGTAATAACTGCAAAAAATTCTGTAAAAGTCACACCGTGTTTCCGTTGGGTTAACCCAAATGTTGTGGAGTTTCTCTGGTATACTGACAGCTAAATAAAAAGCTTGTTTGACATTCCTGTAAAGTAATTGCATCCTCTTACTGGAACTTCTGGATGAATTCACAGTGGAAGTGGGTTGCATGATTGCTCGTACCGTCAAAGTTGTACTTTATGCAGCAGATTTGCATTTTTAAAGTTACCTTTCTTGTAATGAAGACATAATACAAATAAAAACATGTACAAAAATGAGGAGGAATGGTTTCTGTTACAGTATATGTGGGTTTAATCCTTTTCAAAGCACAGTACATGACTTGAAAATATAGCTCAAATCAGCATGCTTACAGAGTCTGTCCTTTTTCCAGCCAGGGCCGAGTCTTCTGTCTCGTTTTCTTCCTCAGCATTTGCCCTGGAAATGCTAATTCGATTATTTTTACGGGTCTTGTTTTACGTATGTTCTTATCCTTCATATCCTGGATGTTCCTTCTTTTCCTGGGGTCCTTCTACAGCCTACATTTTACCTCTGGTGCTCTGGCAAGTGCTTCTCCAGCTCCAGCCCAGCACTGAGGGAGCAGCGGCGGCGGCAGCACAACATCAGCTCGGGCAGGCCGGGGTGGGGAGGGAGCCCTGACCCCCAGCAGCTGCTGCTGTCGTTTGTTTGTTAAAATTAAAATACTCTGGAGTTACCAGGAAGTTGCAAATTCACCTGGGGAGGTTTCCTGGATTTCTAATCCCAGCAGGATCTCGTACTTGGTGCAGGATGGGAACAAAGGCAACGAGCAGCTGCTGTTTGGTTGGTTGGGGGGGGGGAAAGGGGAGGTTTAAAATCTAATTATAGAAATTATTTAACATACAGTTTCAGTTTAATTTTTCTTCTTTCTGCTTCTTTTTTTCTGTGGAAAAACCAAAAAAAAAGCCCATGCTTGATTTGGTGTATGTGCATTAGATACCTATTTGCATATGTTCATCAAGTCTGCAAGAGAAATAGCTGTATATGCATGCAGAGGGAAATATTCATATTTATACATATTCAATAAAAGAGGACTTATCCAAGACACTCCTTTCCTGGGTGATTCAGACTTGAAACTGTCCTTCTGCTTCCAATCTCATTCCAGTGATGCTGTGATGTTTTGTTCTTTCCCAGCTATCCTAAACTGATGACTCTTTTCTCTCATGTACTTTCATTATTTTATTCCAATAATTTTTCCAGGATATCAACAGAAAATGAGTATTACCACAGATTGTCTCCCTGATAATACACCTTCACCAACTCTGGTGTCCTAGAAAGACCATGAATGATGTGGAAAGCACATTTTTGTGGTATTAGGGAGCCTCTCAGAGCAGTATCTTTTCCAATTTAAAATACATCCTGCGAGGTTTTGTGTTACATTTTTTTAGGGCTTATTAAATTTATCTTAAGTATAGTGAAATATGTTCACAGATGCTACTTGCTCAATGTTTTAGTAACTGTACTGTATTACCTTCTAAATAGATTAAATGCCTAAAATTATTGTTTTTCTGAAGCAGAAAATAGCTACACCTAAAGTTATTGCAAAACTTCGTACTGATCCATCTATCATTAAAGTTCCATGGTGCAGCCAGCCAATTATCCTTCTTATTGCCACCTTTGTAAGTCAAATTAGTCTGTTTTCTACCTAATTGCTCTGAGTATTCTAGTTTCAAAGCAACTGGAAGTCTAATTATTACAGTTATAAAATAATCGAGTGTTTCTGAATCACGAGCTATACATTTCAATAAAAAATATATTAAGTAAAATATGTCACAAATAATTACAAAGCCTCTCAGACAACGGCATACAGTGGGTACCAAGGCTACTGAAAGTGGAGTTTCCCGTGGTCTGGCAGAGGAGTCTGTGAGATGTGAGGGCTGAAATGCTCCTCCTGCCCCGGTGCCCAGTGCCAGGAGAGCAGAGGAGGGCACTGGGCATCCTGCAGGGCTGGCACAGGGAGCTGTGGGACGGAGGAAAAGCTCCTCTGAACGTTTCCCACCTCGATTAAAAAGTCAGAACTTACACAGAAAGGAAGTCACAGCAAGCATTCTATATATAAACAGACTGGATCCACATAGTTTATTTCTCACAGTTCTCCTGACAATTGAACATTATTTAAGAACATACTGTATACACAGATAAGAAGGAACATACAAAATGTTTTAAATGATGCACAACAAAATCCAGCAGTATAAAAGAATGCATGTGAACCCTTGCTCACTGCTCAGGCTAAATTTAATCACTGTTTAAATAGTAATAAAAATACAATCTTTCATGGATCTTGTGCAGACTACAAAAGAGGAAAAATTATTACCATATATATGATTTATATTAGGCAGTTTTCTTTGATGAGTTGCACTAACAACTCCAAATACAGAGGCAGAAGGCTGTGTATTTTATTTTAAAGGAGTTAATGTCGAGTATTAGAGACTTTACACAGTTACTAGCACTGGCACTTTTCACCATATTTTGTACACATCACATGATCATCTTATATAACATTACATTTAAAAAATATATCTGAGTGACAATTTTATAACATTCACACACCATGAGCTGGTTAAGGAAGCAATGCCACAGTTGCCCCCTGTAGTGCTTCACTGTTGGTAAATAGAGTTCATCGTGGTTTTAAAAAAAAAATTAAAAAAATTGAAAGTCAACATGATTAAGCAGCTCCCATTTAATAAAGGCCTGTAACCAACCATCGCCTGGACAGTGAGGATTTGTAGAGTACAGCCTAGAAGCAAACACTGTCATTGGTTAAAACCTTGCCTAAAGAAGTCAGTTACTGTGCTGAAAACTATTTCACAACAAAACTGCAAGCTACTAAACTGTTTTTATATAAATACTTCATCTCCTCTGATCTCATTATAACCGAGTTCTTCAAAGCCTTTGGAATTTACTCTGTCTTTAATGTGTGCTCTCCATTCTGGCTCACCCTTTTGAATGTTTTTGTTTAGATTTCACCACCTAAAAGTGTCTAACGTGGTGAGAAAAGTCTCCCAGTGAAACCTTCTGCACACTAGGAATGTTCAGCTGCTGTTCAGTGATCTAGAACCATGACAGCTCGAAGCTGCAGTTTGACAAGTACACCCAGGAAGCTGTCATGCTGTGAGTGACATTTCAGGGAAAGCAGAGTCTTTCCAAAATGTGCACGGAATTAACAATGGTGCCATTGTTATTTATTCAAAGAGGACAGTAAACCCAAGCTGGTAGATCTGCTTCCCATGTCATCTATTTGCTGGAAAGTAGTTTGGGTCAAGATAATTGTAACTGGTGCCCTGGGACATGCAGTAGTCTCTGTCTAAAAATGTCTCTGCTCTGTAAATAGGTTCTAACTGGTGATCTTCCTTATGAATCTCTGTTTCATGCAGACTGCAAGGGAAAGAAAGAGATAACAGTTTAAAAGTCAAATATTGTCCTTCACTTTCAGAAACAGCGATCATATGAACTGATTCATACCAAAGTGGATCCCAGTTCATTCATAAAGTGTAATTTCCCCCCTCTATTCAACAGTACCAAGCACCTCTTATTAAAAAATAAATTATGCATCCAGAACTTGTTAAAAAATATATCTCCCCACAAATACATGCTGATATTTGATAAAAAAGTATCTTCCACTTTACCCAGCACAGGGTGTGTGTCCTGTGCTGGAGCAAAGATTCCCAACACACACAGCAATTACACAGAGGGGAGATCTGATCTCCTGACAAATAACAAGTAGAAGCACAAATAACAAGTAGAAGCAGATGCTGCTCACCAGTCAGAACAGGAATCACAGAAATCCAGGGACATTTCCTGAGGGCAGTCCTGGCAGTGCCACCGGACACCCTGGATGGGTTCAATCCCGCAGTTGTCGCACTGTGGAGCAGATGGAGAGCACTGAAATCCAGCAACTGCAGCACTGCTGTTCCCACAGGACACTCCAGTGCTCCCCATGGAGAGCCCTGGGTGTGTCCCCGTTCCTGTGTGTCCCCGTTCCTGTGCCAGCCCACGCAGCCGAATCCTTCCCACCACAATGTATCCATGGATAAGGAAGTCCTCAGGCTCTCCGGATTCATCTTTCTCCTTCTTTGCTTCCCACTCCCCAAATGCTCCATATTTTGACATTATCCTGCTCAACAAGAGCAGCCCAGCCCTGCCTGCAGTCCCTGCTCATCCTCCTGTGGCTCCAGGAACTGCTGAGACTCAGCACATGAACGTGCTAAAGCCAGCAAAAATAAAAAGCACCTTGGTGGTCTAACACTGGATTAAGTTTGTCCTTATCAACTGATGAGTCTGTCTCAATTCTACTGTCCTTTTGAACTGAACTCTAAACTATCTTTGCATTCTTACAGAAATGGGTATTAGAAAATAAATCCAGCTGCACAACACTCAACAAAGTGAGGAAACTGTTCCAACAGTTACAGCAAGCAGTTAGACAGAGAATTGTCTTGCAAGAATATTTTCTTGCAAACAGGAAAATATTGATTTCAAGAATGCCCCTTCTTTCATGTCTCCTATGAGGGGCTGATTCTGGGACAGCACATGAGTTTTACTTAACGTTTATTCTCTTAACTTTATGAAAACATTGTTTTGTGTCCTTCAATTTCAGGGAGTTATTACTTGATAGGATTGTGAAGTTGCTACAAAACAAAGAAAAAATATCAACCTATGACTGTTATTCAAAATCTTTGTCCCTTCCTTGGCCTCAGGAGGAGACAAAATAACTCCAAACTCAATCAGAGAATTATCAGGAATGAATCACTGTTAGAACAATGTTGTGTCAATGGAATTCTGCAATGACTGAACAAGGCTCTGTTACAAGCTGCATTTTCCTAACACAGTGAGGGAAAGAGAGAATGTTTATTCATCTCCAGAAAACACCAGCACTCAGTGAGACCCAAGAGTGAATTACTTGGGCTTTTTTTAATAAAGAAACTGAGGAAAAGCAGAGACAGTGAACAAGAACTAAGGGACCAAACTTGCTGCATGAAACAAAACCTTTGCAGGGAACTCAAACCACGTTCTCTTGGAAAACTTCTTAATCCCACTGAGAAACAGAAGGACTTCTCTCACACTCACCTTGAATCCCACGTGCTGCACAAACCCACTCTCTGCATGCATTTGCTGGAGCTTCTGTTTCTTCAATTTTTTAAACTCTAACAGTTCTTTGTACTCGGGTAACTCTCGGTATGTCACTGGAATACTCTCTTCATCCTGGTCCCCAGACAGAAACATCCTCACTTTAGGATATTGTAAAAAATTCTTCCCATAAATCATTATGTAGGATTATTAATGGTTGAGGAAAAGATGGCAATGTATTCCAACATAATGGGGAAATATTTCTAAAAGCATGGCACAAAACAGTGCACACAGCTAACCTACAGTTTATTTTCTATTGTTTATACTTCATTATTTGCATTAAAACAAAACCCACATTATCCTACAAACAAGTTTCTTCTGGTGAAGACCTTAGCTCTGGTACAAAGCAGAGAGCAGTGCCTAACTTTAATTTCTATTTTGGGGTTTTTTTCCCTCATTTTAGATGTCTAATGGCAATTTGCATTTAAACCCCTTCTCCAGACATTGGGAGCAAAATGGCAGCTGCAGGAGCAGAGTCAGCTTTTGTTTGAGACAAAAAGAGAGTTTATTGTAGTTCCAGACACTGGGCAACAGATGATGGAGCTGAGAACTAAAATTTCAGGTCAGTTTTATTAAGTTAATTGACCTTTCTCTTCATTATTCCATGGAATGGTGTGGACAAGGACTGTCTGTAGGGTAGTTATGATCACTGTTCTGAAGCTGCTTTCAGAAGAAAACTACTTTTCACAGCTACTTTCAAAGCTGTGAAAGTATTAAGAACTAATGACACCATTTTACAGTTTAAAGAATTTTCATACAAACTGATTTTGAAAAGACCCATGGAAGTCAAGGCAGTACCAAGCTCCCATTATATGTATTTTTCATTTCAAGACAGTCAAAATTAAGAGTATTAACTTCTCACCTCGACCTGTGAGAATAAGGAGTGATGAGAAGCACCAGTCCATGACTGAAAGAGCAGAACTGTCAGAGTTATCCAACTTCTTCACCCCTTTACTGTCTCTTAACAGCAGAGAAACAATAATTGCTGTTTTCCAGAAGTTATGAAGCAGTTTGGCTCCCTACAGGTTTGTGCAAACATCTTTGCCAGGGATCTACAGCAAATGGGTCAATTTTTCAAGAAACACACAATTCCTGGTTTTTTCTCATCCAGTTTCCTTCAACAAAGGTTGAGGATCCCTCTGCTATGAAAGGACAGAAGCTCTAATTCAGATGCTCCTTTCAAGACAACTCTTTTATTGCAGCAGCTCTACTTGGGGGATGTCACCTGCCTGCAAAGATGAGGAGCCTTTACTGGCACAGAGCAGTTTTCAGACCCTGCACCAACAGGAACATTCAGGTAGCAATTAAAATTCTTCTAACGTAGCCTAAATGCATGATTTCTTTTCACAAATCTGTGAAGACTGAAGATTCTGTATTATTTACTAAGTTAATTAAAGGAAGTGAGGGAAAGAGGCTTGCTCTTTAGTATTAAATTGCTAAAGGCCTCATCAATTATTTAATTGTAATTATGAACCTATATAAAGGACTAGACTGCCAATGTTCAGAAAAATTATGGTTAAATGACACGATTCAATTGTGTGGTGAAAAGCTACAGCCTCTTAATATAAAACAGGGATTTTGCTTCCATGCAAATCTCAAGTTTTTCTGAGAAAAACTGCCTGTCACCAAAGAACTGTATATTGAATAAAGTATGTTTTAACAGCTCCCTGTGTGGACAATTCATTCTGCAATAGTAAGCAGTTGTATTCTGGAACAGTTAGACGACTTCATAAAATTAAGAAATCACAACTGAAAAGTAAATGAACTCTGCTGGGAACAGTGTTTCTTCACTTGGAAATAACTCACTTATACCAAACTATAATTTTTCAGGAATGGTTATGCCAGTCAAGCTGACTGGTGACATTCAGGCAAAATCTTTTGTCTTTACCCAGGAATGGCCCCTGGTAATTCCACTGTGAAGTCAAAGAAAACCTCATTTTCTTGCTCCACTGCATTTCTTCTGCACAGCACAGGATTTTTCTCCAAGACAGTGACTGTCACTGAGAGACCTGACTTTTAACATTAGAACAGAATCCTGTAGGTTCATTTTGAACACAGTTTATGATCCTCTTTTTGCTTCCCAACTGCTTTTATTTTGCACTGATAATGGGGATCTCTTTGTAACTGAGCTCACCTGTGTCTCTCTACATCACTTCCAGTCAGAAATGTGTCCCTCTGGAAATGCTGCACTACTGAAGGGAGATTATGCCAAATTAAACAAAAAAAAATGGGGTGAGGGGGGTACAAGTCCATCATTATCACTGCAAAAATGTGACACAGCAACTTCTGCCCCAGTTGGAATAAATCCCAGCTGATTTATGGGATTTTTTAGAGTTAGGACACCACAGCAAAAACCAAAATGTTTTAGACAACTGGTCAGAACAGTTAGAAAATATGTATTTAAAAATAATACAGAACAAAAGCATGTGTGCTCAAAAACACTTCCACTGCATCTCTTCTAAAATGCCTTTTGCTTTCTAGGCCCTTTAAGGTTCCTCCTGGAATATGTGAATTTATCAGGAATGTCTGTAGGTGAACTAGAATTTGCCTCTAAGAATACACAGATTTGCTTGCTGACTGACAATTCAGCCTGTTAGTTCACACTGGGACTGTCCAAAATCCACCATTAATTCACCCACTAAAAGGCAACAAAAAGCAATGAACAGCATTTGAACTTTACCAGAGCTCAAACTTTTCTAAAACACACCTTTAACCACAACCTCAGCTGTGCAGTTCTCATTATTTTCAAACCTATGTCATGCCAGGCCACTTTTTGAAAACGTGCAGCTAAAACTTGTTTGAGCTCTTTCAGGACAAAACTGTTTATATGATTTCTTTTACAGATTTCCTTCCTGATTCGGTCGAAACATTTTGCTGTTGGAGGCCTTTATATTAACCATGTGTTTATACTCATGAATCTTATTACAATTTAATACTTACTTGGTGATATTTATTTTATGGTGAAGATGCCTAATCCTGATATTATTCACTAAAGAAATGACAGTAAGCAAGACATTCTCTGGTTTCAGTGACATACCGACACTTCCTCTTCTGCTGCAGTGTCCATATGGCTGTGAAAGCTGCATCTGTCATCATCCTCATCCATATAAACGGGAGGTTCATGGGATGTCATGAAAGTTGAGGGTTTGAAAAGATGTTTATTTAAAGGATGTTGCCGTCTACTTGATGACTAGGGTGAAAAAACGGTATATTTTTAAAAACGTCCCCTCGGTTGTTATTTAAGTAATCCTCATTGAGAAAAACCTGGCCAGAAAATTGGGCTTTTGCACTAAAAAAATCTATCACCTTGTCTATTATTTTTACTTAATCTCTGCATCAGAGCCTCACACAGCTGGGGTTCTTCTCCCCATAACAAGTGAAATCAGATAAAAGTGCAACACTTTGGTAAAAATGCAGCAAGGAAGAGCCCTGCCCATAAAACCCCAACCATCCCAACAGATCAGACTGACAACAGGACACAAAACACAAAGTGAAGCTGTGGCAATTCTCAAAGCTCAAAAACATTAAAAAAAACCCTCCAGTGGTGTGAGTTTGAGACTAAACAAAGAAGTCATTTTGCACAGGTCCCAGAGCCAAGAGACCAGTCCATGCTGGACATTTATCAACAACTTCTTCTATTTGTGCCTTAAAAAAAATATAATCTATATCTGGGCTAATTATTCATATTTCTTTCCTGGTCCAGGACAGGAAAAGCAATTCATTCCACCATAAAAGGGGTTTCTAAGAGAAAGAAAGAACTGCTCTCTGAAGGTTTTTTTTCACTGTCACCGTGTGGAAAAGGAACCTAAAAAAAATTAGGTGAGATAAATTACTCCATTAGCATAAATCTAAAACCTTTCAACTTTAATGCTGCCTGAAGGTGTAGAATGCATGCCAGTTTTCAAAGGCACTCAGCCCCTATTACGTATTCCCCAATGGAAGAATATTAAATATGGAAAAGAAGAATTTGGGGGTGAAAGAAACTTTTTACTCAGCTACTTTGCAGACCAGCATTTTGACATTTTTAATGTCAAATTTGACATTCCTCAATTTAAAAAAAAAATAAAATCTGTGTGAATCAAAAAAACCCCAGAAGTGTGAGAAGTGAGGTTTTTAAACAAGCATAAAAGAGAGGGTTGTCTTACACTGTGCCCAGCTTCTAACATACACATAAAGCACAAGGAATACTTGCAATAGTGAGTACTTGCTTTTTTTAGCAAGACTTTTATCCCAAAAGGTTCCTGTATGGGTTACAAACATGGAATACTGTGTTTATCTCTGCAGAGGGATTCAGCCTCTACAGAGGGATCCAGCATTATCTGACAGTTGTGCACAGTTTAAAGCAAAGGCAAAGATCACACAAATTATCTCTGGATGTGTCTGTGCAGGGAGAAGCATCAGGAGGAACTGGGATGAGCTGCACTGGCTCTGCTGGAATCAAGAAAGGAAAACTCCCTGTGTTTATATGGCAGCACTGTTATGCACACAGTTATGACCTAGGAATTGAACTGAGCATTTGAATTCTCTTTTTTTAACATGATCTACCTCTGCTAAAACATGAATTAAAATACTACTTGACAAGCAGACACTTAAAAATCATTTTTCCTCTGGGAAATGTATTTTCTGGATTAAGCTTAAAAGCAGGTGCACTAATGATATTATATAAACATTAAATTGAAAATGATAAGCCATAATTGAAGAACTGAGTACTAGAGTCCTACTTCTGTGATGCAGGTTTCTTTTCACCCACAGTAGATAATGGTTATACAGGAAAACAGACCCATGCATCCTGCTTGATTTCCTGTATCACTTGCCAGAAGAGACATTATGTTATATGAGCAGATACACAAAGTAACTTCAACGAGATGTTCAAGAACTGAATGGGCCTCTCACTTCTCCAGTAACCATTTTAAAAAAGCATCCTGGGCAATCCCCACGGAGAAATGCAAGTATTTCCTGGTGAAGCATCCCTTTTGACACAATTCCTTACAATAAACATATCTCTGCTTCTTATTTCCCCCCAGATCTGTGCTTTAAGCCCCAGCAGCCAGTCCCCACAGCTCTATTATGGGCAATAAAGCAGATTTACAGCAGTTACACTGTTGGTGCATCCTCCAGATCAAAATGAGGACCAGCAGCACACAAGCACAACCCAGGCTGCCAACAGCCCCTGCATTTCCTTTCTGCCACATTATGTTCTCCCCACTGCAGCCCTGGGAATAACCCCAGCCTGGTGCAGGGCTGTCCATCTGGGCTCTAAGCAGACAGCTCTATTAGCAGCCTGAGAGCTCAGTTCCCCCACAAATGCTGTTTGTTTGATTTTTTTTTTTCATCTGCTCTGTTTCTTACACAGGCCACAAATACAAAAAGGAGTTGCTGCCTCAGTGCAGAGCAGGGCACAGTGACCCTCCTCTCACAACCTGGCACTGAGGAGATCAATCACATGGGAAAGCAGACAAGGATTGGGTTTGTTCTACGTATAAAGCCCAAAAAAAACCTGCAGGAATGGGAGAGTTACTGTGGTAGTATGAGAATGTCAAGAGTTTTCTAGAAAGTATCTTTTACTCTTGGTTATAGTGGGCTTAAAGAGCTTCATGGATCACTGTTCAAATTAGTGGGCAATATGGTTAAAATGTCCCCCATGCACTGATTAAGTAATCCCACTATTTATCAAATAGAGCATTGCACATATTCTGTAAAACAGTCTTCCCAAATAAAACTAAGAGGAAGGAAGAAAAAAAACCAGAAGTATGAGAAGTGGGTTTTTTTAACAAGCATAAAAGAGAGGATTGTCTTACACAGTGTCCAGCTTCTAACATACACATAAAGCATAAGGAATACTTGCAATAGTGAGTACTTGCTTTTTTAGCAAGACTTTTATCCCCAAAGGTTCCTGTATGGGTTACAAACATGGAATACTGTGTTTATCTCTGCAGAGGGATTCAGCCTCTACAGAGGGATCCAGCATTATCTGACAGTTGTGCACAGTCTGAAGGAAAGGCAATGTGACCAAGGTAATTTGAAGTGGTACAGTCACATAAAGAACTCAGAGGATTATGATTTTCAGAACTAAATTTTCCACGCCTTTTGAAATTAGCCCCACGGTATCCTTATATTATATGACAGAAATCAGCCCCAACTGTACAAGTAATTTAGAATTCTGGCAGATGAATCTCACCAGAGTATTTAAGGTACCAGTATTTCCAGCTGGTTTTGTGGGCTCTTCTGCCAGGAAGCACTTTTCCAACAGACAAGGTGGCAGACAGAGTCACACCTGCACCTGCCCTGCCTCTGTTTATGGAGCAGAACAGTAGATTAAAATCTGGGTGAAAGTGAAATGGTATCACCATGATGGGAGGCAAACTGGAAACCTCCAGTGCAAGCAGTTTTTATGTGCAGTGACTTCAGAGAACACCATGAGACAACTGGGGGTGTCTCACATTTTAAATCACTGGACATGAGCTGGGGGAGATCCTTCTGTCACCCCTCTGGCAGCAACTTTTGTTTCCAACCTTTTAAGGGATTCAACTGCAAATTTGTCTTTTTGCAGGATCAGTGTAAGGTTTTCTCTAATCTTAAGCAGAAAAACCTCGGACACCTGGATGCAGAAAAGCCACGTTATTCCACCAAATGCCACTGGAAAGGGCTTTTAATACTGTGGTAACAAACAAAACCACCCAGAACAACAAACAAAACCACCACAAAACCTGAGACTGCCCTCTTTCAATGTCTACAGTCCTCAACAGTACCACATTACTTAAAACATGTGAGTGGTCTGCACAGAAATTTAGACTTTTCTTTTGCAAATTAACATTTCTCAGGACTAGACTCTTTTCTTATCTGTTCCAAGATCAGGAAAAGCACTTTTTAAATGGTCATTTACATGGCCACACTATTTTAATCATCATGTTGCAAATCAAAATTAAACATGACATTTGAGTCTGAAGCCTATGATTGTGCTAATTCAACATGCTCAGCTATATGTGATTTTATATGGGTTTGTTAATTAGAAGATTACTGTATAATATGAATTATAGGGCTTTTCTTCTTCCAACAGGGTTTTCATTATCACTTCTTGATCAATTATAGTAAATTTACAGATGAGGAAAGGACCCTAATTCAATCCTGTTAGTTCAGTTGCAACACATTCTCTTTTCTGACACTTCATGTCCCCAAGAGCTGTCAATGTGAAACCAGAATTCCCATCCACCTCACCCCACAGTGCCACTGGCAAAAGAAAAAGATTACTAAGGAAGAAATACATGCAAGGTGGAACTAGTTAGTAAGAATGCACTCATCAAGATTTAAATCTGTTAAAAAATGTTAATGATTTTGACTCAACTTGCACAGAAATGCGACCAGAAACACAGAATTTCTGCTGTAATGTTGTCTCACCTTTTTGGAATATAAATATAAGTTTGGAGTTCTTCCCGGAACTGGAATACCAGCTTTAGTCAGTTTAATAAAATATTTTTGTACTCTACTGGCAACCTACGAAAAAACCAACATGGCACAGTTAGCTGGCAAAGGAAATGTAACTGGGTCTTCACTTCAAAATATTAGGACAAGAAATCCTCCATTTTTCCTTTGTGACAACTAATCTAACTGGTACCTATCTTGCAATGCTGCATTTGTACCATTTCCAGACCCTCTGGCAGCTTTCAGAGGAAAAAAATTACCATTCTTTAAATGTACACAGAAAAAATTGTGACAGAAAGAACTTTAGTAGCTTGTTCCCTGCTGAAGCTGAACTTAACTTGCTCTTAACAATGGCAGGTACATTATACAGAGTTTCCATGCAGAAAGGATGTCTATATTTTATTTATGAAATATGTAAGCATGCCTTCATTTTTTTCAGGTATGGAGAAATACACCTGTAAGCATAAACATGATCAGAGATGAGGTAACCCTGTATATTGAGATAATTCACTGTGCTTTCAGCTGAAACAGAAGAAATTAAAATACTGGAAACACAGAACATCAGCATTTTTTACTTTTTGTCAAAATGGAGACATTCTGTCATTTTAGGGGATGAATTCCAGTAAGTCAGATGCAGAAATACTTGGTGTCTCTAGATCTTTGTCCTGCTGTGGATCTCAGCCCTAATGCAGAACTAATTCTTCTGTCTGTGACATGACTCTAGAGTACTGAGGGGCAGGAAATTCAGCACTCCAGTGCAACTCAGTCTGAGCACAGTTGGTGTCACTCCACTTTCTGTATAAAATTAAATGCATGCTGTCAAAATCTAAGGAACAACCAGATCTGGCAGCTTTCTCAGGGGCTTTGGGCCACTTTTAACATTCCATATTTGAGATGGAGCATGAGGGTCACATTGCTATTAGTGAACTGCAGGCCCTGCTCTTACATTCTGTGATTACCGAAAATATACTGAATGTTCTTCACTGATATTAAAAAAATAGTCAAGAAAAGGAATTACTTCTCCAAGTGTTTAACCTGTTACCTGCTTTGCTGTCCTGTTTCCCAGTTCATCAGCTATCTTCTGCCACCGTCGGGACTCCACTTCCTCTGGGGGATACTTCAAAAGCAACTGCTCGAGTTTTTTCTAAATCAACAGTGAAAAAGAATAAATACATTTTTCCTAGCAGAGGGGTGGGTTGTCAAGAGGCAAGTATCTACAGACAGGTGACCCTGAGCTCCCAAGTGCTACAAACATTGTTACACAATTTGCTTTTATGCTCGTGTGTGTTATCCCAGCTACAAAATGAAAGAGTTTCCCGTTACCTGTTCCTCTACAGTCCACAGCTGGTTAAAAGTTTCAGGTTTGGTCTCATCACAAAGTCGCCCTCTTATCATCTGCTCAAATACAGGATAGAAAATAGAATGGGTGTTTAGAGAAACTATGGTCAGGATAAATGCATCTGAACCCTTCTCCTCCCTAAGTAAAACCAAACCCACACCAAATAAAGGCGGGAGAATTTGAAGTAAAATTTGAAGTAAGTTCCCGGATTTGAGGACATGAATGACATCCCAGCACCAATATGAACATCTGAGGCAACAGGTAAGATTATTCACATATGCATATTGAAAAAAAAATAAATAATTTTAAAATTACTACTCTGTCAATTTTTTTTCTTTCCTTTTCAATAACTACCTGTGGACGACTGTTGGTAGAACCTTCTGGACCATCACTTAAAGGCAAGACAGAGTATGACACAGACTCTCCATCCTTCTTGGGATCCAAAGGACTTTTTGGTCTTGCAGGGATACCTACTGTGAGCAACACAAAGAAAGAATTACCAAACCTCCCCACTGGCCATTTCCCTCTCGTGACATTCGCCCACTTTTCCATTACCTTTGTCAAAAATCAGCTTCACTCTCCTGCTGTTCCGTTTTCGGTTCTTGAATTCCCTCTCAAAGTTCCCAAGGCTAGTGGTGTATTGGTCCCAGGCGATCTCAGGGAGCTGAACAACTCTCTGAGGATATGGCAGACCCATATCAACCTGGAAAAAACCCCAAGAATGCAAAGTGAAAAGCAATATCTGACACGATGGCTCTGCACCCAAACAAAAGCTACAAATGCTGAAACGTTTAAAAACCCGACACTGCTTTTAGCTATAACAGCAGGATTGGAAATCAGAGCTTTGCAAGTGCCATGCAGCACACAGGCTTTTTTAAGGAGAAGGTTTCTTTCAAGAATAATACACAACAGTGCATATAAAATATGCAGCGGCACGGTCAATGATGGCTTATGGAGCAGACAACTCTGAGCTGAAATCGGTGTCTCCAACTTCAACAGCCTGGCACTGCCTATCTGCTTTTCATCAAACATGCCATTTGCTCAGGATCTGTGCCTCTCTTAACACAGGAGCCCATAAGATCCAGAGTTTTATCATCTAATAATAAATCACCTGAAAGTCTCCCATCAAAGAAATCAATGTCTATTTTACACTGATTTTACTGTCTTACACCTAGAACCAAACTGCTGTAAAGCTCACCTCTTTAAATAAAGGTCAACTCTGTGACTATCATTCCTTTGGTTTTGAGACAAAAATACACCAGATACTTTCAACTGTCCTCAGTAATCCCCCATAAAATGATTATCAAATGCAACACTCTTACATCAGGCACACTATGAACTCCTCTCAGAATTTAACAAAAAGGCTACTACTGAAACCAAGGGGCTTCCAGGCCTCTGCAACTCTAGGAAAAGAGCACCATAAAACACCCACTTCATTCCTCACTCAAATACAACATGTTGCTACCAGACTAGAAGGTCAAGTATTCAAGCTGAAAACATGTTTTCAGTATTCCTGTTACTACAGGAGGTTTTTTTAAAGCTTCAAAACAAAATGTTTCCTTATCAAACTGAATTCTCCTCTCCCAGACAAATATTCTGTCGTCTGTAATGTTTTCTAGTGTTCCTTTGGGGTTTAGGCTATGAACTACATTTCCTGCTCTTTAAGAAACACCCTACCAACTTCACTCAAAGCACATTTCATTTCTCACATGAGAAAAATCAGGAATTTTTGACCTGATAATTCCCAGTCACCTGCAGATTTCAGGTTGTCTTAAAATATCTACGTTACGATTAAGAAATTTAAAAATCACGTTTCTACGTACCCAAAAAAGAGAAAGAAAGTGTATCTAATAAAATCATTGAAGACCTAGACTTACAGATCTAAGAAGAAATCAAAGGGCTATTGCTGTTCAGCAGATAGAAGACTTTAAACTCATAATTTTTATGCAAGAATACACCTATGCTCCGACTTCTACGGATGACAAATTACTAGTTATTAAAAAAAAAAAATTCCAAGTAAGACTTAGGAAAAGCCCATAGAAATACCTTCTTCTGGAGTCTTTCCACAAATCCAATAGGATCTTTCAGTGCTTCTCTCTGGTGTCTGCCTAAACTTTCAAGGTCTTGAACTGCTTGAGTCCGTTGAGCCTCGAGTACAGCAATCGTCTGTAACAGTCTCTGATAACTACAGAGACAAAGGAAAACATCTCACTTGATGGTGCCTTTCACAGCGACCCCCCAGCTCAACACTGGCCATGGTTAGCTACTCCCAGATTGCACAGCTTAGCTGAAACATTTCATTGACATTTTTACTGAATTATGTTAAAAATATATCAAATATGTTTGAAGTAGAAGGTGAAATAGAAACCCGTAAAGAAAAAAGAATTCAACTCTCCAGTGATGTCCTTTAAATGTAAATCCTGTCCTGGCTAAAGCAATGTGGCATCAGGGACAACCTCTAGTCATATTCTCAACAAGCTTTGCTTACAAAGTTAAAAATACCACCCAAAAAATGACCTGATTTCTCTTCCACTTCACTATCAGCTTCCTTCCGCCCCAATAAAAATTACTCTACCACAGAACTTTAACATTTTGCTCAACCACACACAGGCTGGACAGGAATGGGTTGGAAACTGTATCTCAGCATTTTGTAGAGCAGAATACAAGACTCATTTATGAAAGGTAACAATAAACCAAGGAATGAGTAATTTGCAAAATAAACACATAGAAAACAGATTCCTCTAAGAATACAGAAGTGAAATGAAAATGTTGGTGTCCCCTCAAAGCTGCCATCCCAGATTCACACATTTGGACTATTTAACAGACACTTTTGAGCATCCCTCTGTGACTGTGGTACCTGCACCCCAAACTGATTTGGATGAAGCTGACTCAGAGACAGGAGATCACATATTTTAACACAGCCTTTAAAAAACATTTAATGCTCTTTATTAGCTCTAAAGTCACAGCTGCCCATTTCTGACATCACGTCCTTACCCACGGTCCCTGCTGTTGCAAATTATTATGTATCGACTTTTTTTTCAGGAAAACGTTTTCTGACATTTAATATTACAGCTGTAATTTAGCCCAGCACAAAATACAACCTAACACATACTAAAATCAGGCAAGTGCTATTGACTGCTACAGTATTTCATAAGCTTTCTTTCTATTCCCTTATTTCTAAAGCCAAGACAAGCCCAGCACAGTGAATTCCATGTGTAGGACAGAAAAGATCCAGAGGTTACTGAGCTAATGCAAGTTTTCCAATGGACTGCACTATTAATTGGGTAAGGGTGTAAGTGAATTAAACAACCTCAAGCCAACACAGGCTTTGTACCTTCAAATATTTAAGTTTCTGCCTAGACACCATGAAAAAGGGTCATTTTCTTTCCACTCAAATGTAATGTTTGAAACCATAAAATATCGCTACACTTTCTGAAGTTTGTAACTAAAATAATGAGCTGGTTTAAAAACAGTAGGACACAATTCTGTTATAAATTTATTACTACTTATATTAAATAGGCCATTAATATTTGAACCTGGACCACAGACAGCCTGGTTCCATCAGCAGGTGCCAAAACTCAGGTTAACACAGTCATGGTAACAGAGCTCAGCAATGTGCACAAATTTGCATCTAAGAAAAAGGCAGGTATTTATTTAACATTCTTTTCTTGAGCTGTTTTACCTTATTTATTCAAACTGTATTTAAGTGATTGCTTTTCTAAATGAAATAGAAAGAAAATAATAGAATTTCATTTAAAATATTAAAACATACAGAAGGGAAAAAAAGCAACCAAATGCTGGAGATTTAAATGAAGGGATAATTGAATGATTCACATGTGTAAAGTAAGGGATGAAATCATCTTTAGGAGGTGGCCTTAAATAATTTACTCTGAATGGAAAGAAATGAGTTTACATTTGGGGAGAAATAACAACAAAACAAGAAGATTGAACTCCAGTGACTTCCCTCATTAGAACACTCATGTGACCCCACTGGTCTTCATGGAAATAAGCAAAAATACAAGAATGTTGGGATCATTTAAAAACATGACACGTGATGTTGATCTGTGGCTACAGAGCAGCAGGACAGCGAAATAATTCAAGAGAGAAAAGGGGTTTTTGAGCAAACTGTTCCTACAGAAACATCTCCCAGCAGCACTGTTTTATACCTCTGCTAAGAGGTGGATTAACTTGGAGCTATTTACTTTAACTTCCATGCTCAGTTTTTACAGATTAATACATCCTGAAGCCCAGGCATAAGGTGCAATTTAATCAAACCATTATCAGAAGTACTGAAATACACAAAAATGTGCATTTTGGGGTCTGAGGGAAAAAAATGAAAATTCTACTCCTGACCCACTGCCCTGCTTTTCAACTCCACCATGACTTTTGAGAGCACTCCATGGCTGTGCAGCTTAAGTTTCAAAGCAATCCTGTTTCTGCAGGTTGGTACAGGCTCTCTGGCCCTCCCTGACTGTAATAAAGCCAAATATCTCTCTGAAAAAGCAGCAACACACACATTGAGCACTTCCTTGAAGCCTCTGTCTGTTCTGGCCCCTTAAGTGTCAAATGTTAACATAATGTTCCTACACAAAACACACCATGTAAATGATTTCCAGGATTATTTAAAAAAAAAAAAAAAGGGAAAAAAAAGCCAGCTAACGATTTTACTACCCATCTTTCCAGGTTCTTTGTAAGTAAGCACAGTTCTGATTCAAACCACCTCCTGCAGCTGTGTTAAAATTCTCCAAAATTCAAAGTTTAATAAAGGTAAAGTAACCAGATCCTGCAAAACTGGCTCCACCTTTCAATGAGGCAAAGAGCAATCAGCTCTAAATCATCCAGCTACAGTTCCATCACTTGCTCTGAAAGGTCTGTCAGTAATTACCAATAAAAATTATTATTTTCACATCCTTTCCCAAAACAAAACAAACTCATACAACTACATACAACTAAATACATACAACTAAAAATGCATAACTTGAGTAACCTCACAGCCATGTCTCCTACACTGACTAAGTCACACTTTCCCTCAGGGCTAAATAAATAAATAAGAACTTGCTGGCACATAAAAATCCCGGGGCAGTTTTTCTTTGCAGGAAAACTTTCGCTCCGGAGAATGGAATTCTTGTGTTTCCACAATCCTGGTACTGAAACACTCTTGTAATTTTTCTTAAATTATGTTAATTGTCAGGAATCTTCTGGATGAACACTTGAATCATTCAGTTTAGCACAGAAACAGCTCCGGTATCTCTATGCTGAAAAACCTTGATTAAAGTGGGTTTTTGAGGGACTGATATTTAAAGAAGGAAAGTTACTTCTTACAGATTGATTCTGATCAGCAGCAATTCCTGCTGGTCCTGTTTTTCTTTTGCAGTGGTAACCACTCCACTCTTTTGGATTGTTCCATGAAATAATTATCACAGAGCAGAGCCAGATTTCTGCCAGTCCTGCCATCAGCAATTTGTTATTCCCCCATTCATTCCCATGCCCCTCGTTCTAGCAGAGATTAGGGCACAGCAGCCTCCTCTCTTGATTTCCTCTTATTTACTAAGAGTAAATCTCTTAGATTTACTCTTATTTTTTATACTAAGTGACTGGACATTAGCCTGTAAAAGGGGACACATAATTCAGCATTTTTAAATAAATTATTATTACAGTATTACAATAATGGTTATTCAAGTGTCAGAAGCCAGTCCCTCCCTGCTTTCTGAAGGTTTCCTTTCCCTTGAAGAGAAGACCGTGCTGTACTTCAAACCTTAATCAAATGAGTGATGTGAGAAACTGACACTACAAAATGAAGATTTTTAACGTTTAGGTAGCTAATTTAAATTAGTGGATGGCATAAAGTGGCTGTTGATTACATTCACACCAAGAAAAAAACCAAAATCAATTCAAAATCAATATCAGAAGACAAACTCACTTAAAATTACTTTAGCAACTTACTTGCCTCACATCATATAGTAACTCACAAAGAAAAGTACTTTGATGCCTAAATGAAGTGATTTATCCTCTTGACTTATAAAATGCTGTGCAGCTGGTGGTCACCAATTCCCACTCCTAAAACTAAGTGCACTTGTACAGTTATACAGTTCACACTATGGGAAGATGTGTAGTATCATCAATTTGAGGGCTTTGACAGTAAAAATATGTGTACCATAATTTAGAAATATTGATTAGTTGCTGTGCAGGTAGGAATTGTTTTACATGAAGGACATGTTTTACATGTCTCATAATAAAACATGGCTAAAATATATGTAGGAAAAACCTTGTTAATTTGTATTTCCAAGAGCTGAGACACCAAACCCGTCTGTATCAGTCACATTTGAGCAAGTCTTTGTTTCATTGCCATCTGCTGGCACTCCAGCAAAGTACAGATTACAACCTGCTCTCCAACACCCAAGTCATTTATTACTCTGCATTATGGTTTAATAACAGCAATTCAGGAAAAAAAATTCCCTTATTGGATCCTAAGACAAGAAAGTGTTGGATATTAAACATAAAACCGTAAATTATTGTAGGAAAAGGGAAACATTAATTGCATTGAGAATTTCCAAGTTACCCAAGGCAGCTGTAGTTGGAGGGACTGGCTCCCTGGAGAAATGTGGGGAGTCACATCAAACACAACCCTGTCATTCCAAAGAAGAAATGGGATTTTTTGTTTGGGTTTTGTTTGTGTTCACAAGTAACAGAAAACGCTCTCAGCTTTTAAGGTTGGCCTGAAGTCTTTGCCAGGGTGACCATATAGTAATTTTGACATGAAAGTTTCTTGCAAATTACTCTGCTACTCATCTGAGATTTAAAAAAAATCTCTAATTTCACTGTGGAAGGGGCTGGGATTCAGTGCTGGACTGGGGGGATGCAGAGTGGCCCTTCTTTGATCTCCCTTTAGAAACAGAGCAGAGTTTAAGGGCATAATCAGTAATAATAATACACACCTCGACCCCTGGGAGGACCCAGAAAAGCACCTTTGCCTGGAGAAAGCAGCATATGGCAGGTTTGTACTTACCTAAAGCTCAGACACTGACCAAGATAATCTCCTTACAGCCATTTCTACAACTCATCATGGAATTGCTTCCTACTCTGGCTTAACCTCCTTACACACACTGTCATTCACTGGACTTTCACTACCCACATTTAGTATTCGTGCTTCAGACCTTTTAAAATACTTCAAAGGTAAGTAAATAATTGAACTGCATCTCCATTTTATACATTAAACAACTGAAGTGTACATTAGGTGGCTTCTCCAAGGAACAGAACACAAATCACTATTTCTGCCTGCCATCCTCACACCTATTTAAAACAGAAACAGAATCGAGCCAAAAAGCACATTTTTCTAAAGGACATTTTTAAGAAGCCAACAAATCCTAAAGCAAAACAAAAAATCCCACTGCAGTGTTTCATCTGGATGCAAAAGAACCATTTTCCATTCCAATTCTAACTTTCACAGCTTCAGACTTCATATTTCAAGGACCTGAACAGTATTTCATTGGTTATGAGCCCGTGATGTCCCCCTTCTTTCTTAAATTCCTAACTCTTCCCCACAAGCAGAACACCCTCTCACAAATTTCTATGGTTTTCATTCTTATCAAGAGCTGTCCAACACCCTCAGCAGGATTCAGTATCAGCTGTACAAAAGTACCTTCAGCAAATATCTACATTTCCAGCAGGTTTTCAGAATTTTTAGCAGCAATTAGGTCTCTGTGCCTCTAAACAAACGTGGAACTTGTTTCAGTCTTGTCAACAAAACAGCATCCACCAGTCCTCCCTCAGTTAATACATTTTATAATACAGCCCTTTGATCTTCCCCTGACAGCACTTTCCAAAGTATTTGTCTGCAGGACTTAGCAGGGAAAAAGAAACAGGTCCCTGTCATTCCTCTGTTTTCAAGGCTTGGATTTACATGAGATAATGGCAGTAAAATTGTTCCCTTCCCAAGGGGCACAGACAGACAGACTGACAGCACATCCTGGACTTCTTCTCCTCATCATCTCTAATGGGAATGGTCCCAATTCCTTTGCAGAGGGAATATATCACACAGATTCCTCCAGAACACACACTTATATATTCTTCTCCAAAAAGCTGTTGGGGAAAGCAACCCTTCAGAAGGGGCTTCTGACCCAACTGTACAGAAATCCTCTGAGAATAAGAAATCAGAGACAGTTCACAACACTGATCATTGAACTCCTTCAACTCACTCTACATCAGATTTTGCAGGTTCTCACCCAAGAAAGACACACACGTGCCCAATTATTTAGGTGCATGTTCTTGCCACAGGAACAAATTAACATGTTCCCCTCAAGGAACTGAACTACAAGAATATTATGTACAATCACGAGTAGATGAATGTTCTAACAGCAACACAAAGCATCATTCACTCAATATTCTTTGGCTAAAAAAGGGGCAGAAAAGGTAGAAATAAGGAAGAAAATTAGTAAATGTGTATTTTTATTACTACTCACTATAATAAACCATGGACACAGCTGGTCCTTGGCTCAGGAAGCACAAAACTTTCAAAGGCTGTTAGAGAAAACAACAGCAATATTTTCACCTTGAACTATCCAAAGCCAAATAAAGGTGTGCAATAATGAGAAATTACAAACCACCTGGTTATTCCTGCCACCAACAAAGCTCAAAGGAAACCAAAAAGTAGGATATTTCCTACTGAAGCCAGTAATGGGGTAATTTCAAGCTGGTTTAGTTAAAAACTGGCAAGTAAAGGTACATACACAGGGCACAAACAGCATCTTCTCATTTTCTTGGTGGCCTCGTTATGCTTATTAATATTTTAGTGAAACACTTGTTCACCCCTTCCAAACAGGGAATTATGGTGACATAATTTATTCCTTGTGCTTTACACTGATATAGTTGGTATAACCACATTTTACTGCTGCTTTTAAGTGTTCCTTATGTGTGCAGCCAAAACCACAGCCAGAGCTTTACTCTCCACACAGCAGTGCTGGGTCAATACGTTACTGCCCAATCTTTTCTTAGTTTTCTCCCCTTTTTTTTAAAATCAGGACCAAGAATTTCCACTTGGTTCCGATATTTGTTATTGCATTTGATATTTGTTGCATTGCATGATTGCATTGCATTTGATATTTGTTTCCAACTGGTACTTCCTACACCTCAAAACCACTTTTATTATATACTGATACTTAATTTTCCAGTTTAGATGAATTTACTAATAAGGAGCCTTAGAAATGGTAAGTATTTCCAAATGAACAGGCAGAAAATTAACTTTTTACATTCTTCTGCATTAAAATAGTAATTTTAGGGGTGGTGGTAGTAGGTTTGTTTTTTTTTTATAATTGTGTATTTTCTGCTTCCGTGATTTTTGATCCAAGTGGGAACGACAAGTGAATTCCTCCAAAAACTGGTAGCTTGGAAAGGGCAGATACCACGAGCACTGTCTCTAGGAGAGAAAGCCAGCAGAATGCAACTGTTCCTCTTCCCATTCCACAATCAATCCATCAGCCCACACATCCAGAGGTGTTGCACCAAGGCAGCCACCAGGGAAAAGCATCCCTGTGCTGGAGAATTCCCACTCTCTCTGCCAGGGCTGGAATTGCTGCAACAGGGGACTCGGGGAGGTGGGAGCGGAGGCACAAAAACAGGCAAAGCAGGAGAGAATTCCAGGGGTAATGGACACAAATCCAAGAGAAATCAAGCCTTGCTTTCCACTTTAAGTGAGGGTTGCAGGGTCTGCTGGTGCTGTTCCCCAGGACTGGGGTTCAGAGAAACAAAAACCCATCTGACAAATGCTCTTGCCATTGAAAGGCTCCCAGAGTGTGCAGGGAGGGAAGAGCTGATGCAGCACGTGCCCGAGGCATTATCTCCTGCAAAGTAAGAGCTCTGGTGTTTATTGGATAGTTTATGTGATTATAAGACATGATTCTATGATTATACAATACTTTTAGCTAGACCTTAATCTACAGTCCTGCAAAAATGTTGTGTCACGTAACTTTTCCACTGACAAGTATTTATAGACAGAAATTATAATAAAGTACTGCTCGCAGTAAAAAAATCTCAATATACTTCATATTTTAAGCTGTAGTAAAATATGAGGATTTCAACAATAAATGTGGTCACATGCCTGTTACAATATCACATTTTAATAACACAATTACCTGCAAAACCAAACTGGAGTTGATCAGAAACTCACATTACAAGTTTCTAATTGATTTCCATTACATCTCTATTTTGCAGATCAAGCAGCTGCAGCATTCAACTTCTACATGACTTTACCTAAAGACACTTTTATTTTTTGTTCCTCACTTAGAACACAGACCAATCTACCAGACTGTAGAAACTACCGTCTGAAAAAAACACCAATTTTCCATATGTTTTAGTTTTACAGGAATAGGTAGTTTAAGAAAAATATCACTGTATGCCACACCACTTTTGTGAAATAAGGATGAATTAAAACACATTGTAATCTAATACATATGGCATACATGCATTTTTTTAATTATTAACTTCTATTTTGCTTCACCACTGAAAATGTATACTCATCAATTCTTCTATACTGATGTTAGTCTATAAACTACTCAGAGGTATTAAATCTTCTACTACAAAAAGTATTCACTTGATTTACACCAATTCCCTTTCTTCCTTAAGATGAAAAAAGTCAGAAACAAAAGTCCCCACAGACTAAAACTGTGTGTCTCAGGAAAATGAAGAATTAGCTGTTCACAGCTCCATGACATGGTTACAAAGGAATGTCAGGAGTATCTGATTTACAGATTAACATAAATCCCTACTGGGTGAACAATTTTACCTTAATTCTGAGACATACAGCTGAATATATGGGGATAATTCACAAAACTGATATAATATTATTATTATTATTATTAGCCAAAATATATGAAGGGAGACGTGGACACTTTGTCTTTTCCACTCAAGGAAAAAATGTGGTGCAGGTAAAATGAGATTAGAGAATTGGAAATTTAGGAATAGGATTACAGAACAGTTACACCTCAAGAATATTCTGTTTAAGGCAGCTCTTGAATAACTGGTACTGCAAGGGGCACCAAACCCTATCCTGACAAGTCAAGAGCAGTCAGATGAACTTTTATGCAGAATTGTTTAATCTGATTCTTCAGGAGAAAATCTGTGAGTGAATAAAATACAAAACCTACACCACAGGAAATGTCACAAATTCTTTTTTCTTACATTTATACAGTATTAAAAGTGGATCAAAAGACAAACAGCATTCCTGTGAACTGTCAAGTGTATATTAAATCTGATTGTAGGATCCTACAGGGTCTCTGCAACAACACAACCCATCCCAGGGAAGAATTCACAAGACTGGCTTTTCAGAGGTGTATTATTAAAATCTTCCATTTAATCTGTCTTCACTTTAAATGCCAGTGCAGCTATTATGATTTTTAATACTATCAAGTAATAAAGAGACATGAAAATACCCATCTGCTGAGCAAACACAAGGTCTTAACTCCTGCAATTAAATGCCTGGAGGCAACTGCTTGTATCTAATTCTTGTGTTTTATTGATCTCACCCACAGGTCTAAGTGGTTCCTGTAAAGCCAACTGCACTTTACAGAATCCCAAAAATTCACTGTATAACACATTATATGGAGGTGAAAACACAATTCCTCAAGTACATTTTCATCTAGAACCCAGAGACAAAAGTCAAACTGAGATTTTGAGATTTCTCCCCTTGTGCAACCTAATAGCTACCAAGCATTGCAAATCTCCAAAGCAAGGAGAGAGGAAGAAGGGAAAAAAAAAAAAAAGAAAAAAGGGCACTAAATGAAACATTGGGCAAAGGGGAAAAAGTACTGAGAATAAAACAGTGAACAAGATAGAAAATTAAAGTAAGCTACAGCAGAATGAGAAAGAATTACACTATAAAAAGATACAGCAAAGAGACATGAGAAACTCCTGAGGAAAGACATATGCAAAATACTGAGCACAGCATATAAAATTCAGCAGTGGAAGATTTAAATCTACAAGTTCAGTCTTGATGAAAGCGTCTCAAGAGAAAAATGCAAACGGTTCTGAGCCAGAACACAGAAGCAAAATTCTCAAATATGCACCAAACCATATTTCTCTGAGAGGAATTACAATACACAAAAATTCCAATTATGTGCAAAATTATCATTAGCAATACTTTACAACCATACAACCCCCCAGATCAGTCTGTTATTATCTACAAGAATGTCTGTGTTGTGGTCAAATTTCTGTTTAGAGATCTCATATCTGTCTTTGTAGGAGAGATCTATTTTAATAGAGAGGTTGTGGGAACATCCATCATTTCAGCCTTCTCTCTGAATAATAATATTCTGTAATCTGTGATGATTATTTTTGCCATTATATAATCCAGTTTTCCCAGAAATATTAATACATGAATGTTGTTCGAACACGTCAGGATTCAAAAAGCACCGAAATTTGTACAGAAATACTACAATATACACTGAGTTGTTCTCCTTGTAGCAAGTCTTATCAACAGCTCTTGAAGGTTTTGGGATATTCATATTCTATCAATGTCACAATAATTTCTTGGAGAGTGCAAACAGCTGTATCAATGTGTATTTATGTCATCAAGCCACGTAATGTAACAAGGAATAATGTAAGTTTGCAGCTGTATCAAATTGCTTCTATGACACACAGCAATATAGATTTTTTTTTTTCTTCTGTGGCACATTCAAAGAATGATACTAATGCCTTCCTGGAGCTAGACAAGATGCTAATGTCTCTCTGAATTGGCTTTTAAGAGAGAACAGAGATATAAACCAGAGGAAAAAATCAACCATTGTGACCCCAAACTGAGGAAGGGCAGGAAAAGCAAAGCTGAGCAGTGTGTGAAGCTCTGATGAACAGAACACCAGCAATACTCTGCTCAGCCAGAAACACCCCAGCAAAGGGCACAGCCTTTGCTTTAAGTTAAACCTACATGAACAGCACCCTGGAATTCTTTGCATCTGCCTAATTCTGCTAAAACTGCCTGATGGGATCTCTGCAATTTTTTTCCTAATAAATACAAAAAATCCCCCGTTGCTCCTGTATCTGTGTGCTAACATCAGAGACAGTCACATTACATACAGACATAAAACCATCCAAAGAAGTCAAAAGACAACAGTCCAATTTTCCCATTTATAATTTAGGGAACAATAATCTGTTTTCTATCTACCAGGGACAGTGTCCACTTTGGACTGATGGCTGAAGCTGCAGATATTTGCTTGTTATTTTGAAATCCTAGTTTGTCTAAACCATGCTCAAATTGCAAATTTTCTGATTAAAATGATTTATTCAGATCCAAGACCGAACAAGACTTCATTATAAAAATAATGCAACTCTAATATCAAAAACCCAGTCGTGCTGGATTAAACAATCCTCTGTGCCTTGTGCCCCATATCCACAGGAACTGTGCTGGGATCATTCACAGAAACTACCACCAATGGCTCAACTCTTCACATGAAGCAAACTGAACATCATCTGCATAATATAATAATAATAATTTGAACACGTCCATATTTACATTTAACCAATATAAGTAGCAATGCAGACATAATTTACTCTGGATAAAGTTCTGGAATTGCTGCATTTGATCAATTAATTTTCCTTAACACAATAATGATGACTCTTTCTCATGACACTCTTAAGAAAGTATCCAACCTTAAATTCTATGTACAGCAGAATGCTAATTGCATCAGCTGTATCTGCAGTGCCTATTGGATAAATATTGCTGATAAATCACTGAAATCTAATTAAAGGTTATTATACCTTTGGTTTTCTTTCCAGTTAGTTTTTAAGAGAAAAGAGATAACAGATGCATTTTTAAACAAACAAAAACCTCCCCCCAAAAAAAACAAGTTCTGGCTTAAGAATTCCTATTGCTAGAAATGTATAAACCACATTGCTGTACCACACTGCATATTAAATAGAGTTTAATTTCGTTTGAGGTAGAAACAAGGAAGAAAAATGAAGACTGAAGAGCACGAAAATTATAATAAAGCACTTAAATTTTTGTGGAAGGACTTTAAATACTTAATGATTTATATATATATATTTTTGGTAAGAAACAAAAGCAGAATTCATGGTTACCATAGTTACACATACTCTTTGTTGTGTTTCAATGCCACATGATCTGATTCAAAGTAATACACATCAGGCTCTTCCTCATCCTCCTCTGCAGTGTGGATGTTGGCACTCTCTTTGGCAGATGGAACATATCCAGCAACAAGCCTAGTCTCAGAAAGTGGCTTTCTTAGTCCATCACTCCCATGATCCCCCGCATTACAATTCCTCTCTTTTTCGTTCTGTTTAATTTCTTCGGACTTTTTGGGAGATCCATTGATATTATTATTATTATTAATACCTACAGGGACACTCTTTTCAGTAGGACTAAGGTTATTCTCCTCCACCTGTCCGTTTTCTCTACAGGGGGAGTTATTTTTAGTGGGGCTGCTTCTGGCAGGGGCAGCCCTTCGGGGGGAAGTTCTCAGCGTGTATCTGTGTTCTTGGAGTTCCAACATCGACGTCGCCGGGGCTGGGACACAGTTCAGCACTGAAGGATGTGCTTCAGGTTCCCCTGAGATTGATGCACTGTCATGATGAGCACTGGGGTTGCTATTGGTGTTTTCAGCACACTGTTCCTTAGAGGCACTACTATCTCCTACAACATCCACCTCCTCCTCCGAATCCCTTAACAAAGATGGCTGGAGTTCAGAAAAGGACCCTGGAGCTGGCTCGTACGCCTGACCACCACGCTCCTCAGGCGAGCAGTCATTTATTATTTTGTGGTCCTCTAACTTTACCTGTTCTTGGGAGTTTGTGCAAGGCACATAATGGTCTACAACGCTGTCCTCTTTGCTGCTGTTGAGCAACAACGAAGAAGGGGCAAATGAGTTTCCATTTTCTGCTACTGTTTTGTCCTTGGGCGGGCGGGAACCAGCACTGTTCTGCTTTGTGTTCCCATCGAGCTGACAGTCATCACAGTTCAGAGAATTGGAGTCTCTCTCACCGACTCCATTGACAGTCTGATAACCTGCAACCTCTTCGACGACTGCAGAGTTATTAAACCCTTCTGCACAGACATTCACCTTTTTAACTTCCCTTTTCTCACAATCATCCAGTAGAAGACAGCGGCAAGCTCGCTTAGTCCCCGCGGGGGCTGCGTCATTGTCCGACACCAAGCTCTTGTGCTCCAATGGCTCCTTCTCAGCCTTGGGAGGCAAGTCTTCCTCGGAGCTGTTGGGTGCCTCGGAGCGCAGGCAGCGCTTAATTCTCTTCAGAACGGGCGAGACGGGCTCTGCTGGCTTTTTGTCGCTGTTTTCCACAGTTTGTTTGTCACCATTGTCCTTCTCCGAGGCAGACAGCCCTCTCTTCCTGGGGCTCACCCACGATTCCCGAGCGCTCTGCTGTTTCAGATCAGCAGTTCTCCCCCCGTTGCTGCCCTTCTGGGTTTGCACAGACTCTGGCCTCTTCTTTGGTGACCTGGATCGGATCTGAGGGTGGGGTGAAACCTCCTCTGGGTGAGCGATGCTCCGGTTCCTCAATGTTCTACCACAAAAGTTTTCATCCAAACCATTTAAACCCACTGTAGATCTTGTCACACGAGTAGATCGAGAAGCAGCCATACTATGGCGAGTCCCCTAAAGTATGTTCATCCTGATCCACTCATTGGAAAACCTTCAACAAAATGGAAACAAAACAGTCACAAAAATCCTTAAAAACCACCTCTGGACACAGCAAATCTAAAGAATATTTTGTCACAAAGGTACCAATGTAAAACTGAGCAAGCCCATGCAATGTATTCACACCACTTCTTCCTGTGCTGTTTCTTTAGGTCATTAAAAAGTTTTCCATCCCAGCTACAAAGTAGCTGACTTGGTATCTGTGGTTGTTCTGGCTTTAGTACTTGTGTGGGAATGTTGTTCATATTTATGCCTTATGCAAGGCTGGAATGTGCCATTTAGGCTCTAGTTACTAAAATACACTGGTTTTATGTATTGTACCTGTGTTATAAAGTATTGGTATTATTATCTGTTCAAGTAAGAGGTAGGAGATTGCATTCTTAATATCCCACAGTTTCCAGTTACATGGTTTCACACACTGAGAAGTAAACCATTAAAATCACATTTGCTTGCTCATTTGTTGCTTAAAGCAAAACCCAATCACTTATTAATGAGAATTGCAATTCTAATTTAACAGGGAATTAAAAAAATAGAGCACGCACCAGTAAAAAAATACTTACAGCCATTAAGAGTAAAAATGAAATAAAACAACATTTCTGAATGAGAATCATACAATCATTCCACTTGGAAAGGACTTGGGAGGAAACCCTGTCCAACCTGCTGTTCAAATGAACATCAGGACTGAATTCAGATGTAGTTACAGGGGACACTGTCCACCAGCTGGGTCTTCAAAAAGCACAGATATTCCACAACTTCTCCAGGCAATCTGTGCCAGTGTTTGCATTTATAATGAAAATATTTTTTTCTTATCCCCAGGTGTATTTTTGCATCACTTATAACAAAAAGCCTGGCTCTCTCAGCAATCTCCTCTGAGGTATCAGGTGCTTTCCCAAGTCTCCTCCCCTTTTAAACTTCCCATGAGATGAATCATCACCGACATCAGATTTAAGTAAATTCAAACTCAAAGCTGAGTTTCAAACACCCCATTAGAGGGTGTCTGCACTTCACATTTCAGGGTGAAATGCGAGAGTACTCGACAACCTCAAAATAACATTTTTAAGAGAGATCAGTTCAGTCTTACCCTTCTATTCATTTAGTCTTTAAAAATTCCAGTGTCAAACTGCACATCACCAGAGATCTGTCACAACAGCCATGCTAATGAACAGATTCACATTTGTGCATAATGCCATCCCTTCCCTTTTTCATCTACCAAATCCCAGGTTATACAGACCTGTTCCACTGACATAGGATGTGAAGCCTTAAAATTTTAAATATGGAATCAAACCTTTCCCACGTTACTTAGAAAGGCTGAAAACGACAAAGGGAGAAAATTGTTTCAAGAGGTGTTTTTCATTTTCAGCAAAGGAGATAAAAAAAAGAACATAAATTCTCACAAATCTACTATTGAAGTGTCACGTGGTCCTGGCACGGAAAAGAGAGAACAGCACAAGACCAGCACACTCAACCAATACACCTCAAATCAATACCAATAAAATAAACTAAACAAAATTCAAATGCATGCTTTGGTTAGGAATTACTCCTGCACTCAACAGACATTAGAAACCATGTGTCAGAATAAACCTTTACTGGTATGTGACTTTCTAAAGAAACAGACCTTAACATGACAAGATAAAAAGTTATTGTTTGCTTAGTACAACTGTAAAAAACTTACCATTGCAAAGCTAGAAGAAATATAAACTTCTGGCATTTCATAGAGCAGACTCTGTGCCACTCAAATAACATCAATCACCATTGCTGATATCCATGGTGTGATCCAAGTGCTTTACTAGTTTATGCCATCACATTAACAAGACTTTGAAAACTGTTGAGAGAAAGATAAAGATATCAATAAAACACTTAAATCATTGCAAATGAAAAATGCAACAGGGCATAAAAAGAGTAAAAGCTTTTTTAAGAAGAAATTATCAATTTTAGGAGTGTCCTACCTAAAGAAAGAACAGGATGCTATAAAGTAATTAAGAATGTGAAATACTAATTTAGGTTTCAAATGTAAAACATCTTTCTTGGTAGTTTCTAAGTTATTTCTCTGTATCACACACTAAATGTGTAAGCAAATGAACAGTCATGTGTTCAAACCTCAGAAGATATTTGAAGAGACACAAGAAAACAAGCAGTGAAAGGTATTACAGCTAATGAGTTATGAAATGCATTGTCAAATGTATTTTGTAATTAGATACACAGCGAAAAACAATTATTTCTGCTCTTTAATTTTAATTAACTGAGCAGAACTCTGAACGTATCTTGGCTCCAAATCCCTGAACAACCTTCTCCTCCACAACAGGACTGAAATGCTTTCTGGAGTTCACATCCAAGGAAAACAATATATATATATATTGGATACTCTGTTTATAGTGAACATGAAATAACTCAGATATTGAAAGACAGAAATAAATCTATAGATCACAAAGTCAGACAATGCCTTCTGCTGTCACCAGTTTGGGCATCTTTGTCAGTGCCCAATGGCTATGACTTGAAAAAACATCAGCAATCCCATGTAACAGAACACCCACTGCTCTGGAGGCACCATAAATCACTAAAGAATTGTGGGTACTGAAGCTTTCCTCATGTTCTGTTGACTTCATAAAAAAGAGTTGATTTTCATCTCGACAATTCAAACACCTCACGATGTGAAACACAAGCTGGCAGGTTCCTCCACATTTTTCTTTCTACAGTTTTTATATTTAGATAACTGGAAACTGTCTTTACTCCCATCCTAGTTATGATTTCAGAGCGGTAAGAGCAGAAAATGAATTCACTATTAAGTTGCCAGCTCAAAATATAAACTAAATAAGAAAAGAGATTAATTAAGTCTAGTTGTAGTGAAATTCAATAACAAAAGAGGTTTCCACAGTGATGTTACATGAAGTATCATAAATTCCATTATGTAGATAACTAAATCAAAGCAGGTTTCAATTATTCAGTGGGATTTCTTAATTTAACAAGCAGCAGAGAACTACCATGATAATAAGAGAAATAAAGAATGGCAAAAGAAGAAGGCAAGGAAAACCACTTGAAAATGCAAGTTACTCAAAACCCATATTATTGCCTTTCCTAAAGATCCCTTTAACTGACTGGAAAGACACACATGGAGATACCAAAAGTAAGGAACAAACAACACACCTCAACAAAAACACCAAAGCCCAGCAACTTTGTTAAAAATCAAAAAATACAGAAAAAAAATCTGTAAACAAAATATAACAGTGAGTCAATCAAGAGATCTAATCTCTGAATTTTTAATTACTTCCCCAGTCCCTAAGTAAAGAACATTCTCCTCAGTTGTTTCAGGAATTGCTGCAATAGTAATGTCAGTGTTTTGCCAGATCTGTACAACTCATCTCTCCTGATGTTCTTATTTTACTCCCAGCAGGGAAGACACAACCCCTGCTGGGCCTGTTTGCCTTTGGGGAGAGCAAAAGCATTTTAGACACAGCAAAAAGGTTGTGTGAACATCACAAGGGGAGAAACCAAGGCGGGGGAAAGAACTTCTACCCAGGCAGGATTTTTTTGTTCAGCAGCAGTTTGAGGGGAGGGAATAATTATTTTAAAAAACTGGAAACTTTAAGCAGGATACAATGAAATGATTGCACTTTAATTACAGCTCAAGACCCAGAAAACAACATTCACAAGGCCTTATCAAGTGAATGATTAAATAATTTTTGCCAAAAGTTTCCCTGGAAAAACTGTCTTGAAAATTAACTATTATTCCTTGACATTGCATAACCAATTACAATGATTTGTTTTCACACAGAACAACCACATCTTCCAGGGCACAGAAATCCATGGAAGAGCAATTTAATGTTTTGGACACCACTCATTTTAGAAGCTACTTATGAGCTGGAATAAGGAGTGCAAGGGAAACTAAAGATGCTTTTAGATCTAAGCCCTTCTTCAGGGAGCCACATCAACATTTAATGAAGAACATTGGAATAATGTGATAAAAACTCCAAGTTTGAAGGCGAGAATCAGCTAAGAAACAACATATTCTGGTTCCACTAAAAATGAATCCTGTCTATCTGGGAATGAAATATGAGCCCAGTTGTTTAAAGGAATGAAGAAACGTGGGTACAGTTAAAAGTATGGTCAACGTGGCCCTAAACTAGAAAAGAAACAATGAGAGAAGTGGTCAATAAATGAACACACGGGGTGTAAACAAGACCTGAAAGCAGCAAAGCAACAAAAACCACTACTAGAACTGTGGTGGAGCTTTTTATATACGTGGAACTTATGATGGATAAATTAACATTACATACAACATTAAACAAAAAACAAAAAAGTTGTGTACTGGGGGTGGGGGTTCAGTCAAAAGACTTCTTGGTCACACTCATTGCTGTCGTCAGAACTTGGGAGGCCTTAATGTATATTCCTTTTCTAAAATGTATTTTATTCTTTTTAAAAAAGAATAAAATCTGTGCCAGATTTTCCATTACCTTTTTCAACTTGTAACACTTCAGAACAGACATTACTTTTACACAAATCTTTCTAAAACCAGAAGATTTTCTGGGAAAGAAAACAAGTCCACACATATCTGTGCCAATTACAATAATGTGGGATTTGAGAGTGTAAGACTGTGCATAATTTACCTAGTTTGAGACAATGTACACTCAATTATCCTATATTTCATCCCAAAACATTTAATTTTGAAACCCTGTCTCATTGACCTCATGATTTTCTAGACTTAATATAACTGTATTAAAATACCTGTGACTTTAGGTAAGACAACAGCCAAGTCTGCCATGTTCCTGCCCCTTCTGGGTTTGCATTTTCCACAGATAATTACACCAAAAGTATCCTGAATGAGCTTTTGTGTTTGCTTAGAGACACCCTGATCATTGCACCATTACCTTCTCATCAGCAATACACTCCAGACTCTGTTATTTCAGTGATAAAAACCAATTTGTCCATTTTAAGCATGCCTGGCACCACTTTAGTATCTCAAAAGCAAAGAATATTCAGAAATGGCTTAAAACTAATAAATAAAAGTGGTGGATCTCTGTGGTATAAAACAGCAGTTCTTAAATTCTCTGCAGAGCAGTGGCAGGTTACTTAAAACAGTGCATTTTTTTTTTGCCCAAGACAAAAAAAATTTAAAAAAGCACCTCTGAAAAGAAGAGAATCTGCCCAGCCACGGGATTATCAGGATTTGGGATTATCTCCACAGGGAATGTATATCACTGCCTAACAAAGTAGTACTACTAAATTAGGGATGAATTTCATTTCCCAAATTCTATTCACAGTCTATCACATCTAGAGCTCGCCAGCAGCTCTTCCCACACATCCTGAGCTTTGCAGAACTACATTAGCAAGGAACCAGTTTTCTGGAAACAGCATTTTTCTGATTTTACATTACATCAAAATAAGTAATACTTTCAAATGATAGCAATAACCTCCACCAAAAGACATCATGAAGATCTTACCTGAAATAATGTATAACAATAAGCAGCTTAAAGCTATAATGAAAGGTGAAATGCAATAAAAATAAATAAATGGTGCTGGAATTACTCTGAGATTTCAGCTGTCTCAGACACAGGGAGGTTATATTACATATGGTCAAAATACAGAATGGGACTAATTATAGTGTATATAAAAGGATAGCAAGATAAAATAAAGAAAATTAAAAAAAGTAGAAAGTAGGAAGAACTTTTCAACAGGTTTTAAAAGCTAGCAAACTAACAAGGGAGATGTTTTACTCAAAATTAAAACTGGCTAAGAACCAAATTGGATAGTTCAATATGAGATTTTTCTTCCTTAAAATAGATGGGTTCACCAGGGTAGACAAACCTATTCTCAAGTAAGAGGAGGAAAAAAATAAAGGCATCACCCCTCTTCCAGCCAAACATTCCAGGACAACATTGCAAAATTACTTCCCATAAAACTAAATATGAATTATACAATGTGACTCTGCAGAAGGACTCCAGAACAGTAACCACTGTATCAAATTTCTTCTCCTTAAAGTCTAAACCACTTAAACTGCTTTCAGTTTCTTGTATCTTGGCCAAATTAGACTTTGTGCTGAAATTATACACTGAAGCATCTGTCTCAGGCTGATATTCCCACCCTACTGTCTCTCCCCTGAATTCCCAGTCAAAATAATTAGTCATTTCTGTGCACAAATATGGAAATTATTTTAAACCCCTCTTGCTGCTTAAGACACATCTGACTGTTTCTTCAAGAGGCTTTTCTACCTCCATATTTTGGAGTGAGAATCTGGAATTTGGAATGGGTGGAGAAGCATTTGCCTGAAAACAAAATTGCTGGTGGAGCTAAGCTGAAGGCAGGCTCAGGGGAATGGACAGGTAGGGAGAGCAGCTAACAATAAATGACATTCCACAACCAAATAGTGTGTTAATTTTAAATGTGTCATCTTAACTAATTCAAAACATGCAAAAAACCGATCAATTACTGTAACATCATTTAATACAAATTGCATTTATCCTGAATGAAGAGAAGGCTTTAGCTAAACACCCTTGCTGAACTTACTTTATTGACTCATAGTAGTCAATAAATACTACTAATACATAGTCAATGAAGTCACTGTTGTCTGATACAATTAACTTATCAAGAAAATTAAAATCAGACTATGAATGAAATAACTTCCATGTCCCAGTTAACCTCATTTATTGCCCATCCCTCTGTATCCTTATCATCCCACCTACCCACTCCACTTTATCATTCCAGGTGAAAGGCCCACTCTAAATTATAATATACCTTTTTCATCTGAAACCATTCAATTACTAATTAGCTTTCCTGTTATCCAAAGAACATCTCCTCTGCAGGATTACCAACACATGTGACTAACATCTTGGAGATACATTAAATCACACTGGTTCTTCAAAAGCTCATTATAAAATTAATTACACTAACTTGATTACAGTAACCACTTATCAAAATGTTCCTCCAGCAGAATAGACTCCAATATTATTTAATCTCTTAACCACAGCCAGATATAGTTTTATATAAATAGGAAAAATATTATTTCCTAAAGAAGTTATTATTGCAACACACAGAAAATATCTAGCATAAAAAAAATTGCTTTTTCCAATAGGTAGGCTGCAATTGTAAGGGGCCATCAAGTACTTAATAATCCTGCTAACAGTTTACAGATGAAAAGGAAGTTGATGGAGAAAAGCAATGCTCCTAAAACCTCCAAGATAAGCCAGTTTTCTCTTTTTTGTAGAATTACTACTCTGATTTGCTGTTGGAGCAGTGACTACAAACATGCCACCCTCTGAAGTCCACTGCAAAGTGCATATTGGATGAAACACTGTATAAAACATTCTTATCCCTGATGATTTTCAGTCAAGGGCATGCATTTGAAATGCACCAATTAATACAGCTTTTTATATGCAAAATTCCAGCAGCAGCTCCAGAAGACTGGGAAGTGTGTCATGATGACAAAGTGACACACAGCAGAGAGTTTGGAAAGGGGCACAGGAGGCAAATTCCAGTGTGTACATGCCCTGAGCACACTGTTTGCAAACCACGGATAGCAGGTAATGCTGGGCTCAAACCCCCTTTAAAAGAGGACTCAACTTCTGTAAGAGCTGCAAACTCTCGACAGTTCTGAGGTGTTGACTCCCAGATAAATTTAGGGGGGTTGCCAAGTTGGCCAAAGGCTTCAAATACTACTCAGTGACAACAGTAAAGAGGGACACCTAAAGGTGTCTGAATTATATATATACTATACATATATATATAAAATATATAATTATATATACATTTATAAATATAATTATAAATATATATTATATTATATAACATATATATTATATAATTCTGAACTATAGCTCTGAATGCTTAAAACACATTCTGGACAGACTGAGGGCACAGAGGGAACCCAGAACTACCCCAAAATCCACAAAGAAAACCAATGCACCTTGTCCCAGCCAAGCAGTGGCCCTGCTGGGTCTCCTCACCCAGTCCATTTTTGTGCACCCAGAATTCCAGGCATCCCAGAATTCCAGGCATTCCAAAATTCCAGGCATCCCTTGCCACAGCAGCTGACACTGCCTTTCATTCCAGCACCAGCCTCCACATCACCAGACGTTGCTCTCACATGCAAGGGGCTCTACAAAGTCATGGCACAGCTTATAAAACAATGTCAGCTTTAACCTCGAATTTAAACACAGCAGTAGCTGCTGCCATCAAATCACAAAATCATTTTGGTTGGAAAAGACCCTGAAGATCATTGTGTCCAACTGGAAAGGACTTGCCTTGTGCCTGGTTTGGACTGGCAGTCATTTCTACGAGCTCCTGTGGCTGGACTAAGACTGACTCTGACACATTAATACAACTGTATTACACCAAGTCACATCTCTGGTGTGCAGCCAGCAGGGAAACATCTATATCCTACAAAAACTGCCTGAGATGCTACAGCTGTTGAAATGTTTCATTACTACACCTCTGTGATGGCACCTCAACGCTGTGGCAGTTCTCAAAATAGTGATCTGCAGCAAAAGGACCCATCCTTCCTTTTTATTCCAGCCTTCCATGCAGGATATTATTTATTTTCATGGTCTAACTGCAGATGGGCTTTCAAGCAGTTCTGAGCACATTCCTGCTCTGGGAGCTGTGTGTCAGCACCACCTCACCAACAGTGACCCTCTCTCTCCTCAGGAGCACTTGAAGGCAGACACAAAAATTTTCTCCCAAAACTGCAGCTCTCAGCACTCATAAAGGTCTCACAATTTATTCCAAATTCTGCTTTATAACTGACACTGAGCTTGTCAAGCAGAGGTTTCACCCCCCTCTGGAGTCTGACATTCTCACTCTATGTTCACTCTGGATTTAAGTGCTCTGAATAAGAAGGTTGTTATACATAATCCAGTCTACTTGACCTGGAAGTTTCAACTGGTGAGTACTGAAGGTGTTTTAAATGCATTAGGAAAAATTAGGAACCACATTTTTTAAAAGCTCTTAAAAGAACAGAGAGCAGCTCCCTTCTGCTGTACTGCTGTCCTGTCTGTGGGCACAGGAAACCAGACCTGCAATATGAACATTACCATGTATCCTTTCCTTTAATTACAGTATAACTGCTGGTAATAGGGGCCTTTATTTGAAAATACATAAACTTTGTTATAAGAGTGGTCCCAGTTCAATTAGTACATTACTTTTTCTAGGTGCTTCTATTTACATCCAGCTACTTTCAGACAGAATAGCTGGCCACAATTTTCTTGATTTAACAGTACAGTGGTAGTCTAGTTAACTTTTTTATTCTAATATATATAATCCAAACAGAACTACGATTGCATCATGTGCAATTTTGTTTTCCTTGATTGCCATTTTGCTTTCTTCTCTTGCTTGCTCAGAAGGTCTTTGTAGGCCAGTGCATTCACTGATAAACAATATGCTGCATTTAATTTTCTAGGTTCTCTGTGCTCTGCCTGGTCTATGCTGACATTACCAACTGGAAATACAAAGGAAGTTCTGTCTGGCCTACATTTACATTTAAAATCTCAGCCTTTTAGTTACTTTCACTTTCTCAACATGAACATCTTTTTCAGTTGAACACTTTGGCATTAAATGTCATTGCTGCCCTGTAAAAATCCAGGCAGTTGTTTGTTCTCTTCCTACAGCTCTTTGCTCTTCCTGAGACCACTGACAAATAACCTTTAGGTTGGTTTGCTCCACTTTCATTTCTCACCTAGATGCAGGCCTGCTCGTAGGTTCTGCAGTTCCTGCAGCCCTTAGCACAGTTAAAATTCAGACCAGTCTGATTCACACTTTTTTACTCTTTCAAAGTCACAAATTTATTCTCCTGAAAGGTTAAGCCAGAAGATACAACTTTTCACATAGTGCCACTACGCATCAGCTGCTTCCTCTCCATGCATCTTATTAACTTGCTAAATATACATATTTTATAGATTTAAAAGGCATTGCCAAGTATTTCTGAGACTTTACAGTGTTACTCTAAGCCTACCATTAACCTGTCAACACAATGCTGAATTATAGCTACAGTTTACCCTCTAGATGGTTTTCTTTTTGCTTCTTTTATTCAACTTCGTGATACAAGGAATACTCAAGTATTCTGCTTTGATTCCTATTGTTCATCAGGGTTTTGTTTTGCAACACTCAGTTTATGATTTCCTGCAGCTAGGTGAGACAATTTACTGTCAAACCTCTGCTCACCGTTCAAGCAGAAAATGAAAGACTGCCTAGCAAGTGAAAAATCCATTCTGAATTCATCTCTCAAGATGTTCTGTGCTCCAGATACTGAGATGTTGCACTAGAGCTACAAAGCAGAAGGGACTTGCCTGTTATTGCCTGAGCACAGGAGCAGATCTGTCACCTGGGCACAAACAAACTTCCCTCCTGTCACCTGGGCACAAACAAACTTCCCTCCCCATGTTATTCAAAACTCCTTCCTCAGGAAATTTAAATGCAAATCAATTCTGTTGAACTTTATTAACTTCAAGGCTCTTTTCTCACCCGGGGTAAAGCCAAATGTCTGTGCAGTCAGTGCTGTGTCTCCGAGAGCAGCGAGAAGCAGATGGTTAGGCAAGAGCTGCTATATATAAATACCTTTACAGCTTCCAACTATTTTTAGCTCAGAGTCCTCTTAAGTCATATGTGATTTCTATCTATTTACTAAACTTCAATGAATCTCTCTCCCATGAACTTCCCTTGAGCTCCCATCAATTTTTAGCATTCGTGCTGCCCTGCTGATGTGTTCATAAAAGAGAATTCTACATTTTCATTTCTACAAGTGGGTGTAAGACCCACAGCCTGGCAAAGAGGAAAGGCTACAAGATTAGACACCCAGTGCAACTCACAGCATTTCAGCTTGAACTCTTTCTCCAATTTGCTTTCAGTTGGTGTTCTGGTTGGTTTTTCTTTAATTAGCAGAATAAAAATGTTGTGTTTTACTCAGAGCTCCCCCTTCTACTTCAGTTTTTCTGACTTTGCCTACATACATTTTTCCAGGGATGAAGAAACAAAAAAATTCATGGTATTATCACTGATGGAAAGCTACTGCATGCATAAAGCATGCCTTTGCAACTACACCATCAGAGGTGCTTCGAACAGATCCACTAAGCACCAGGAACCCAGGTGTGTGTTTGCAGCTGGATCTACCCTATTAGAACACATAAAACTTCAAGGTTTTAAATAGCATCTTGCCTTTTCTCATTTGAATTTTCTGAAACTGAAATAATTTCTCACAAAGATGTGATTTTCCTCCTTTGTCTCGAGACAATAGGACTCAGGGCCACAGTAATATTCCATGGATTTTATACATCATCAGCTATTAATTCAATAATACAGGGCAAACTGTGACCACATTTTAATAGAATAGTAATTAGAGCATTTAACCTTTTATATAAAAATACATGTCTGGCTATGGTATCTCAAATTCTTGATGATATTTATTGCCACAAATAAAAAGGAGATGCTCATTTTACCATTCCTTGCATTTATTCTGTGCAATCAGGTAAAAGAACTGAAGAAACATTAAAAGGCTATTTGAGTTCCAGGTTCAGCCACTGGAGAATTTCTCAAAGCACAAGAACAAAGGAAAAAAAAGAGCTCCTGTCTCCCTTCAGCACATTTTATCCTGGATTCAGGGAACGGTGGAAGCTGCCAGAAGGTGGCTCAGGGAGTGTGATGAGATCGTTCCCATCCCCATCCTGAGCAGATTGCTGAGTTCAGACACTTCCCTAAATGGCCAACCCAGCCCAGCAGGACCCAATCTGCACTTGCAGTTCAGCTCCTGCTCTCCACAGGCACAGGCTTTGTCTCTGTGTTGCACACCAGGATTGCTCACACACGGTATCAAAGATTTAAAGTATCAAATATTTAATGTGAAGAATTTCGATAAACCTTACACTAAATGGTTCTGTTATTTACCAAGGACTCAGGTACTGACACAAACACAAGGTAAAATTGATGCTTCTCCTGTTTTATCCCTCTGAAACATTCAGCTGTAGAGATATGATTACTCCAAATGCTTATTTTTTTACAAGACCAAAACCAATCTGACCCAGAGCTTTCTGAGTTTGCCACAGCTACAGTTCGAAATTTTTGGAGTATGAATTTGAAAATAATCACTGAAAGCAGTTACAAAGTTAGAAATCACACTGATTCACTCTGACAGTCATATGCACATTTACAGTTATAAAGATATCAAGCAGAAGACTCTATATAGGGTTCTTTTTAATAATAGATCACTTACAGTTTGCCAGTGATGTCCTAAAAAAGCCTCACTGGCTCTTTCTAAGGCACAGTTTTTTCAGACTAATCCAAGGAATCTAACAGCACTATATCAAACCAAGTGCTGTGCCTGTTCCTTACTTAGTACCTCTGAAGGGCTGACATCAAATATTAAGTAAGGATTCACTTGATAAATGTAGTTTACATGCCATCCATAAAACTGCTTAAAAGAATCTTTTTAAAAACATTATAGGAAAAAAAACCCTATTGTCAATTATCTTGGAGAACATCTACGATTTCTGTAAAAAAAATGAAATTATTCAGCTGTGAACAACTGTATTACCCACAGCACAATGCTACAGCCATTAAAGAAGAAAAATAAATACAGTAAGAAAGTATCTCCTAAGCAGCCTTTGCTGGATCTTGAACATACAAAGCCCTCATAACTCAGTGATACATTATCTCTCTGAGGGCAATAAGCAATTAAACACATTCCTTCCTGGATAACAGGAGGAAAGAAAAGACTACATAAAAGCCTCATACCTCTAAAAATTAGTTTCACAGTATCTGAGGACATACCTTCGCTGTACACTCCCAGAATTAATGGATATTTTATCTGGTTTATCTCCTTGCTGCTCTGCATAAAAAAGTCATTCCAAAACTCTGATTATTCCTGTTGCCCTTTTCTGTCCCAAGCCTGGCAGACAGATCAGTGTGGGATAATAATTTTCAAAGCATGGCCTATGTAAGTCAAAGATTTTTACCACAGAATAGTTAATATTTGATGTCATGACCTCTTTCTAACAATACTCCACACTATTTACTTTTTTTGACACCTAATGAAAACTGAGCTGGTGTTTTTACAGCAATGTCTGAGAAACAGCTGATTTCAAGTAAGGCTTGGGGGTTTTTTTTGGATAAAGTTATTCTATTCTTATGTACTACTTCACATTTCTGACAGTGAGTCTCTGTTTCTATTTTAATACCCATTTTGTGAGATCTTTCTGACTCAAGACAGTGGTGAAATAGAAGAGCCATCAGATTTGTATCATCTTAGCACCTGATGAGGGTCCTAAGACCCTCCAGATGCTTATTTTTTATAAGACCAAAACCAACGTGACCAGGAGCTTTCTGAGTTTGCCACAGACACAGTTTGACATTTTTAGAGCACTGGTATTCAAAATTAAAATGACCATCTTCTAACATCTCAAACACCTGCCTATTCTGACTTAAAGTGCCTCTCCTAAATCACATGTCAGCTAAGGTGGGCACTGCTTCCTTTCTGGAGTTCTCTGAGCATACACTGGATTATCCTTGCTCAGCTGAGGAAAACATTAAAACTTTTTGGTTTTTAATTGGCTCTTAGTGGTGACCGAGGAGCGACTCTACAATTTGTGTGTATTTAAACAGCCACCGAGGAAATAAAAATGTAAATCCATGTGTGAGTTCAGAGAATCATAATTAAAAATGTGTTGATGGGTTCAGGAGCCTCTGTCCAAGGTTACACATTCAATGAAGGCTACAAGGGTGGCAAACAGCTTCTTTAGAGACTGAACCCTCTTTGAGCAGCTGGTTTGATTCAGAAAGGTTTTCACTCCCACCCCAAGTGGGTCACTCTCAGAAGGATCTTGGCATTTTGCCTCCCAACTGCTGCAAAGGTCTTTTCTCTACCCCTGCTCACTCCTATCCATTTAGAGACTCCCCAAAGGAGCATTTCCTTAATTTATTGTTTTGTCCAAGGCACCACTTTCCTTATGCCTTGTCTAGCAAGCAAAGCCACATCCATCTCTCCTCTCATCAGCAGGGTGGACTCACAGGCTGCTGAGTCCTTCTCTCTTGAATTTTGCAACAAGACTTCCCAGGTGAGGTTTCATTTCACTGTTAAGTGATTTGATCTGCAAAAAGGAGCAATCCCACTCCCCTGCAACTCCCAGGAGCATCATCCTTATTATTCCCACGTATTTGCTTGGGTATTCAATCCCATCTCACAGGGAGCTGATTGAGAAAACACAAATCCTTACAAAAGAGGCATTTTTCTCCTAGTTTAGCTTCCTAGATAGGCTCAGTGTAATGGTCAAACGAGCCCAGGTGCCAGGGGAAAGCAGGGGCCACCACTCTGTATTTTGGTGACAGACATTCCTTGGATCAGGTTAAGCTGTAACCTGAAGCCTCCCTCTCAGGCTCTACCCTGTGCTTTGTAAGCCTAAGCAGCACAGTTACTCCTGTTAACTGGGAACTCTAAACTTCCACGATGAGGATAAAGACATTTTGTAACTGATGCACAGGAAATAATTCAACCCCGTGGCTGTTTCTATCTGTCCTGCCCGGCTATAACCTGTATTATTGTGAAATTGTGAACTCCTTGAGGGAAGCATTCTTCACGTCTGCTTCCTGCAAAGCAGGGGTCACAGTGTCATGTTTTATTTTATTTTCATCCTGGTTTACTGTTCACTTTAATATAAAGCTGCTAAAATTCTATTGAAAAGTTAACTGAAATCCAGCTGATGCAAGCCTTCACTGCCACAACCCGAGGCACAAAAAAGGCACCCGAGGGGAAAAACAAAACCAGGAACTTTCTATATTCTTATTTATTACTGACTCGAACCCTTGGGCTCTTTTTGACATCTTCTCATTATGGAAAATATAGTCAGTGAAGGTCAAAAAGCAACAGTTGTCCAGCCTTCAACAGAAGCTCATTTCTAAGTATTGGAAAAGCAAACTTTTGTTTCAAAGCAGTCACAGGAGAGAACCAAGGAGTGAAGCCACAACACAGCCCACGCAGAGTGAGGGTACATTTAAGGGAGGATAAGCAAACAGAACTTAAATCCTAGTTCATGCCACGGCTGCAGGTCAGGCCTGCTGACACAACAGCCAGGACGAGACGAAATGTCCACATGATTATTTGGTACAAGTCATGTAACAAAGCTGGAGTGACACACGAATCAAAACTGAAAATGGTACCGAGAATATGACACAGAAAAGCCTCCCCAGAGCTCTCCTGTTTCTCACAGAGAATCTCCTGACCTTTTGGGATGGTTTCTTTGAGAAAATTTCTTGGGCCTGGTAAATACAGACACACAACAATTTAAAAAGTTTTTTTTAAAGGGTAGTTGATCTAACTGCAAGTAAATTCAATTATGAGATACACCCAAACAGCAGGACACAAAGGTCTGATCCCAGAGTCACCTCTCAAGTGGAAAATCAATGAGACACAGTCACACTGGATACAGTGACAGTACCTGGCTTGCCTTTACCTCCCTAACCTGTAAGGGAGGCCAAACATTCCCTCTCTACATTCAGAATTCTGATTGAAGAATAAAGTAACCCCTCATGCAATATGGGAATTCTCAATGAAACCACTGCTGGGCTCTAATTAACCAGAGATCTTTTCAGATCACGAGAGATGTAACTGGAATTCACCAGTAACTGAAATTTTAACAAGAAATTAATTCCCTGTGTGGTTGGTGTGGGGTTTTTCCGAGGTGCAGTCATACAAAAAAACAACAAAAGCCAAATCAGTTCCTTTACACTTGTATAATCTGAACGGTCCTGACAGCAAACTGTACCCCCCAAAGCAATCCATTTGTGAGAATGAACCACAGAGGATCCTCCAGCATTTGCAAAATTCTCTTTGGTTCAACAACAACTAAGACCTTCAAAAAACATGTCAAGAAGCACACTGAGATAAGACTTAGACTCTAAAAAGCCTTGAAATGAACTGTAAAGTAAGAAAAGAAACCTGAAAAAGACCGACTTGGCTTTGGGGTGGGAGAGGTGTGGGGGAGCTTTATCCGCACTAGGACATCATAAAAGAGTAAATGTTTCTCATTGTCCTTTTCAGCACTGGCTGTCAGATGACTGATATGTGAAGAACCTTTCTCATCTGAAGTATTTTAGGAATCCTCTTAACAAAGGAGCACTGGATTCCCTATTATACCATCCAGAAAACTTCTCCGCTGACCTCACTTAGGAGAAATGATGTAACTCCACTTTCTTCTGTTAGAAACCACTTCCTCACAGATGGATTTAAAACCATCCATGCATATGTGAAAAGTAACTGCCCTATTGCAGCCTCTACAATGATACTGTCAATAATGATTTTTTTCAGTCTTTCTGCATTTTTTTTACAATGCACTGGATACAGCAGAATTTCCAGAAAACTGATGCAATAAACACCGTGATTCTGATAAAAATAAAACATTGGTTAAAAAAAAAAACCAAACAAAAACAAACCAGAAGTTGTAGTGGCTTCTCGTTATGCCTATTTTTCCAGGACAAAATAGAAAAATAAATAAATAAACCCAAACCAAACAAAACCAGAACGGTTGCCAGCTGAGGACTGAGAAGACCTGAGAACATCTGGTTAGGTCCCTTTTTCCTGAGGTCCAGCTTTTGAGGAAATGCCCAAAGAACAGTGCTGGCAGCACAGCAAGGCACAGAAACACTGTCAAATCTTTTCAAGTCAAAAGTTTTTTGTTTTTTACTAACAAAACCAATATAAACACGTCTACCTAAGCTGTAAAACTTGCTGTACTCTGACTTTTAGAGACATAGAAAGTGCAAATAAATGAAAAGAAGGTGGTGGGTGGAAAACATGTACCAATATATTCTAATTTTAGGATGATTAATAAAACACAAATTTTAAAGTTGTCAAAGAATCTTGTACACTAGAAACAGAAAGAAAAAACAATCACAAGCAACCAAACCCCAGCATCTGTTGGCATCAGATTCCTACTGCAGGTCCTCAGTCAGTCATCAACAGACACTGCCATGAACTGCTCCAAACTCCAGGTCAAACCAGCCTTTTCCAGGCAGTTCTGGGTGACAATTCCATCTCAGTCTGAGCTCTTCCCGTGGAGCTCAGGGAATAGGAGCATCTGTCTCTGCCTAAGACTCCAGCCTTTGTGCCCTGACTGCAGAAGAGACCCTGATCCCTTTAGAAAGTGCTACAGAAAGGCCTCTGTACCGCAGGGATACACAGGAGGAAAATCCCTGCAAGACTTAAAATTATTAGAGGAAAGGAACAAATTCCTTTTCTGACATTGCTCTAACACAGTGAGCAGTGTTTGCATTCCTCCTTTATTGATTTTTAGATTTACATAAGCAAACACTGCAGCAGGACCTAAACCCGGTGCCCGCTCAGTTCCCAACACTTTGTTTCCCAATGGTTTAGTCCCAATTTCCCAGCAATTACAACAAACAGAACCATCATACCCTGTGAGGTGAAAGTGTACATAAAGTGTAATCCATACAACTGGGGAGATGGAAAAATGTGCTAAAAGCCTAATTACCATCAGGCTACAGGAGAGTGACAGCATTGTTTTATGTGAATCCTCTGCACTCTTCTCAAACGTTGGGAATGTGACAGCACTTTAACCCTTTTCCCAATTCCAGAGCACACACCCAGGTGACACAAAGCTTATCCTTCACTTGCCATAAACCCAAGGCAGCTCTGTCAAATCTCAAAAACCAGAAACACTTGAACAAGAGCACATGGGATGGAGGCAGTTGATTTGGAACAGAAAAAGTGCAGAATAAGTAATTAAACTGATTTTAGTTCAAAACAGTCCAGTACTTTTATCTCTAAAAAGCTTTAACAACTCATTTGTGTCAAGGTTAGCTCTTCCAATTTAATAAAATATTTTTAAATCACCCCAAAAAAAGCCTCAAAGGAGAAATTTTGTGTAAAACTACCCTATGTACCAGACAGGATACATTTCTAAACAGGCTTTTCTATACTGTGACTATCACACAGCAATGGCCACAAAAGACTGAAATCTGTTTCTAATACATGGAACACAAACTGATTTTAAATAACATTATATTTGTATAACAAACATTTCAGGACCGGGAAGACTTTACAAGTGATGATTATCCCTCAAAATACACATCTCAGATAATAACTGTAATCTGTGTTTTACAGAATCAAGGTGAAGTTGGCTTCATGATGTGCTCTACTGCAGAGCCTGGAATGCAATGGCTCCTTAGAATTAATCTTTTGAGCTTTGCTTCTCTCTAACAAATTGTTCTGAAAGACTTTCACTCTAGCTCAGTTTACTGCCACTCCATCATTAAAAACACAAAGGCAAGTCAAAGGTATTAACTTTCATAGAATCTTCATTGTAGAATTATCTTCAATATTACATTACAGAAGGCTTTAATAAATGTTTTCTAAAAAAACCCCTTTAATTAATATATTTGCTAAATTTTTTTAGCTAAATGTTACAATTGTTAATCCACTAATTATATTTTTTGCTCCACCATGTTGTTTTGTTTTGGTCAGCAAAACTACAAAAATCTAAAAATGAGGACAGATTTAACACTCACATGTCATTCTGCCTCCTATGCCAAGGACAGACAAACTATACCTCTATTACCTTAAAAGGGGGTTATTTAACCTTTTCTAGAGCTTTCAGCAATAGATATCCTCTTACCTCCCTCAGATATTTAACCCTATGATTACCTGGCCTGGATAAATAATCCTTCCCGGAGCTGGAAAGCTTCTCCTGACATGGAAATCTCCTTTTGCACTCTTTAGGACTATTATTTCTTAGCCCACCTAGAGAGAACAGTTTATTATATTCTTCTCTGCAGCAAACTTTACCATATTTGAAGCCTATTATTATGTCTCCCCACGTCTGCTACAGACTAAACAAGGACAATTCTTTCAGTTCTTCCTCAAAGGTCATTATTGCAACTTTTCTCTAAATACTCTTCAGCTGGTTCGAATCTCTTTGAAGCAGAGTAACAAAACCAGACACAGCCCATCATTTGAGGCCCTACCCTGGGTACTGCAGAAGAATTTCCATCTCACACTCCACAACCCTGGTCATACATCCCAGGATAACTCCTGTTCTCCTGTCACAACTCCTTTGTGTTCACTTTGTGATACGGTTTGTAGAAGTGTTGCCCAGCCAACTGTTTCTCATATTTAAGTTTATTATGGCTACTCAAAGGTATTATTTAGTGTTTCTCTTTACTGAACTGCATCCCACAGAGTTCAGGTCATTCATCAGATTTATCCAGATCATTTCACACTCTAATGCTTGTGTTCCTTCCCAGATTTGTGCTGTCCAGGCTGTCAGTAATTCCGCTTTGTTCTATCACCCAGGTCACAAACTGAAAGACTAGACAGGAATTAATTCAGAAAATACACCTGCACAATTCACATTTGTGTCTTCAATCCTGTATGTCCTTAAAGCATTTCATTAATAAGTGATTAACCAGCATTGCAAATCTGCTCTGACAGTCTCTATTTCTGGTGTTTGGAGATTCCTCAGCTGGGGAGGTGACGTGCCTGACTTCCACACCACTGTACAGGCAGAGAATGTTTCAAACATTAATATCCAGGGGAGGCTCCACCAAATCTCCCTGTTCATTTATTTGTATGTGGCACAGTAACCCAGTTGTTAGCTCCTCCAGTTTTGAATTTGGGTTATCCCTGGGTTTCTACAGACACTTCAATACACACAACCTGCCTCCCCCACACACCACTGACTCCTAAAAATTCAGATCTCAGGTACACACATCTACACACTAATAAAACAAACCCAACAACAACAAAAAGCAGGATGTTCCCATTTACATACCAACAGGTAAACTCCCGAAAACACTCATTTCCTTTTTGACTTTTAAATTTTCAAACTAAAGTGTTTTAAACAACTGTTTTAAACAACGTTTAAATCACCCCATTTTAGGCACACAAATCAGCTATTTCTCATGACAAGAGACTGTCAAGATCCCACTGCCCTACGACTGACATATACTCTAATAAAAGGTCAGCTTTTACACTTCCTACCTTTGTCTGGCACATGTGCACCACTAATCAAAACAAATATTTGTGTTAAAGTATTGTATTTAAATCTGAACTTCTAAAACCATCTTTAAAATCCTGGACAATCCAATTGCCACCATTCCTATTCCTATATCCTGTGATGAAGTTCAACAGCCCAGAAAAACTGGAGAGCAGCTCCCAGCAATGTCAAACACTGCTAGGGGGAGAATCAACTTTCTTCTGAGTCAACAAGACAAAGCAATCAGCTTAATGTGCAAGGCAAAAATATTTCAATGGAGGATCAGGTAAAACTCCAACCATGGGGTGATGGAACTGCTGAAACAAGCAACACAAGGAGGAACTTTGCCATCAGAGGGATGATCCCTGGAGGCTTCCAAAGGGCAGAGGACTCCACTGGCTGAGCTCTGTATTTCCGTGTTTAACTGAATTCATTATAAGCATCAAAACACTGAATTAACTTTAAAGAACAGTTATTGGAAGTTAAGCTACCAAGCGCTTTGACTGAAGATACAACAAACTGTACAAGGGAAAGTAATCAAATGCAAACTGGCAACTAATACACGAATTTTGAACACAAACTGTAAAAATTACCAATCTACTACACTACAAACCCCAAAAGTTTTGATTACAAAGCTGCACTTCACAAGGGAATCCTTTTAATAGTCTTTTTGTTTGAAAAGCAGTGTCCAAGAAGAAGAACACACTATTTAGTGTTCAGCTCTACATTTCTTCAGTGTCTTTCATGAGTTACTTAAACAGAAAGAAGGTTTGCAGAAAACTAAAACTCCCATGATGGTTCTTCTACAACCAAAGCAGGTTTTGAACCAGAAACCATATTTACAATGTTCTTAAAACTAGAACAATATACCCTTAAGTGTTAGTGCAAAGTTTACCAGGAGCGAGTTCTTATCATCAGCAGCTTGATTTCCAGCAGAGAACACTTAATTTGGAAACTGAAAGAAAAAAACAACCTTCTTCCCTACAGAAGTGAGAAAGTTTCTCACTTTCTGCAACTTCACTCCCGCCTACAGAGGTGGCAGAATTTTTCTTCTTCAAGGTTTTTAAGGACAAGTTCTACAAATATCTGTCTGGAATAATCCAAGTAGTTTTAAACCAACCCAAAAGAAAGGGGACAATAGGTCTGATGCTATTGCAGTTCCAGAACTGTGAGTGCAATGTAAATCTATGGATATAAGTGCGTGCTGAATACTCAATAAATAAATTATCTCTTGTAAAATCTGGTTCTTTATGACCAGAGACACCTGTGTCATCAGTTCCCACACAATGCAAAGACTTCCATTTTTGGGAAAACCAAAATAAAGCCAATGAAAAAAAAATTTAAAAAAAAAACACAAGAAAAATCCCACCATTGGAAGTAAGGCAGACAGCAAAAACTTTGGTGCCAACTTCCCCAGTACTTTTAGAAACACCAAGAAACTTTTCTTATTTCCCTTATGCAACAAGGTGGTGAAAGAGCACAGTCTTCCCATTTTGTATCAACCACACAACTGTTACTGAGCAGAAGGCAACCGAAGCACCTGGAATGATCTAGAACCAGGAACAGACAAACCAACCAACAAATCTTTAAGTCTCCTGGAAATCCTGGGAGAGTAAAGCCTTCATTGTGTATGAGACTATGGCCAGCAGACTGTAATCTCACCACACAAGCATGTTGGAGACACTGATAAACATCAGGGCAGTCACGTGCTGTTCAGCTGGAGAACAAAAGCCCTTATTAGGACACATTCCCAAATTCTGTGAAATAAAAATCTGGTTATTTTCGCACATTAAATCCCCAACAACACCCAGCGAAAGGATCCCATTTGCTATTTCTCTTTTTCTAGAAATGTCAAAAATAATGAGAGCAGACACAGGACTGAACTTCGTGATAAAATATCTCAGTAACTCAGCTATTTAACGCAGCCCATCTCTTAGTAATTATACACCTGGAGTATGCAAGGCAAAGGACAAGGCACTGCAGTTAATGGTGGCACAACTGAGAACTGCAACAACCACCCACCTCAGACTAAACAACCAGACACATCAGTTGTCAGCAGAATTTCAGCTCGGGGTCACTGTGTGTGCTCCTCACTGACACACACGGCTGTGCTGGCAAACAGGCCGCCACAAAAAACCTCACTGCAAATTCAAGGCACAGAATTTTCTTATGGGATAAGCACGACAGCGCTGGAAAAAGGCTGAAACCAAAGTTGTTAAGCTTCTACACGACTTGCTAAACTAAATTAACTCCTAAGACCTTCTGAGGCGTTGGGAAGTTTCATGAGTGACTTCAATTGGGTGAAAACTTTCACCTGATAGCTATTTTTTGAACACTTTTACCACATCCTCATTACTTTAAAAGAGATGCATTTTTCTCCCTGCTGTTTAACACACACCATTTTTCTTCCTTAAACTTCCACTTTTGATTCAGCAAATACTATTAATCCAAAAGACACTTGAAAACAAACCACAACAGTAACTCGTCAACATCTTTTCTGAAAAGTTACACCTGCTTATGTAAAGAATTACATTCTGCTGATCCCAAACCTACCAGTCCCTGCTGGATCTCCAGTCCTGGGAGCAGCTAAGAGAGGAAGCATCATGTCTAACCACAGGTTGGAAATACACCCAAAAAGCACGTTCTCAAAAGGTTGCACAAGTTAGTTAGTTTGTTTTAATGTAAAACACAGGGTACACCTGGAGCTTCGCTGGAAAGCCTCAGTAAACAATCACCATGTCATTAGTGCAGCATAAGGAACACACCAAAGGAAAACATGCAAACACAGGTACAGCCACTGAAGAGCTACTACAGTTTGTTTAATAGGAACTGCAAACGCATCTCCGAAATAAAATTTGGAACTCCAATGCCTAAAGAACGCATCCTTTCATCAAAAAATTAAGTGTCAGCCTAGAACTGGATTATTAAAATACCCCACGAGCACACAAACTGTCAACGTTCCTGGATAATCAGGGACGGAATGCAAAACACCAGAAGGAAGAACCAGAACCATATGCTCTCCCTTAAGAGAGATCAGGATTAGGAGACAAAGGAGATATTGCTGAGCTAGGACACTTGGATACTACTGGAATAGTTCTTGATAATACAAGAGCGAACAGCACTGTATTTTACAAGTTTGGGCGCTAAGGGGGCACGTATCAGAGCCAGCAGCGGGAGCAGGCTGGGGATGTCACAGAGCTCCTCCGGAGCATCCCCAAACCCCGCCGGCCCTGCGGGGCAGGAGCAGCTCGGGCTGCTCCGCACAGACCCGACAAACAGCGCGGGGCAGGTGTGACAGGACGGCGGGACAGGGCCGAGGGGCCGGGGCAGGGCCCCGCTGTGAGGCCGGGGCAGCGGGGGTGGCTCGGCGGGCAGGGGCACCCGGGGGCTGCGCGGCGGGCGGGCCCGGGCCGCGGGCAGGGCCAGGGGGAGCGGCGGGACGCGGCGAGCGCGGGGCGGGGCGGGGAGAGAGGGAGGGAGGGGGGGCGGCCGCGGGGTGATGTGAGGTGAGGCGGGGCAGGGCCGGCGCGGGGGGCGGAGGCGGCTCCCGCGGTGCCGCCCCCGGCCCGGTTCCATTTACCCAGCGCCGCCGCCATCCCGCGCCCGCTCCCGCGGGGGCCCGCGCGACCTCGCGAGACTTCCCGCCTTCCTCCTCCTCCTCCTCCTCCTCCTCCTCCTCCGCCGCCGCCCCCCCC
>NW_020897721.1:6209212-6221280 GCF_003984885.1 Neopelma chrysocephalum
GGGCGGCTGTGGGAGCTGCGGGGCGGCTGTGGGAGCTGCGGGGCGGCTGTGGGAGCTGCGGGGCGGCTGTGGGAGCTCCGGAGCGGCTGTGGGAGCTGCGGGGCGGCTGTGAGAGCTCCAGAGCGGCTGTGCTGGGCAGGGCACGGACAGCGCGGCTCGGGGGGGGCAGCTCCGGCCCCCAGTGCCGCTCCTGTGCCCCCAGAGCGGGGCTGCTCCGTCCGCAGCTCCGGGGCGATTCCCAGCGCTCTCTCCCGCCGTGGCTCAGGCGGTGCCTCGGAACAGGCTCCGTGGGGCACTGCAGCCCTCTGGATTACGAGTAAAACGGAACCGATGGCGCTCTCAAATTGATTTGGTGCTGCCTGGTTCTCACCGCTGTGCGATCACCAAGTTACTCCTCACCACCTCCGCTCCTACAGAGGAAATGCTGTGTATCTCTGACTATCCTTAACCATTGGTTTTTTTCCTGAATCACCACTGTTATAATGCATCTGGAAGAGCTTCGTGTGGCCAAAAAACACAAGAGGCTCAAGTTTTCTGCTAAGCGCTAATGAAATTCGAAGAACCTTTCCGCTAGGAGCAATTAACAAAATTCCAAATTGCTAGAAAATCTTCAGCTAAAACACTTAGAATATTTTCTGTTGCTTTTAAAGCTAGTTACTGACTGTGGTAATTCAACTGATAGATACCTGCACTGGCTCTCCGTGGGGCTGAGGAGAGGCAGCGTTTGAGACACGGGGCGGGAGGAGCGAACCCATCCTCCTTTGGCAGCAGGAACGCTTTGGCACCGGCGTTGAACCAGTCAAACTGTATTGTCGAACCACACCCTGCACCAGGATTTGCCTTGAATTCGCTTAAATATTACGTTCTGCCTTCTTGGCTAAGCAGCAGTAATGCCTAGTGATGGGAAGGCAACAAAGAGCAACTGTTAATGGTGTGATGTTTCTTTCAGGTAATGGTTGGTGCCAAGGAAAGGGATATTCCATATTCCCCACCTCTGCATGCCCCCTTCTTTTCCCTGGATTTAATCCAGCCATTGTGTATCTACAGGATAGTTCAGCTCTGTTGGCCTTGCAGAGGAAAATTAACAATACACAGATAAGAAAAAAGCAGCCCATGTGTAGTAAGGCCTGAGATCCAGCAGGCTTAATAACACCTCCACCCAAGAAGATTTACATTTAAACCTGCAGAAAGCTGCTTGCCTGGAAGCTGGCTGAGGCTCTATGTTCATTCTGATGTCCCCATTTGTGCAATCCTTCCCCAAAGTATCCTACAGCAGGATTAAATCATTCCTAAGGGTAAAGGAACGTGCTCCTGCCTAGCAGCACCACATTGCCTTCTCCAACACATTTTCACTTCCAGTTGGTCTCCCTTGCTCCTCATACACCCCACCCAAACTATATATTCATACTCCTGATTCTTGTGGCTGCAGCTTCCTCTGTGCTACAGCATCTACCTTGTACCAGAAATTGGTAGCTGTGTTTATTATGGGCAGCCTTGAGTATTCCTCATTTATAGGGCAATAATGAATCCTTTGGCCTCATCAATGCTGGTAGTGGGAAAAAGAAAGAGCAACCACAAAAACCAAACCACAACAGAACCACCTCCTGTTCTGATCAAGGGATAAGGGTGTTAGTGACAGCTTTTGAGCAAGTTATAATGAGACAAGGTGGAAAATAGTAGATCAGCCCCCTCCCAAGTCAGTACTGTCCACCAAGTCAGGAGCTGAGATGCTATTTTATATCCCTCCATGTCACTGAAACCTCAGCTTATGTTCATGGATGGAGAAGTGCCCAAGATGCAAGGACCAAGGTTCCTGCTGTCAGCAGCAACATCGGTTTCTATCCATCCAAATAAAACTGCTTCATTGCTTCTCCTGTACTTAGAGCAAATATGTTATTTACCCCCCCAAAGATTAACAAAGTTCACTGGTTAGAACCCAGGGCAATTGAGAAGTTGCTCCTCAGGCCATCTGGGTCAGTGCTGTGGCAGCTCTGCTCTCTTCACCCCATGCCCCGGGAGCAGCACTAACAGGCTGTTCCTGCTCCCTGCCCAGCTCGAGTCAAACGGGGCTCCTGTCCTTGGCCACAGCTCTGGAGCTGCCCTGGTTCTTCAACAGGGCACACAGGACAGGGGAGATTAGAGCTGAGTTCAGCCCCAGAGGCTTGTCTGCCCTGGCTCAAGGGAAGCTGGACTGGCCTGGCTGGTTGTGTGGAATCACTCCGGGGGCTGCGCAGGGAGAACTTTCCTAAAGCCAGCTTAGGGTCTGTCCAACGTCCACAGCATGGCCCAAACCCCACAAATCATCCTGCACTGGATGAGAGTTGCCTCAGCACAACATTCAGAAGTCTCTCTCTTAATTATTTTACCATCTCAATAATTTAAAATATTTTTTAAGTTAGCAGGTTGGATCTTGTATTTACGTATTTTTGAATAGAAAAAAAAAGCATTTGCATTCTTGTAGATAGTTACAGAAAATAAAGTTACAAAAGGAAAGGTTTTGTTGAGCCAGAAAGAAACAAAAAAAAATTAACAGAGTTAAAACCATTTTCTGCTTGGATATGCTATGCATCCTTGCACAGAATCACTTCATGTTTTGTTATAGCTCCTCTGTTTTGCTCTCAGTTCTGCCTTCTGTATTCCCTGCACAGCCCTACACTCTGATTTATTTTTTTTCCCATTCATGCTACCATATATACAGAACAAATATGAGAAAGGCTGGATTGCCCTTAAGATTATAATCAACAAAGTGTTCTCTGTTTTACCTGAAGCAAAATGCTTAGATAAACAATTCTGGTTTGTGTCTAACCTTTAACGAAATGAAAACAATTCTGCCTGAAGACAAACTCTACTGACTCACTCAGGTGTGGTTTCAGTAGCCAGTTTACATCAGAGACTACAGGCTTTCTGCCACAACTTTTATTAAAATTTACAGTATTTCCAATTTAGTGCCATGGTAACAAAATGCATGCACTTAAAATTATTTTTACTACACGAAATACTACTTGGACAAAGACTTTACAGTAGGATGGAAGTCAGCATGTCAAAAATAATAATAAAATATTACTAAACACATAATTGAAAAAAATGCAATTATGGCAAATTGCACATAATTATATTTGGTCATCTGGTCTAATATCTACTAAAAAATAAATCCACTCCAGCCACAAATTTAGAATGCCTGGGTTTTATGATTTTTTTGTTTATTTCTTTTGGGTGGGAACAAGGTAGGGGGAAATCAGTTTTAGCTCTTTGTTGAAGAGAGTGAATCTCCAGTCTCTGAGAAAGAATAAGGACATTGGACAATTCAGGAGTCTGACAACCCACCCAGATCACTGAGAGCTGACTTTGGTTACTGGAATATGTGATATTCCATGTTGAAAAAGCAAGTTGCCAATCACAAAAGCTAAACAAATTTCAGAAGTTATTAGCTTATTTGCATTTTATGCCTGTATATTTAAAACAGTGCCAATTTAATCCAAATTGGTCCAAGAGGTTGCAGTGAAGTAATCTGATACTTATTTTTAATAATTAAATTAATTAGACTGTATTCAGTACCATGTATAACCACTCCTCACATATGAAGCATTCCCATTTAAATGGCTTTTTCTAATTTCAGTAGAGGCTTCAAAGCCAGGTAGACATGAAATGCTAGATTGTAGCACATTATTGAAAAAAAATCCAGATTGGAATTTATTAAACATAAAAGCAGCACACTTTTGCTTTTCAGAATATATTCTCCTTCTTAGTTTACTCCAGAGTGAGGTTTTATATTTCAAAACTGAAATACTGCTGTCTAAGATATTCCAACAAACCATATTTTATTTGCTTCACTGCTGCTACTTTGAGCACGTCATTATTCCAGTGCATAACATTTGACTCCAGCTTCAAGCAAACAGCAAGACCCTGGAAGTCTCTGGACCATTTCACATGTGTGAAACAGGAGTTTTGACTAAATGGGATTAGAAGGAGAGCTGGAACTCTGTGGGCACAGAGTTTCCTCAGCTGCCTGACTGCAGTGTTCACATCAGCACTGAGTTATCTCACTCGAGGAGTTTTACCCCTGACAGATGTTATGAACTCCTGTCCAAACACTCACTTTTATCTTTCCTTTCTCCTTTAGAAGCATCTCTTTGTTACCTGACTGGAGCACTCTTAGGCATTAGTGTTCTGCATTAATACTTTGAATTATGTATAACCTACATAAAGACGTGTCAGGTCACGGGATATCCCTGTTACTGTTCTGACTACCTTGCATATTCCTTCAGCTTCTACAGCACAATAAAGAGCTCCACTGTTACTCCAAACTGAACAGCATGTAGTATGTTCAGTGTAAACCAGAAGAACATAAATTAGCACTTTTCAAGTAAGATGTAGGTGTTTAAATAAAATAAATAAATAAATAAATAAAGACTTGGCATATTTCTGCCTGGCCTTTAGGCACATTTGTTCCAAACAGAAAAGTTGTTCAAAGACAAGCCTAGCTTGTGATTAGGGCCCTCTCATACAGGATGTGAAAGATTTAAATAAAATTTCAAACCAATTGCCATCCTCCAGGAGTGGGTACCAGCCCTGCTGCCAGTCTGAGAAGAGGAGATCCCTGTTCAGGGCTCAGATCCCGAGTGGAGGGTGGGCACTTCTGAGATTTAGGTTAAAAGTGTGACCAGGAAACTTCCCATGTTCTGGAGAAGGTTTGCAGAGCAGGAGCCCAGAAAATGCCTCCATGATATGTTTCTTTTTCCACATCTCCAGACAGAGCCCAGGCAGAGCAGGCTCTGCACTCGAGTGGGCAAAGCCAAGGTCACACATCAAGTTCAGATTCCTACTGACCCAGTTTAAGAGACAGATTATCTCCACTACACTGCTTGGTTGGAAAGCAAATTAATTACCCTACAAACAAATGAGGTAAGAGAGAGCACACTTCCCTTATTAAAAATTACTCAGAAGACAGCTCACTCAAAGAAGAGTTCACAGCTATAAAAAAAAAGAGTGGGGAGTTAGAACAGCTTTTCACAGGCCAAGGGCAGCAATAAATGTCTTATTTCTTGCTTCTACAGTTAAAGTGTAAACCCCAGTACTGGACTAAAGATTTAATTGAAAATACTGTCTGACTCAATTAACAGTTGCCAGTTGATTAGCATTTTAGTGTGTGTATTTCCTTTGATACAACTGCAAAATCTCAAAGTAATCCTGTGGTCTCAAAGAGAAAAGTGTGTGTATTGGTGGGAACAAAAATGCATTCACAGCGTGTGAGCAAGGGCTGCATCTCTGATCATTTGGGTTTGGCATTTGAACAGACACCCAGGGGAAGTGGTGAGGGGGGGAAAAAAGCAACGTATCCCCATGGTAACCAGGACATCTTGTTTTAGCATGTACATTAAAAAAGCACACTGGACAGAACAAAATTAGTCATCCAGAAAAATATTCATTTCTGGGCAAAGCTATGCATGAACAATGAAAATGAAAAGCTCTTGGCAGTGTCCTGTGAGATATGAGACAAAAATTGCTATTTTTCATTTTTGACAGCTGACAATTTCAGCTTTTTCTTGTTCATATGAATCAAATGCTTCCTCTCCCCTGTTCTCTTTATTCTTCTCAACAAAGTACTTTTAGATTTACTTTCTCCTGAGGTAAGTTATTCCAAAAATGTATCTTACTAAAGCTCTTAAGGTACAATACATTCTTTGTGAGCTCCAAGTGAGAAAGGAGGAACATATCTGGAAATGAAACCTTCTCAGGTTGATTTATATTATGAAAACACTTTGTAGATGGTGACTGCTTTATTTTTTTACCTCCCATGCTGCTGAAGAAATTATTAGTAAGAAAAATAAGCAATTTAAGATTCACTAGCATAAAGGCTTAAAAACAGCATAAATAACCAGTGTATTCCTACCATTCCCACTTTAATTTTTACTGACAGTTCATTTCATGATGGTATTTAAATGAGCAAGTCGAGTGTCAGCTGTATCACCACCAACCCAAAAAACCTACTGGACACAGGAGTGATGTGCTGCTCACAAATGGACCTTCTTTTTCTTGCTGACACACATTTAGAGGACAGAGAAGTTCTGTGGGAGAGTAAATAATACCAGCTTTCTATGAAAACCATGACTGTGACGTTGTAAGCAATCATTTGTAATATTAAATGTATCATAAACATGTATTTTATGTTGTCATGTGGCAACATTCACACTGTTTTTTTTATGGAGAAACAGCCTTGTCACCTTGTTGAATGGCTTAAAGCTAGACTGAAGCCATTCTACACTTAAATCACATTTTAAACAGATATATATATATTTAATCATCACAAAAACAAGTTACACTTTCCACTGTGAGAACAGCACTTTCAAATTTTTTTTACTGAAAAAAGGCTATTTTCTAACCTGCTAAGATTTTGAAGGCTAATATAAAGCAAGTTTGTTTGCAACCACATTAATTTCTGTGAAATGTCACTGAAAAGTGATTTGTCTTTCTTTGTGACACTTCAGAAACCCAGAAAGTCTTATTTTGCTTCCTGCTATTAATTGTCAGCTCTGGATGGCTTTAAGTATAGAGAGAAGCCAGAAAAGCCATCTGTTTGGAAGAATGAAAAAGCCTAGTTGTTTTACTCATTTCCTGGGCAAAATGAAGAGCTGAAAGGTTTTCAGTGAGAAAACTGCTTAGGCTGCACTAAGCCAGATGTATATATAGGGAATTCAAAAGGAATAAACACAACAGAATTTTCTTAGTTCAGTATAAAATAGTTGTATGGTAAATATGAAGAAAGCACTTGCCCCTTTAACCAGATGAGCTGTAAGTTTTCCTGTAAATTTTCCAAATCTCAGGTTTGCTTTTCCAAATAAATTTGTGTTATGAATAACAGGATAATCCATCAATCAAAAAAAAATCAAATATTAGCACTGTGATTATAAATAAATACCTGTAGCACTAATTTGAAAGAATTTAGTCCTTTTAGGACTAAATATATCCTTTAAGGACTAAATATATCCTTTTAGGACTAAATATGTCCTTTTAGGACTAAATATATCCCTTTAGGATATATTGTGCTGGAAAAAGCCAATCACTATGTGAGTTCTGAACCTGAGGAGGAGGATTCTTAAATAATGCATTATCACAGCACATCAAATGACACCAGACTTCACAAGGAAAAATTCAGGCCTATTGAACTTGTGCTCCACAAATGAAAACTTCTTGATCCAAATAATGCATTATGAGTAAAAAAACCCTAAATAAATCAGCTTCCACTGACCCAGCTGCATCCAATAGGTTTGCAAGTCATGGCACAGGATCCAGAGAGAGCAGCAGAATTCAAACAGCAACTGTGTGTGGCTGTTCCCCCCTGGACTCACATCTAATATGAATTAATAAGAACAGCTTTTTTGCCCTTTTTCATATCTTGATACAGCTTTTTGCACAGTGTATGAAGTCTCTAACTTACCCAGGAAACTTTCAGGCCATTACTGACAGGAAGGTGACACCCATCACAGGGGTGTGACCCCCTCAGTCATTTGAGTGTCATTTATCTCTTTAAAAAAAATAACAAACAACCTTTCTCAAAGGTAGCTACTCAGGGTCACTATTCCAACATAAACCCAAAAACCATTACTGTAGTGCCTCCAGCCACAGTTCAATTAACAGACTGGAGAAGTAGATTATGTGCATATTTATATATATATATATATATATATATATATATATATATATATTTGCATCCCTACACACAGGGCTAATGCAGAAACAGCTTTCTGGACTCCCCAGTTTAAAGGATGAATCTGCATCACAGATTTGTCTTCAGAACTTCCTGCATTTCCTAATGTTCTAGTGACAGGAAAGGAAGAGACTTGGCCTTTAAGTCAGTAAAAGTGTAGCATGAGATCATTTTACAGCTCCCAAGCAGGTCGGGTTTATTTGTTTTACTGAGCAGACAGATTACTTAGCTCTCACCTCTGAAACATATTACAAAACTGTCTTATTTTACTACTGAGTAATTCAGGAGCTGTTCTGCTATTCCTTTTCCCTCCCATTACCCTGTTTAGCTCCATCACACAGGATCTGAAGCACTCTCCCCAATGTTGGGTGTTCAGATGAATAATTAGCTGTATTACTTGCAAAAAAAAAAATCAGAAATTTGGAGAAATCAAGCTTGGAGCTGCTAAGTCCCTGACACCCCCCATGCAGTTTTCCCCAGGAGAGAGGATTAAAGTTCCCAGGCTTTGAACAGCTCATATCTGGATTTCCAGACCTACAACAAGGACTCTGCTGGGTTTTTCCCTTCTTGAAATGACAGCGTCCCTGGCACCCAAACACATCGCTGCGTTTCCTCAACTGGAAACAAATGAATAAAGAATCCAAATAGTCTGGGGAAAGGCTTATGGAAAAAAAATCATTTCCACGGCCCCTTCCTGAGCTGCATTCTTTCTTTGCTGCGAGCCACAACAGCTTTTCACAGCACAGACACCTCCTTTACCTATCCCCTGAATTATTGCCTTCCCTCCAGCACACACAAACCAACCAGCTGGAGTTCTCCCACACTGCCCTCCATTGCTGTGACATAAAATCCCTTACAGAGCTCTCCAGGAGCTAAAAGTGAGACAGTCACCCCTTTGGAACTGTCTCAAACACAAACACTTCTATTCTTCTCTGCAAACTCAGGGGTTTTTTTCATGGCAGGGTGAAGATGCCTTTTTGCACAGGGACAGAAGCACTTCACAAACTCTGCTGGCATCAAGTGTCCTGTTACCCATCTGGAACATCCCAGTTTAAGATGATGTTTGACTGTGGATTCCCAGACACGCAGTGGCAGAGACTGACAAAAGTGCCAGAGTATTTCTAGATTTCTAACAGGCTTCCTCAAGCCAGCACCAGTCACCATTGCTAAACCTGAGGCAAATATCCCTGCTCATCCCAGAAAAACTCTCCACTGTTATCCAGAAGTCCTGCATCTTCAGCAATCCTTTAACCGAGGAAACAATTCCTTTTTCAACACCCAGTCTCGTTGCTTTTCCCTAAAATAACCTCCCCTCAACCTGTATTTATCACCATATAGCATTCAAAGGGGAGGAGTACAGATGAGACCTCCCAACAAGCACAGCACCAAGTAGAGCAGAATAATTACCTCCTGTGCCTCACATCTGATGCTTTTGTTACTATTACCCAGAACAGGTTTTGTTTTGGTATCACTGTGTTTTAACTCTTGGTGTGATCTGCTTTAATATCCACTGGCACAGAACTGCTCCATTCCCTGACAAGCTGATGCCCCAAACACTCAATCCAGTTTTCTCTTGCACATTTTACAGGGCCAGTCTGTTCCACCACCCAGAGCATTAATGAAAACACTGAATAAATTCATAAACTTGATCACCAGACAGTGCTTTAACCAAGAAAACACCTCCCAAGTTTCCAATTAAGAACACCACGTAGGAAAAATTCTTCTGTTGTTACTTAGCTTTAGAGAATCTTAAATCAAAGAAAACTTTAACTAAAGTTTTTCTAGTATAAATCCTAGTTTAGTTCAGTCATCCTATTATGACAAAAAAATGGAGGTGGGAGGTTAGAACAGCTTTCCACAGGCCAAGATCAGAAAGTTACTACTGACTGTTCTAAGTCTTACTTGCACCACTATTTTTAGCTCTGTGGCAGGTAGGCTCAGGAAGACACTGAGATTTCCATTCAGGCAGAACTGACACTCCAAAACAGCACATGAACAAACCCTTCAGGGCACAGGACACTTTCTCCAGGACTGCTACAGGTGGGGGTTTTTAACCAGCACAGCTTCAGGTGTTTTACAAAGTTCCAAAGCACTGTGATTTTATGCTGGTTATAAAATGATACAGAAGGATGTTATGTCAGGGTTTTCTTCCTTTGGAGCCAGAACTGACAACATTGTTGGCTAAACATGAAGTGGTCAAGAAATGCAGTTGGATGGGTGTGAGAGCAGCACCACAGCATCGCTTCAAAACTCTTTATATAACAAATGAAAAACATTTAGAAAAGCTCCCCCCACCTATTCCACAGTTCATTTGTTTTTTTATTGATCCAGTCTGGAATAATGCTGCTTATTTGGTAACAGTATCAGGCAAAACCACGAGCAAGTGCCATTCTGCATTCCAATATAATGAATTCAATAACGTGTTGCAATATATACATTTTATCCAGCTTCTGACATTAAAGGTCATCATGCCAATGAAAATTTTTAACAACACAATAAAATCCTTCCAATCGAAATGCTTATGAATGTAATTCAAGAGACCAGACAACTTAATTTCCTGGAATTTATATCACTCATGTCCATAATAATTTTACATTTCACACTTCATGCTCTCAAACGTTACCCTAGAGAAGACTAAATCTTTTTTGCCATGTATACTATTAAAGACACTAGCCAGGTTTATAGAGTTACAGAAGACTATAATAAGATGTAAAATTTAGTAGGTAATAAGTTATGACATTTGCTGACTAAAACATTATTCAGTCTACACTAATGTTTGATCCATTCAAATACAGTAAGTATTTGGATGTTTTATATACTACCCATTTCAGACACTTACAGTGCAAAATAAGTGACAATTTTTTTTCCTGAGCGTTTAGGAAATGAAAATCCTTTTTCTTTCTCACTGATCACAGTTCATTTAAAATATACTCCTCATATACCTAAGTTTGTCAAGACTGTACAATTAAGACAGGCAAAAGTTTGTAGATATCAGAAGCCCAATCAGGAATCAGTTTGTCCCTGTTTTTCAAGTCTAAGGATGTCACAGGATTATTTATAAATTCAGAAATTACATTTTTTTTTCCATTGAGCAAACGTTCCAAAATGTACAAACCACATGCCTTCCAAAGCAGAGAAACAGCTGCTATTTAAACAAATTGCAATACATATTTCAACTTACTCTTCTGTAGTTAATGTAATGCCCAGGGAGCTGTGCCTCCAACAGACATAAGAGAATAAAACTTTTAGGAATGCATTTTGGGCATTTTGTAAGGAAGCTGGATTCCTTACAAGTTCATCTTTCTGTCAATAGCTACAGACCATGAGTTTCTAATTCAATCTTCTCCTCTGTTTGCAATATATCAGGTTCAGCTGGAGGAACAGGTGGTCTGAGGATAATCTCTGGACCTCCACCATAGATGGACTGAAGAAAATTCCATGTTTCTTCAGATATTTGTCCAGAATCTGCACCTGAAAAATTTTTAATATTTAATTACTATTTAGAATAATTCTTTCATGATTTAAGTCCATGACAGATACAACAAAAAAAAAAGAATATGGATTCAAATTTAAAACTGTAAGCTGCATTTGTGCTTTATCTTGCACCAACTGCCAAACCCAATTATCTATTTTGTGTTAATTTTATAGTTCTTGATTCTTACAACTACCTGCTCTAAATTATACATAATTGCACAAAACACAAGTCCTTTAATAAACATCTTTTCTAATTCCTATCAATGAAGCTGACAACTGGTAGCTCTTGGTCCTCAGGAAACAACAATTCTTCTTCTTATGAGGATATGCAGTCCCATCAATTACACAGCACAGTTCAAGGACTCAAGATTCTTTCTTCATCAGGGAAATTAATATTGAGAGTAAAGAATACAAGTAGGAGAACCACAGAGAAATTCTCCAAACCCCAGAGAGGAAGCATTATTATCAGGACAGTAACAGCCCCAGGAATGCTCCTTGTGTGATGGGTCAGTCCCATTTCTTCTCATTCACTGTTTAAAAGTCTTTGTTTACAATTCCATTCCTCTGAGGAATCCTAGAGGTCCATCTCCTGTCTCAAGTCAGCATCCAACAAGCATTTCTGGTTTTCTGCAGCATTTCACAGTGGCAAAGGACAAGAGAGCAGCAGCTCATCTGCCCTCCAGGTGTTAACACAGTGATCCTGTCTGACACAGGGAGTGATTTCCTCACACTAACCCAGGCAGAGGGCAAAGTGCTGTTCTACCACATGGAACAGCCTCTGCCTTAAGCATCCTCAGCATCCTCATGGTAAAGGGAAGGAGGGAGACAGAGGGGAGAGAGAGAAGGAGAGAGAAGGAGAGAGAAGGAGAGAGAAGGAGAGAGAAGGAGA
>NW_020897721.1:6226280-6243160 GCF_003984885.1 Neopelma chrysocephalum
CCCTCATGAATTAAGATATCAGAAATGGGACTCCAATATCTCTGCACTTATTTTCACTGAAAACTTCAGAGCACATTTTTGGGTTAAGAATAAATCCCTACCACTGGTTATTTTACCACTCAGACTCAAGCACATAATCATCTAACTCATGGAAAATACAGTAGCTCCTTGACAGTAATTTTACAGATCCATATTTACTTCACACTGAACTACTTAGGTTTATGTGCCCAATGGCTTTTTTAAAATTAGAACTAAAGGTTATGATTACATTTGTGTTGGCACAGTATTATTGTACTTAAGCCTTATCAGATTGCATAGAACAGACCACTGGCAGTGTATAAAGAACAGCTGCTCACGTGGCTGCACTGTTTCCACACTGTAAAAAAGCAATGTAAGAAACACATTAAAAGTGGATTTCCATATAAACAGTTCTCTGGGATATCACAAGAACATTACTGCTGCCATCAGGAAAGAAGGGATTGTGTACAGGTGTACAGATATTTAATAAAGCCCATTTGTTATGGGAATCTCCTGTGCAGTTCTGGCAATGCCCTGGGTCAAGTCATCAATGTTGGGTGATGTCAAAGAGCAGAATGGAGAAGTGTTTACTTTTTTACCCGAATAAACATTTCCAATTCATTCTTCCTCCTTTTTTCAATTCTTTCAGACTCTATTTGGCAGGTATGACAAACATACAGATGGTTAACAGCTGGGCCTCCTCCATATCTGCAGTAAAAGTAAAAAAAACAACATTAATCCTGTGAAAAATACCATGTTTAGCCATAACAAGTCACACCTCTTTTCTACCTAACAGATTACTCTCAAGATCTGGAGCACCCCACAATCTCTGGGACTTTTCTATCACATGACTTAGGTTTGACATCTTCTTAAAGATATTCACAGACAAGGGAGATCAATGAGAAGTTCAAAAACATTTTCCTTCAGAAACAACAAATACTTTTGTGTGCAGAATTTAGATAATTGAAGAAAAATTCACTATATAGAGGAAAAGTGGAAATAAGCTGCAAATAGCATTGGTTTTCTTTAAAACTTTAAAACATCAATACAAAATTTAAAAACCCAACCCTTTAGATGTAGTGTTTAGGTAGCAAGAAATTAACAGCTAAAAATATTTAATGCAAGTGCAATGCAGAGTCTTTTAGGTCATCAGCAAAGCTCCTCTGCAGCTTTTTGTTACTCCAAAAGGATCCACAGCTTGTCAGAATTCCCCCTTTATAAGCACTTAAACCTGCCCAACATTAAAAAGCATGGAGTGGTTCTCCAGAACACTCAGATATAAGTTATTTGGAAGCAGCACTGGCAGCTGAGGCCGTGGGTTCAAAGCCAACAGAAAAGAAAAGCTGTCTCAGGCCAAGAAGAGAACAGGAAGCTGCCACAGAGAGCTCTTTCAAAACACCTCTTGCAAAGGGGACTTTTGCTGACCTACTTTGGTTATTTTGTACATACCATACGTGTTTATTGGTTTAATATTGAAGTGCTGCCCCAATGACACACCACTCTGTGCAGCTTTTTAGCACTGCTTTGCACAGGAAAATTACATAAATTGGCTGTTTGCAAGCCCTTCACTCAGCTTTGTGCCTGGAGTGGTTTTTCTTTCCTCAGCCACTAATTCTGAGGTCTGATGTTGCTGCTTGGAACATTTATTTGCTCTCACACCGCAGCACTGGAGTTTTTTTCCAATTATGGTTCCAAACTTACCTGCTGTACAGATTATCCCATATATTCTGAGGTAGCATTACAACCAGGTCCTCTATGAAGTTAGCTTTGTGTGGAGGAACACCTGCAGAAGGAACAAAAACAAATAAGAAAAATCAAACAACCAAAAAGACCTGTGGATTTTTAGTGGGGGTGAGGAGACCATTCAATGAATTCAGAGAAATCACAAGTTTTATCCCAGTATAATCTATTACTGTATTTATAAAGACCACTCTAAATTTTAGTCTTTTATGAAGCTGAAAAGTTTATAAAAAGCAGGAGCAAACTACATGGATAGTAAAAATTAAAGAGCTAGAATCCATCTTAGACAAGATTTCAAAAAGCTTAAGGTATACAGTTCAAATGTTAGTGATTCAATATTTTGTTTGTGCATGTAAACACATCAACAAAATGTCTATTCAAAATTCAAGTATTTTGCTTAGTGTAATTAATTTTTATTAACATTTAGCACAAAGTAAAATTCTTATGCTCCTATACCAAATATACAGCATTACTACTCAATTTTCACACTGCTAGGCACTGGATACTCTGCATCAGACCAATTTCTTATTCTACAACTTTCAAACCTTCTCGTTACTTCTAGCACAGAGCTGAGAAAAATATTTAAATTGGCAGCTGAAAGCATTGAGGAGGATGATGTAGTGACAGGATTTTTAAAAATGGGAATACACTTGTTTAGGAGGCAAGCAGATATTGCCAAGCTGATCCTCTTCAAGAATGAAGTTTAAAAACAGAATCAAACGTGCAGAGAAAAGAAAAAAAATAGGCTAACTTCACACAGTATAATTTCCAATTAGTCAGCTACTAAAATAAGACAAATAATTTACTTAGAAGTTATAATTTACCTAAGAAGTTATAATATGAACTTAACATAGTCAAATTCCTTTAAATAAAAGAAGTGTACACCCTGTTTACAGCTAGCAGTTGACAAATTGCTTTTTAATGATTCTCAGTGACAGCCTCACCTCCATGCATACAGAGAAAGTCATTATTTGAAATTGGTCCTGGCTCTGCAAAAGTCTTGAATTTGTTTAACCACTGCCTGGAAACGTAGAACTGCAGCAGACTCGGTTCCATCATGTTCAGCAGACTCGAGATCCTCCTCCTCTCCCTCTGGGCTTCTTCACTGCTCTTCCTGTCACCAAAACACAAATCATTAAACAGATACATCTCCTTGTGCAGTGCAGGTAATTTACTTTTGAAAGGAAAACTGCCTTTAAGTCAATTCCCTGGGCCATGTCTATAGTTTGAAGTTTACAAACAGGAGCACAGGAGAAGGGCTGTGCCCACCTGCCCATTTCCTCCACGCTGCTTTTGAGACAAAGCTTTGCCAGCTGCACTCCTTGGGCAGATGTTCCTCACTTACCCTCAGAGGTTAAGGTTAAACAGGAATTAGATCAGCTAATTCCCCTCCTTTTCCTGTGTCCCCCTGCTTTTCTCACTGAAACTGTTGCTGCTGTACAAGTGGAAGTAACTCTGCTCTCCTGTTTTAGACTGTAGAGAATCTCTCTTCTCCAAAAGCAGGTCTGAACCTTCCATTCCATCCTCCAAAACTCTGAACTCAAACTTGACTCAGCATCACACGAAAACTGAGCCACCTCAGTTAATTTATGGCGTTAAAGTTGAGTCCAATACTAACAGAAAAGCTTCAGGTAAAAAAATGCCTCTAGTGACAAGGCTATTTACCGTACAGCAAACCAAGATTAAAACAGTAGGAAAAAAACAAATGCTCTGATCAAAAGGTGTGTTTAATACTGTGTATTTCGTTACTCTTTAGTTTCTATTCTGTTAGCAATAAATGTTAATATTAATCCTCATGTCGAGTCTCTTTTGCCTGTCATGAAACCTCTCACCTTTTAGCAATTTTGTGTGGGTTTTAAAAATTGGGCCAGAGTAAACCCATGACACCATTTAAAATACATTACCTGTTCAAAGTCAGATCCAATTTATTTAACAAAACCCTTAAAAGTCTGAAAATGAAATCCCTTAAACTGAAGATGATGATAATAACGTGACTTCTCACCTATCAATTTTCAAGAACAGACTAGATTATAAATTCCCTGAAATTAAATTCCAACACAGTAAAAACTCTGTTGTTCCACATCCCAATCTGTTAAAGACTTTGCACAATTCCATTTGGAGCTCTAACAGTTAAAAACCTTCTGTGTGCAAAACCTCCCCTTGAGCAGAATTCCCTTCCTCTAACGGAAAACAAGGTAACTGGTGGCAAGTTCTAATTGTTGCTTGAAGTTCTCTTTCCATTTATCTCACTGTGCTTTATTTGTGCAGGTTTAATTTTCATAAAGGATTAAGTTTCTCTCCAGCACAGGCATTTCTGGTTGGTCAAATTATTCCATAATAATTCTTGTGGAGCAGCTAATTCCTTAAAAAGTTAGTTCCATACCTGACTTAGAGAGGTATGATCATACTTTAAATTTCTTACCTGTAGAAGAGAACATAGGCTTCTGCATTTTGCACTGTGGATTCTGACACTTCTGTGACACTCTGGTCATCAAATTCATACCACAGGTTATTTAAGTTGTTGCGACAGTAAGCTATGTAATGTCCACCTAGAGTGGGAGAAGCAAGAGTTATTAAAAAGGGTCTAGAGCTGCCCATTTTACCCTGCAATACATGAAAAGGAAGTAAGTCCTAAAAAAAAACCAACCAAAAAGTCAAGTTTTAAATGGGAGAAACACAGAATCATTAGCAGACACAATTTGGATTTCAACTTCTTTCAAACTCAACATCAGCTTTTTTTTCTGTATTTCTATCAGTGGTGAGTTGAACACCACTGCTTTCAGCATGTTCTGGAACTCTTCAAGCAGCTTGTTGTCTAATGCAGTCCTGATATTCAGAGTAAGACTGAACAATTAACCCAAATCAGTTCCCACAATGAACTCTTTGCAAATCTTTGTATGCTTTCTATTATAAAAGAGCACAGATGTGGAACAGCTACGTGATATCACCACCATAATTCACTGTGTTTTGAAGATTATTTATCATATATTTTAAATTATTACTATTTTTAAATACATATTTAGCTGCCAGTAGGTAAATAATCAAGTATGTGCTAAACTCATTATGTGAAGCACCATTTAGCAAGCACTAAATGGATGTTAGAAAGGCAGCCAGAAAAAGAAAGAAAAAAAATTCATTCAAACAATGGATACCTCAAGTTTGAGAAATATGAGGGGGTAACTTCTATAATAATGTATGAAGTTACTGGCTTAAAACCTCTCTTTCTCCTATTTTCCAAATCTTATAAATATTAAAAGCATCTTGGCAGATATGACCTTGACACAGAGCAATGATATGTTTATTCAGCTACTTGTATCACTACCCACAAATAGCAGTTCCTGCCTGTTTTGGGGTTAAAGGGCAGTGATCATCCAACTTTTTAAAAAATTACTGACCTCTCTGTGATGGTTTGTAAAACCTTTCCAAATAAATAATGCACATAAAGTGTAAGTAAGGTATATTATCTATTTACCCTCCAGGATATGGAACCACCCTTAAAGGGAAGTGCTGATGTGAGTTTTAACTGCAAAGACAAAGCAATCCAGCCCATACTCACTGCTGGCAGTCCCATGGTGGCAGATGACAGACAGGAGATCGTAAGTCACAATTTGAGCTGGACTGTCCTTCGCAAGGAAAGGCTGAAGATCGAGGCCTTCCAAGGGAAAGGACACGTGGGTCCCAATTTTTGTGGAAAACATAAGTTCATGTCTAAATCTTTTGAGGTGAATGCACAAGATCTGTAAGAAGGATTGACAGATTCAGTCAAGAACTATACACGGTATTTGATATTAACTGAACTGGGCAGGCCATCTTTTCCTTTTATCATCCAAAGAATACTTTTCCCAATGACCTGAAGCAACATAAGTTCTTGTGTTCCACAGATGATTTTTGCTGGTAATCAGTTGTGTCCACTAACACTGATCATAGAATCGCAGAATCAGTTGGGTTGGAAAAGCCCTCCAAGATCATCCAGTCCAACTCTTGCTCCAACCCCGCTGTGGTTCCCAGCCCATGGCACTGATGCCACATCCAGTCTCTTAAAAACCTCCAGGGACAGAGAATCCACCACTTCCCTGGGCAGCCCATTCCAATGGCTGATCACCCTCTCTGGAAAGAAATTCTTCCTTATATCCAACCTAAACCTCCCCTGGCACAGCTGAAGACCCTGAGCCCTCTTGTCCTACTGCTGCTTCCTGGGAGCAGAGCCTGACCCCCAGCTGGCTCCCCCCTCCTGTCAGGGAGTTGCAGAGAGTGAGGAGGTCTCCCCTGAGCCTCCTCTTCTCCAGGCTGAACAGCCCCAGCTCCCTCAGCCTCTCCTCACAGCACTTGTGCTCCAGTCCCTTCCCCAGCCTCGTTGCTCTCCTCTGGACCTGCTCCAGCCCCTCAATGTCCTTCCTGAGCTGAGGGCCCAGAACTGGACACAGCACTCCAGGGGTGGCCTCAGCAGTGCTGAGTCCAGGGGCAGAATCCCTTCCCTGCTCCTGCTGCCACACTGTTCCTGAGCCAGGGCAGGATCCATTGGCCTTCTTGGCCACCTGGGCACACTCTGGCTCATGTTCAGCTCCCTGTCAATGTGATGCAGCAGTGGACAACGTACCTTTTCTCTTCTTCAGTGCACATATTGCACAATCCTGTCATGAGGGACATGGATTCTTCCTGATTATTGCAGCCATCAACTCATAACTTTGAAGTCTAAGACTGGATTACTTTTAAAATGTAAAGTTACAAGTGTTACTTCTAGAAAAGACTTCCAGTCTGGCTGTGGTGTCTAATTCTATGACCTACAGTATGAACAGTAGTATATATAATAATATAAATGTTGTTACTGTCTGAAAGCTGACAGTAACAACATAGGAAAAATCCCCTTCCTATAACTCTACTTGTCATTTACAAGATTCATTTTCTTACAGAGTGAATAATCAAATATTGCTCACATTCTTAAACAAATGCCAATGTGAAGATAGGCTTTCATCAGCATTATAAACACAATTTACTGCACACAACTCATTAGTCTTAGCACATTCCTAATCATGCAGCAAAAGTGCTTTAAAGTGCATATTGTAACTGTACCTCAGGAAATTTTTGCACTTTGCAGAATTTCACTCCATTTCTTAACCTAAGCAAAGAAAACAAAACAAAACAACCAATACTTAGTTCTGAAAACTTTTTAGTTTATTGTGCTAGATCAGGAAAAGTCTAAGCTGAATGTTACATCAGTAAACCCAAAATATTTCTGGAATATAGACTAGACATGGAGCAGCCAAGATGATACAAACAGTGAGGCTTTAGAGGACAAGACAATCTGTACTGCTGAAAAATTCAAAGCAGCAAACACAGATAATCAAGTCCCAAGTAGCTAACAGTTTTTCTTTGCATAAAGGAAGGAACTTTAAGTTCCATGAGAGCTGATTATTCAGCCAAAGAGAAAAAAAATCTACTAAGTTTATTTTTAGGAAATTATCTACAGCAGATACAAGAAGGAATAACACTTCTGTACCATAGAGGGCTTGAAGAAGTCTTCAGACCACTTCTATTTCTTCGTTCTTTTGTATTTAAAGACATAGTTTATTTACTTACTTTTAACACACCTTAGTGACCTGCAGCATATCAGTGAAAACCTGCTAATATTAGAGAGGGCTAAAAGCTTTTATCAATCAAAACAAACTCAGATCTAAAATTGTAAGGGCATGAAAAAGAATTGGCACATTTGGTTTGCAATGTGGGACAGTAAGTCAGCACTTCCTGACCCCTGCACCTCAGTACTATTAAATTTTTGACAGCCAGAACATGGGGTAATATCAAAAAATGAACAGTACTGTGACATAGCAACAGAAATAAATGCCTCTGGACTGACAGCAACATTAAAGACCTCAAAGTTAAAACAAAGGTAAAAGCCAACCTACTTTTTACACCTTCCACAGCTGTACATGTTATCACCTGCAAATATCAGGGAGAAGAAATTCAGCCATTATTCTCTAAATCCAAACAGTTATCCCTCAAGTGCATACATTTAAAAATTTCAAAGGAATTTATCTTTAGGTTGCATTCAATATTTAACAGTTGGAAGAGAGCTGACATAGCAACTACAGAGAAAGCTTCTTAGGTTTTATGTTTTCAACTAGGAAGCAGCACAGCATAATCCAAAGAGATGATGCTGTGTAATTTAAAAGGGAAATAATTTATTACGTCCAAATTATGCTTATGAGAAGGAATATTAATATAGTGGGGCTTGAAATTTTTATGAACCTTCAGTTTATACAATTTCACTAAACCAAATTCAGATTTACTTGACATTTCTAAAGCAGCTTTCATGGGCATTTCTTATCTCAAACATTCAAGTGAGTGAGAAGCTTACCTTTGTGAAAGGAATGATCCCAAAAGAACAAGGAATGACTGTGTAACAGTCTAACAGGTGGCCTCTGCTTAATTGAATCAAGCTAAGAAGATATTAATCATCTTATTGGGATAGGAGGGAAATAAAACCCAGAAGAAATGTGTTCATGTAATGAACCTCTTACCCTTGAGCTCATCTCTGGCGAAAAAGGCAGCAAGACAATCTTGTAAGGTTACAACTGGACCCCAAAACCAGCTAGGAACACATGAGACAACAAACCTGAAACATCATTGACAGAGAAGAAAGAAAACCAACAAATGCTCTGCCAGAAGAGCAGAAACTAGAATTTCAAAGCAGACAGATAAAGGAAACAAGGTAAATATGATTTACCTTTTGAAATATTCCATAAAAAAGGCTATCCACCCCTGGGGGGCATAGGCTTCTCCACAGGACCCTGTCTTGACTAGAGATGTCTGATGACTTGCAGAATGGAGTTTAGCAAGATCTTCCTTTCCTGGAATAGGCAAGGACAGATCCTGAAAGGTCTCCAGAGTTACAGACAGCTAAAAAAGAAAACAAATGAAACACAGAGTTAAGCTTGAAGAGAAACAGCAATTAAATTCAATTCTGTAAAGTTCACCAGTAGCTACTAAGTCACTGTATAACTGAAAATTCCACGGGGTAGCAAATGAATTATAAATAAAGAGATTAATAAGAATTCATTTTCTAAAAAAGAGGAAGCAAAAAATAACATTTTTGAATGAACCTGCACGTTGTTCTCACCGAAACATTCTCTTAAGTCATCATTATTTGTCTTCCTACCAGTCACACAAAGCACCATGATTTTTGCCTCAGGCTCCTGTTATATAAACTTCAGAAAGCTTCAGTGCATTGTTTCCACACTATTTTACTTTGGCATTATCCTGACCTGATGTAACTGGGCTCACTGTGGCAGGCCCAGCTGGGCTGGATTCTTGCTCCTGGGCTGCATTCAGTGATCACAAAATCCCAGAGGAGAACACCAAGCAAACTTCAAAAATTCTGATTTGTTTTTTTGAACTTGCTCATCAGATTTTCGTGAAGTCTCACTATCTTAGATCTCAAACAAGAGAAGCACTAAAGGCATGCAACTATATCAGGGTTAGGTTTAAAACTTACACTTAGAAAGTTGTCCCCAAGGTAAGGATTTGGATATCCAATACTTGATACAATTGCTTTGAAACTTAAGTGGTTCACTGGACCTATTTAGATAACTGACTTCTTTTAAATAACCACATGTGCTGTTCCAAGTCATTCTCTGAGCAAACAGTACAGAAAAAAAAAATCAGCTTTTCCTGTGTTGCACCACATCTTGCAGTAGAGGACAAGTTCAGAAAGCAACTAATATCTCCTGTAAAAGTGTCTTTACTTGGATTTTTTGAAGACATGAATTTTGTTAGCCTCAATCTACCTGATAAGACTGTTCCAGTAGTATGATTAGATTATTGTCTTATCTTCTGTTTGTGATAAAGGTACCTGAGAGCTTATGACAGTAGCAGATATTGAGGATATTGGGATATTGAGAATATTATTAAAAACTAATCATACCTAAGTAAAGTTGGGGAGCAAGCCTCTTTCTCCATCCTTGCTAAAAGCCAATTCTCAAAATGTTATTTTTCAGCTCTGAGTAAATATCCAGCTCAATGAATACAAACTCTTCTAAGCACTAAGTGCTGCTAGTAGCTACTACTACAATCTGAGTGAACAAGCATGAAACCACCTAATGTTCTGAGGGATCTGCCACAAAAGAATATAAAGTTACCAGAGAAGGACTGCATTCATAAAGTGGTAAGTATTTGTATTGAGGGGAAAAAAAAAATATATTGAAAGCTGGAACTTTGTCTCCTTACTCACCCGATCACAAGTCAAGCACTGGACTGAGCTGATGATGGTGCCATCAAATATATCAGAGATAACACTCCTGTACTTCTTACGCTTCTTCCTTTTGGGGGATGACACAGCTGAAACTAGAAAATGACAAAAATAAAATGCTGAAGCAAATCAAAGCACAGCAGATCCTGATTTCCTTCAGCTTCGTATTGTTAGAAGTCACACGTATTTTGGGTTAAATTATGAGCCAAGGTCTGTTTACTATTTACTAAATATTTCTTAGAAATTACACAGCCAGTACCAGTCAATACATGCAGGGTCCTCATGCAGTTTATGGGGGACAAACACCAGGAACTTTTGCCTCTGTAAGTAAAACTCAAACTGCCAGTCTTGGGATCTACAGCCTACTGCTACTGCTCATCTTGGCAGCAATCCCCCAAGGTAGAAAGTTAAAAATTCTACCTGACACTTAATTCCATCAGAACTTCCCAGGAAGTTTTAACCATGTTGGGCTGAAGAGCTCACACACAAGGTTATTGTATCCCAACACTAATCCCAGTGGTTTGGAGCAGACTAAATGTACCTCTAGAATCCAGCTTAACACCAGTTTATTAAAAAAACCCAGGTCTCTCAGCCTCTCCTTGTGCATGACAGGCTCCAGTCACCCAGTACCTCTGCTGACAGATTTGCTTTAGTTTGTCTAAAACCCTCCTGTGATGGTGAAGCCAAAACTGGAGACAGCAGCACAGATGCAGTGTCAAAACTGCTGAACAAATGAACCTCAAAACAAAAGGATGTCAGTGATTTAAGTCCATTAAACCACTGCCATTCAACACTAAATTAAAGCATTAAAAGGATAGCATGAATATGTTCAGAACTTATCCTGGACAGCCTGGTGAATGAAAGAGGATCACAATATTCAAGTTGCATGAGTTTTGGGTTTGGTGCAAAGCCTTAAAAGCACAATCTCAAAGATGAGCTTTTCTTGAAGCAATCTGTTAGACAAATAAGGGGAAAAATAATAATATATTGTTCCTTGTGTCCCAAAGCAGCACTGGCTGGTATCTAAAGGCAGTAAAGGTCTAAATATTCTAGCTGCTGATAAACACACCATGCTGTGGGGAGTGCCAGAAGAAATAGTCTGCACTGCAGGGACATTATCAGCTGTAGAGCAGCCAGCACGTACAGCTGCACACAGCTCCTTAAACCTCTAAACACACTAAAATGCTGATTTAAGCTGCACACAGCTCCTGAAACCTCAACACACTGAAATGCTGATTTAAGCTGCACACAGCTCCTTAAACTTCAACACACTGAAATGCTGATTTACTGAACTGGTGCTGAAGAACCAACTGCTTGTTCTCTGAAAGGCATTACCTTTCTGGGGGTACCACCTTTTCTTACACGTTTCTCCTCTCTCCAAACCAGTGCAATTGAGAAAATTGTCTAAAACTGTTATTCCATCCTTCCAAAACAGAGGTAAATATTACTCATGCTTCAAGAGAATCAGAATATTACAGAAATACAAGGAGTGATCTTATATGTCCAGCTTACATAATGCTCTCTTCCACTAGAAATAGGGCATAAAAAACCCCTGCATTGTTACACAAGACCTAAGAAACACCATGAAAACTGTAATACAGAATAATTCAGTTCCAGATGGGAGAAAATAAAGGGCCTGTACCTTTTTTATGGACTGGTGCCAGCGAAGAGCAGGATGAGAATGATTTTGGAGGACTGTTTGACAAGCGTGTGTTCATCCCTTCAACTGATGACGGGCTTTGGGCTGCAGACATGTCACTCATGTGAACATCATTGATGTATTCTGCAATTAATATTTCCATTATTGCATAAATTCTACCAAAAAAAATTACTGCAGAATGAACAGACACAATGATCATGTGACTTATTAAACCAGAGTGTCAGGTCATTGGATATTTAGGAATTATCTGAAACCTTACCCAGTACAAATTGCTACCTTTTCAAGGGAATTAAAATCAAATTCAGAACACCTGAACTGAAAAAATAAACTAAGAAGGTAAATTGATTACAATACAATCACCTCCCCTATTTGAACTATACCTCTAATATATTCTCTAACTCACTTCCACTTACACAGATATCCTGGCTAAGAATTGGACTACTCTAATTGCACCTTAGCAATGCATTACCTGAGAACCTGCTGTGGATCTGCACTTTGACAGTTCCCTGATTATTTAAGAATTCAGTGGTCTCTGAAGCAGTGTTTGTGTCTTTTTCCAAGTCTTCCATAGAATTTGCTCTTTTCAGCTTGTTGCTCGGGATTTTTTCTCTCTGCCAGTCTTTGGATGTGACTGAGTTGTTCTCATCCTCCTGAATTAACATGGTTGTTTCTGCAGGATCCTCCAACACGGGTTTGAAAATGGTGTCGTTTTCTGTTTTCTCACAGTTTCCACAGGATTCACAGGGCTGGAAGCTCAGCTCTGACTGGCTCTTGTCTTCTTCCATACTCTCTTCAACGCTCATGGGCTGGGCATCTTCCAGTTCCACAACTGGCTCTTTAAGTTCCTCATGAAGCAAATCCATCAGGCAACGCAAAAATTCTTGTGCATCCTGGGATTTGAAACAAGTTTTACCATCTTAGTGCATTTTACTTGGAAGATATTAAAGTAATTATCAGGAAAAGATAGAGATAATTAAAATGAACTAAATGTATAACTAAACTACAGCTGGCTGTTAAAGAAGAATAACATAAATTTCTCTGTCTTGTGTCTAATGTTGAAAACAAATTTCATTTTCAGACCACTCATGTTTCCTGCATCCATTTCTTGCATGTTACAAGTAATCTCATCATACAAGTTTCACTCCAAAACATTTCAATTCAGGAAAAATACCCCCAGAGCTCCCTGGAACGATCAACATAACTCCAGGAACTACCAAGAGTCTGGTCAGACTGCAGCTTTGCTTGGAACACAACATTTTAAGGAGCACTTTTTCAATCTTCTGCAGCATCTTCAGCAAAGCAACCAGAGCCTTGTTCTCCCTGGGCATGAAGCACCTGATTAAAGAGCTCTGTGATGTTGCTCAGCCTGTCTTTGCAATTGCATCACACTGTCAACAAGATTTTAATTCTTCTTCTGAAGCCTCCACAAGATTCCCCAACTGCCAGTGTTTCTACAAAGAGCTGTCAAGTGTTACCACGAATCTAATCTGTGTTTGGAAACATCTTAAAATTTCATCAATCCAGGCAGCTGCCTGGTCCTGGGCAACAGAGAATATCTCAAAAAGCATGGGAGAAAACAATAGGCTCTTCTTGGCAACTACTACTGCTTCTATTTTCTTCTGTTCTCCTTTCTGTATTCTGGTTGTTCATAATACTCATTTTTGCTGCTCAACATTCCCATCCATCGTAGCAATTACTTATTAAGCTCACAACTGCTAATCACAAAACATTCTTTTTCTTAAAAATTACAACTTTCAGACTTGAGGTCTGGGTAATAAAAAAAACCCTATATGCCTGCTTTGCTGGCAATCCTTTTACAAAAGAATATAGATATATAATAATATATTTAATTCCTTTTTCTCCCTGAAGATTGGACATTGACTTTACATCTACATTACAACACGTGTTCTAATCCTCCACTCCACAAATATGAAGCACAGCAACTGAAAAAGCAAAATTCCTTTTAATAAAGACAAGACTCCTGGAAGACACCACTAAGCTTTTCTAATTACAGGGTTGAAATTTTTCATCTGCCCCAAAAGCTTTTAATGAAATGCTGCAAACTGTATGAATTCAGCAAGGTAATGTATGAAGGATCAACTGAAGAATGCCTTTGCAATACAATAATCCACGTGGATTTAACAAGTTCCCAAAACACACAATGGTGGGTTTTTTTTCCCAAAGATAGTAAATGCAAATTGAATATTAAGTATTTGATTTTTTAAAAAAATATCACTGGTAGATAACTATAAAAATAATCTGTGATTTTTGAACACCTTTATATTGTTTTCTGGGACTGCTCAAATATCAGCAGTGTTATTTCCCCCAAATGAAAGGTTTTGATGTTATTGCTTTAATTTTCCTGAAATAAAGGAAAAGAAGTTGTTCTGAGAAGTTGAAGCCTTTTGAGAATTTGATATAAATAAACATAAAACCTGACTTAACTGCTGATTGTTCCATTTCAGATGATCTGCATTTGAAGGTTATCAACTAAAACTGACATTGCATATGCTTTAAACAAATATAGAAGTGTGGTATCTTCAGCATTAGATTTCTGCCTAAGCTTTTAAATGGCTTAGGTAGATTTAAAAGACATCAGATAGTTTTACCTGTTGGGAGTAGCCTCGAAACATTGGATTAACAGTTTTAATTCCTTGAAATAAACCAGTAGGAACAACAGATCCAGGCCTAAAATAAAGTTTTAAATACATAAACGTTAAAAAGCAAGCAATTAAGTGGAATTTTCTATCTTTATTTGGATCATAATTTTACCTGCAACTGAACACCAATGTTTTTAATCTTAACTAAACTTAATATTGGTATTGAATTATTAACTGACACAATTTTTAAAAAATCTGTCATCCAACAGAAACTTTATTAGGCCTTTTATGCCACATTTCTTACCAGAGAATCAGATGACAAATCAGACACATTTTTGGCACTGTGCACCATTACTGTTTCTCTACCTTTGTATTTATATTTTGAAGTATTTTCTTAGACAGAAATTCCGTATAAGGAAGTAAAGGAAATAGATAAAACATTAATGCAGGACGAAGGACACAGAGAGGAAAAAATAGTTAAACATTTTAGTTGTGTTTCTGGCAGATATAAACACTTTTAAAGGTTTAATGCTTTAATCTATTTCTTGTCAGATCTTCCTTGATCAAATTTACATCAATTATTTGTCCTCTCTTTGGCAGATATGGAAAAGAACAGGTTATGAGGAATGTTTGAATCCTGCCCCTTAGTCTTCCCTTCCTTATTTAAGAGAAATTCTGTGACAGACACAACATAAAAATGAGAAACTCAGGACAGATTAATGCATCCTTCATGACTCTGGAGTCCATTTATTATTATTTCATCACCAAAATGATGCAATACCTGCTTTTGTGCCAGAGTTCTGTCATCAGCTTGAGGTAACTTTTACAAATTGCTGGTTTCTTATCTGTCCTGGCTAAGCCTCCACAGTCAAGAAAAAAGTGTGTCAAAGGTGGGCTGAATAAAAAGAAAAAAACAGTCAATTCTTTTAAGGTTGTTAAAACACAAGAGGAAATCCCCATTTCATGCAGGATTACAACATAAAAAGAATAATATTTTATGTAATTGAACAATTCCATTTCCTACATCCTTAAAGGCTGCAACCAAACATTTCCATCTTGAGAAAATGCACATAAGCAAATATCAAATTGCATTTACAATCATTTTCCATACCAGTTGGAAAGAGCTTGTAAAGCTGCATTCATGTAACAAGTGTTTCCAATATTTTTTAATCCTGTTAGACCTGAAAAGCAGAATGAATACACTCAGCAAGTCTGTTAATCCAACACACAACATATTAAGGAAAATACTTCCTAGAAAATACATAATAATCAAAATACTCATGGAACACTTGGGATGCTGATTATAATGCAGAATTGTAACTAAAAGCAGCACAGGACTCCTAAAGGAATGCTAATCTAATTAGAAGCAGTAATTAAGTGTTTTGATTTTGGTCGCCTAAAGCACTTCAGACAGGCAGACTGTATTTCATCTTACTAACTTCTAGTGGTTTATGACACCTGCAGATTTTAATTTAATATCTGTTTATCAATATTTAAGCTTTACTGCACGATTTATATGTTCAGCTAAACTTTTGCCATGCTGCCATTGTAATCACATTACCTAAAGCTTCTCAAAGCCTTTATTCTTCTGTCCCAAGTTCATGCTAATAGTCAGATTATGCTAAACATTCAAAACCTGCTCAGTGATGGGATTACCCCAGAATCAAAATTATAATTACCTGCCGTTACTCCTTTTCTATTCCAATTATATACCTTTATTTTCACAAACAGACTGCTCAGTTTAGACTTCCCCACATAACGTTTTCAAACCCTCATTGTTCACTTTTTCTTTACTGATATCCACATGTACTTTTACCACACACATGAAAGATTAACACATATTCTTTCTGTGATTATGAATTATGCATTCATGGCTACTGAAGTGTTACATTAATGAAATAATCCATTTCAAAATTAAATAGCTTTTGTATGAGGAAACAGTAACATTTCTAAGCAAAACATCAGTAAGAGTGGAAACACTCAGCAATAAACACTGATGGCTCTGTGCAATTCTTGAAGCACAGGAACAACCCCAGTTGTTTTATTAGACTGTGGCAGAAAAATAAAACTTACTAAGAAAATCTTTCTATATCTCAAAACCAGTTTGGTTATGTCACTTACACTTTCTACAACACAGAACCTAAAAACTGAGTTTTAAAATATCCTTCCACCTGTCTGAATGGAAATATAGTCCTGCTTCCTGTACCTGAAACTGCATTCTGCCCTTCCAATTTCTGCCACAAGAAGGACAATCATTTTGACTAAAACTGGGAAACAAGAACAGTCACAGGATTTTAACTTTTTCAAAATTTTATTTCATTTTTTTTAATAGCAGGAAGATATTCTCACTGCGTTTTTCCAGCCTGTAATATTGAAAGTTTTCAAATAGATTTCTTTTCCTATGAAGATACATTCTGCTGTTTGCTCCACCAAAAGCATTTCAGAAGAAATTTTCAGAACAAAGTTAAAATGGGGCTAAAGAAGTTTCTCCCTTTCAATTTGATAAATGTCCTAAGGTAGACACATCGTTATTACTGGGAACTTTTATACAATTGTACTTGGATATTGTTTTATTCTGCCTGTCTGTTATTCTGCCTGTCTGTTATTCTGCCTGTCT
>NW_020897721.1:6243170-6270598 GCF_003984885.1 Neopelma chrysocephalum
TGTCTGTTATTCTGCCTGTCTGTTATTCTGCCTGTCTGTTATTCTGCTTGTCTTTTATTCCTACAAAGTTATAGTCCCCCAAATATTAATAGGACAAGATACAGAGCTATATAAATACAGCCATGGGTTGGAGAAGCTAACTAGGAATAAAGCACATGGCTGAATGTTTGAAGGGCAGATGGCTGATTAGTGGGGTGGTGACACATCCAGAAAGGCTGTGCCAGACAACAGAAGGGCCAAGGCAGGTTGTGTGACCAGTGCCAGCAGAATGAGGAGAGGGAAAGCTGGGGGTGGGTGAGTGAAGGAGAAACCAGACCCATCTCTGGGGTTTAACCACAGCCAGAAACTCAACCTCACATCACTCATGGGGGCACAGGGGGAGGGTTGGAAGAGTAAAAGTGAGAAAGCTCATGGGTTGACACAAAGCCAGTTTAACAGGGACAGCAAGAGCTGTCCATGGAAGCAGAATGGAACAAGGGATGCATCCAGCACTTCCCATGGGCAGGCAGGGGCTCAGCTGCCCCCAGGACAGCAGGGCTCCATCCCCAGTAGTGGTGACTTGGGAAGACAAGCACCCTAACCCTTAAAGTCCCTCTTCCCTCCTCCTTCCCCCAGGATATGGTGTGGAATATCCCTGTGGTCACTCAGAGCTCTCCCAGCTCCCTGTGTACCCCCAGCCCCTGTGCTGGGAGGAACACTGAGTGTAAGCCCTGCTGGTCCTGAAACATCCCTGTATCATCAACACTGTTTCCAGCACAAATCCAAACACAGGCCCAGAGCAACTACTGCTAAGAAAATTAACTCTTGCCCAGTCAAAACCATGCATAAATTAGAATAAGTTTTTTATCATCACTGAGGAAAAACAAACTGCCCTGACACATGCACTGGCATCTCAAAAACAACAGCTCAACAATCTGCTGGCCAGAATTTCTGAGAAAATGGTGCTTAGAAATATTTTCTTTACCATCAAACACATATATCCTTTGTAGAGTGATCACTAAGAATTTGAAACTTCTAAGAAATAATAATTACTGTGTTCTCTTAAGAAATGAGAAATTAAGACTTCACTGTTTGGGATTTCATCACTCTCATTTTCATCTTTACACTAGTTTAATATTAGGGTGGGGCAACCTTTGATATCATCAAGTTTGACAGTGCACTAAATCAATTATGTACAGGAAAAACAAATAAGCAAAGCCCCATCCTAGGATACTACAGGCTACAGAAAGGGTTACTCAAAATGCAGGAAAGCATCAAATCAGGAATCTTTTAGGGCAGGTGAAAACATCAGAATTGATATTATAAAAAACCTACTTTTACCAGAGTGGCTAGAATTGAATCCAACTAACTTAACCAGGACCCCAAAATGTTTTCTTGTTTTTGTTGCTGCTTGCATGGGTGCACTACATTTATCATCACAGCCTCTGCTCTGAGGGTAAGGAAAAACTGCTGCAAGAAAGGTGAAACTAAAAATAAAGATCTTAGCTGGAGCACAAAAGGAAACAGCCCCACTTAAAAGAGAACTAGTATATAGCTGGAGAACAGACCTGGAGACATACACATGCAATAAAGGGCTGGATTTTGCTTTTATTACCTCTAGTCTTCAGTTCATCCTCTTCCACTTCTATATCTAAGTCATCAAATACAGCTGCTAGTGGAATCTTCAGTGTGGGATTACCAGGTATTTTAAAATCCTTATAAGGAGAAAAAGAAAAAAAAAGTATTTTTACTTGTATTTATCACTTTTCCTCTTAATTAAGCTCCTGTATAATTTTACCAACAAATTTAGAAATCGTGTGAATGCATTTTGAAATCTCACTGCACATGAAGGGACAACACCAGGAGTCCACAGATACCCTGAGGAAAGTTTACTAAGAGACCCTCCAGGATTTTTGTTTTCAGATCAATGCTGCAATATTTTATAACAAAAAACAAAGCCAGGGATTTAATTTCTTTCCCTTGGACAGAAAAACTGAGCCAGCACCAAAGAGCCAACACAGGAGCCATCACACAAAAGTCAGTGTAGGTGGTTTTGATGTGCCACCAGATGGCTCACCACAGTTAATGAAGGCAAATTAAACTCTGGGAAGAAAAATCTACAAATAGAGAAACAAAGCATTAGGCAGGAAGGCATTTATTGCATGACAAGCACATAAATAAAAAACCCTACACAAAATGTTTGATAGACTTTGTGAGTTCTACTTATTTTTCTGTATATCATACCTGTTTCCTTGGAAGATTAAAGCAGGTTAATAGAACAGAAGTTCAAAAGCCTGAACTCAGCTTCATTCAAAGTGACCAGACAACAGAAATTTAAAAAAAATTCCAATGGCACTATTCCAATTGAGCTGCTGGCATTTTATGAGAAAATGGTCAGATTATGTTCATATTAAACACTAAACTTTGAAGTGAAAATATTAAAGGATATTTCCTTTTACATACATTGAAAAACTGCTCATCTTTCTGCCCAACCTGTGCATCGTGGTCTCTTTTCTACTGCTGTGTCTCAAGCAAAACACACTTAGAAATACTGTGCTTCTACTTGTGACCATTTTAACCAAGTTACCTGTCATTTTATGTGACTACATTAAATATGCAATAAAGAAATAACACTTTTTTTCAGATACATGCAAGAAATTGCAACCTAACTTTCTCCAAGACAACACTTATCTAGAAAAGACATTATCAGAGTGAACAGCACTGATGCCAGTGAAGACAAACCCAACCACAAGAAGACAAGCAAAACCCAAACAACAACCAAAATCTAAACAAACCTTGTGGAAACTGCACATTTTAAAATTGTCTGTATAACATCTGCTTTGCTCATTTTTTTTCCCCCTGACTTGTCTGCAATACCACCTAATGCTTTATTTATTATTTTACTTTTCAGTTACCGTGATATTTGTTAATAAATGTGGAGTCAGGCACAGTTGAGCACTTTTACAAGGTCTTGTCTTTGATGCCATAATCCTACAGAACACTCCAATCTTGAGGCTGTGTTTTACTTAACTAAATGAACTTCCCAGATACTGCCCACACTTTTTCCTTGGCAATCCCAACTGCCACAGAGCACTGACAGCACTCTCACAATTTCTAGTTTGATATGGGTTTCCCATGTGAATCTAACACAATACATTTGTCATTCTACACCAATATTTCACCCATATTTGGAGCATTTTCAGGAGCTGACAGAACAGGGAAACACAGGTGAATTACTGTAATCTTGTAACCTTAAATTCAACCCTGTGCCATTTCTGTACCTTACAGCTGATTGTAGATTACAAACAATTAGACAGTAAGATGAAAAAAGCATTCAGGACACAGAGGCAGAACACAGAAGCTGGGCAACGTTTCTTTAAAGAAATTGTTTTAATTTCTCTCCCATTTCCATAAAAAAGTTCAGCCACAAGAATGGAGGAAAAGTCAGCCCCTCTCTTGAGAGAAAACACAATATTTACTGCAAAGCTACAGCTGCCTTTGTTTCATTGGGTTAAAAAATACCTGCACGCTGTTTTCTTGTGCTTGGTGAGACAATCTTGCACTTGGCAGTGGAGAATGAGATCCCAGTTTTCTATCCAGGAACACCTCCTTACTGCAGGCATAACACCAAACACGGAGTGTGGTGAGGTTGACAGTTAGACAGTGTTTTGTCTCCTAAAACAGAAGAAAAACCAAAACTGTGATTCGGAAATTTGGAATAATTAAATGCTACCACATGCAAGCTAGAAGAGATGTATTAAAATTTTAGTCTTTCCACAAAGAGAGGGGTACGTGTGTTAGAAAATTAAAAGAGCAATTCAATTACTGAAATTTTAGCACAACTATTCAATGCTCCTTTTTAGTACCAAGCACTACAATCAGAATCTAAGGCATTGTCTTATGTAATTCCAACTCATAAATTCACATACTCCTAAATTAGCAAGACCTGTTTCTCTCAGATGAAAATCAAACACAGCTGATCAAACTTCCATACAGTTAGTTAATACAGGTTACTGACTTCACTAAAGTAGAAGTTCTCTAACTTTACTTCACTGCTGCAAATGCACATACCTGGGAATGGGTGGTACTGTGATCCACGTGGGATTCACCACAGCCAACGTAGGTGCATCTGTTCTGTTGAGCAAGATATGAAGAAGTACACTGAATTAAAAAGTGGTTTACAGAATAGGAACATACTGCCAGTCCCTTCAAAATTCACTCCAATTTCAAACTTGCAGTCCTAACCAAGAGACATGCACAGTAAGAATTAAAATAAGTATAGTATCACCTAAAGCAAAAAAAGAATGCTGCAAGATTTAACTCAACTTCTCTCACTGCTGGGCAGTGTTAGACATGTAACGTGTTTGGAATGTATTTTTTGGTCATTTTTATATATTTATTCACATTCCTGTCAACGTGTAATTTTTACAATTCACCATTTGGTAAAGATTGTTACAGAAAATACAAAGTTAATCCAGGGTCTAAATGCTAAAATACTGAATGGCAACAGCTTGAGAACACAACACATTTATACAAAAATCCCTGCATGCCCCTATCTGCAGTGCCTATTTATCAGAGTATTACTTCACAACTAATTAGTTTCTTCACCTTTAAATAAGAGCTTCCAGCACTACACAGCTAAGAAACTACATTCTAGTTATAACATGCAAAAGAACTGCTGATTTTAATCATGCTTATTGCAAAACACGTTTGGCTGAGCTGAGGGTGGAATCTTGCAGCTGCCAATCTTCAAGCAGTTTTCATTAATCCCTCATGTGCACGAGTCAGGACAATCACACAGGAGGGCACAGCAGGTTATCTGGACAACTCTCCAAGCAGGTTAATTTATACAGTGAAATAACAGCTGAACACATCGATTTTCTGTATTAAATAACCACAGGGATTTGTTAAGTTACAAACATTTTACATGCTGGGGTCTCACCAGGGTTTTCTAGTGACAAAGGTGGAGACAAGGTGCCAATTCATCCCAGAGGAGCAATGTGACAGTGTGACACTGAGTGTCCTACTGTAACTACAAGCCTGTCCTATGGAAATGTTGGGAGGAAATTTAGTTTTTCAATAACGGCCTAAGAGCTCTATGTGAGAAATGAAAAACAGGTTTTAAGCCTGACGGCATTTCCCCACCTGCCAGGTTGATGCATCCCTGAACACCTCTTCCTGCTCCCAAGAGGGTTTTTATATGTAATTAAACTTCAAGGCATCTAACAAAAGATATTAACTCTGTTCCTTTCTGCCTTCGTCTCTGTTATTGACAGAAGGAGCAAAATAATCTGATTTCTTTACCATAATCCACTTAAAAGGACACTAATGACGTGGATTTTTAAAAAATATTCATACATACACCTAAAGGTTGGCATCTTAGCCTGGAGTTCTTACTGTCAGTACTTAAGGAAAAGTTGCCAAGAAATGAAGTCAAGGCTACAGGGTAAAATTTCCACCTCTGGAAAGAGCTGTAAGTCCCAAGAACTGGAGACATTTTTAAAATCTAAATTAGCCATATGCTTTCCTGTTGGTATCACAGATCAACGAGTAGCAGCATTCTCAGAGTTTTTTGTTTTTTGATTTTTTTCAATACAGTGAAAATGACATTTTTTGTAAGACAGCAAGAAGAGTAAGGCAAAAGCAGAGTTAAGACAGAACTATATCCAGGGTAAGGACTGTCCAAAATTTGGACAAAGGATGAACTTCTACAACTTCTACAAGTTCAAAAATAAGTTTTTTGTCTTTGTGTTGCTTAAGAATAAAAAAGTCAGAGCATGTATTAATCTTTTAAAGGTCAGTGTTTACTGCTTGATGTTATTACTACAAAGGCTAAGAGAGGCTTATAAAAAGTAACTTAATTAATTCAGGAATATTATTTTTTTAAATCTACACACCCAGGGAAAAAATTTAAAAAACCTCCAAAACTTAGAAGCTAAGTATCATAACTCAAGAAGCTACTTCTTATTAAAAAAAAAAATCTCATTTTAAGCACATTATTCTTAAATTACAAGAAATACGTACCTGGTAGAGGGTAAAAAATTTTAAAAATAAAGAACTGGAGAAGAAGTTTTGCTTTTAAATAATGATTTAAATAAACTAATTTCAATAATTTCATTATAGATGGTTCTTAAAACAAAAATACTACGAACTTTAGTTATGGATTACTAGAAAAGGACCCTGCTATGGAACAAAAAACCAACTTACCTCTAAACATGCCCAAAGGTTGGGTCCTCTGACTTTACAGTCCTGGCAAGTGCCCTGTTGAAGTCAAACACAAAAGCAAAGTATTATTTCACTTACTTACACCAGTAAACCACAACTTCAAGACAAAACTATAAAGCTTAGTATCAGATGAGCAACTTGAAGACAAAAAAAAAAAAAAAAGGATATGTTAGAACCAACCTAAATTTTTTGTTTGCTTCACGTAATAATCTCAAGATCAGCATATTTTTCTACTAAAAGCTTGGATCTCTCTCTCTGGGTTTTCATCTTAAACCAAAAAACTGCTCTTATAAATAAGGCATAAACCTGTATTATATGGCACTACTATAATAATCCTCAAAATTTGTCTTTCCTATAAACATAAAAATAGATGCAAGTGATAGAACAACAGGGAATAACTGCATATTTCTACTTGCAGGCACTACCTGCAAAGGTTTACACAAAAAAGATGCAACATGAGAAAAATGCTGTGCTCCTCAGCAGCAAATTAACTGTTATTTTTCAGATAAAGAAATTTAGCACCATGGACAGAAAAGGTTTGACTTTTCTGTCAAACTAAGCTATTAAAATGGGTTACAAGATCTTTTTTGGTTCCATTTATTAATACTAACTCGAAACCAAGAGTTCAGGTAGAGGCATTTTCTCCAACTGTGTCTTCTCTATCAAAAAGAGAACTGTTATCTGTGTAAATTCAAGCATAAATTTCTTTGTTACATTTTCTACTTGAAGTCAAGTCAGTTGTACTATATTACATTAATATTCCAAATAACTAAGTGCTACAATGGCAATGAAAATACAGTTCAGCTTGGTGCTATGCTAACTCTTTTAACTAATGTTCCATCACTTGCTTTGGAAAACTGCTGGCAAAGGCCCTCTTTAAGTGTTAAGTGCTTAAAAACAGTTTTTCAGCTTCCTCAAGTCCATAATTCTGCCCATACTTTGTTGAAACTTTACTATTCCAGCAGAGGTTTTTACCCACGTTTAACACTTAAATGCGTCTTATAAATAAAAATACACTAAAATATGCACCTAAATAACTGAGCAGTTAATAGTGACAGGAAGAGAGCACATGGCTACAACTCACATGGGATTTCTGGATCAGTTCCTCTTTTGTTATCTCCCCAACTGATTCCAAGTGGGGGCAATCGCTGCCGGGCGACGACATTGCAGCAGCTTCCTGAGATCCTGGAGCTGGAACCTTCAACCCCAGGGAATCACCTGCCAGCAGAAGCAAGAAGGAGTAAAAATCAATTCCTTACAGTTGGGAGCAATATTGGATATCTAATATGTAACATATATATGACTTTTAAAACAATGTGCCTTTTTAGAGGAAGTTGGTATAAATGATTTCATTAACCCTGCTGACTTCTAGGGCATAAAGTAACAAAATCCTGAAAGGAGCAGAGCTGATTTGGATTAATTATTTAACTTCCTGGACTCTACCATGGCACCCCAATGCCATAAAAATGACAGTTTTCAAGCAAGGACTGATGGTGGCTTAAACTGGATATTCTGGAAAGGGATCTTTGCAGCACTGCTGGAGCTGTGAAGTCTAAACTGCAGGAGCACAGGACTTGCTTATCAAAGGATAAGGAAACTTTATCTTGGTTTTATTTATTTACAAAGCCATTCTAGATTCAGACATATCACATATCAAAAGCAAACTGAAACTTGTCACTCACACGTAGCACTGAACGCTCAGCGAGTTTTTACCTGGGTGAGTTCTCACTGCACACACAGAAACTTCCCAGAAATAAAGACTGCTAAATACAATCACTTTGTCATTATTGTTTTGATGGTGGCATAGAAAGCTATGATGTTTTACAGAAGGAGAATAAAAAGAAAATAAACTGTGTCCCATTCTTTTTATATAAATACTCCAACTGACTCGTGCACATAGGAACCATCCAATAACTTTGCTCCAGTTTTGTCCAGTTAAACAATTGGCATTGATGCCTCAATCTCTCCAAAGGCCAGGAAATCATTAACTTTCTTTGCCCAATTATTATCTATCCAATTTAGTACTCCTTGCAACTAAACTTCCATCCCACCTCAGTGATGCACATCTCTTGATCTGTTTGCAGCCTTGAGCACTCTTATCAACATCTTTTTCCACCTTGCCTGTGGGCTTGGGCAGCTTTAGGTTTGTTCCTTCCACTGTACAACCAGTCACTCCTTTGACTATTAAATAACCTATGGCTTATGGAAAATAAACCCTGCCTAATGGACATCTCAGACACAAGGCCCAGTAAACTTCCAGTTTATTATCTCTGACTTGATTTTTACTTCCATTGCCTTGCAAAAAGATCCCTTTGCATCAAGGGTCATTTCAGCTGGCTTTGGTCAACAAAGCTTTTTTCTATATGTGTATGTGTATAAATAGTTGATTTTAGTCCTATAAATACTGTTATACAAATAATATTATTAAAGTATTATGTATTATTTGTATAGCAATAATAGGTACACACCTTCATATACACGCTTAAATATATTTCCTTTACATATGAACAATTATTTTTATATAAATAATACAATACATTTATTATACATATAACATGTACACATAAACTCATGTGTCAGTGTGTATCTCAGTCTTTTTTAATACCATGTTAACAGCTGTTCAGCACAACACTTCAGAACTTATCTCACAAGACTGCAGATACTAACAGTAAATTAATAATTGGGGATTTTTTTTCTAGATGAGGTCTAAATTCTCTTCCTGGACCAGTGGCATGACATCTATAAAGCAGTACCCTAAAACATAAGCTTCATCTGGAGAAGTACTTCCTCAGTTCAGTGTCTATACCCTACACACACCATCACTCAAAGATACTTCAAATCAGAAAAGTTTTTCAGGCCAACCCTCCTGAACTTCAGGTACATTAGCAATTCCTCTCTGAACTGTTATATTCCTTTTCAGCACAGAAATGGAAACAGGAATGTGTGTTACATCTCGCCCATGTTGCAAGGTCTGTTAAAATGTTAAAAAAGGACAAGTGAGTTTCAAATAAAGCCCTGGGGACCTGAAATAAATTCAGTGTGAAGTAATGCTGATTTAATACAAATGCTTTAGAAAGACTGATATAATGGATTAGTAAAGCTTTAGATCACAAATTATTTTTTTTAATGGAAGGAACTTTCTGAATGCATTATTCCAAGCAGTACAAAGCAACGAATGGAGACTTCACTTCATGCTGCCAGATTTGCATTTAATGTATTTAACTTTCCACACCTGGAACTGCACAACTCCAAACCTGCTGCCTGAACAAACCTGAACCCAGGAGCTCTGCCCATGCCAGGTTCTGTTTCTTGTCTGAATCTTTCCTCTTTTAATAATCATCAGAAAGACCAAACCACGTCCAAACTCATGTCCCTGTGGATGTGGTCCCCATTCCTGTCCATCCAGAGAGCATCCCTTGTGCAAGTCCAGTTACTGATAGAGATTCTTCACATGTCACTATCTGAACAAAGCTGAATGGCCTTTCTCTCACCTTTTGCTAACAGAATTCTTACACACCTCCTTCCACCTTGCAGCACTGTGATAACTCACTGTACTGCCATGACATTGGTGGCTTAACATACCAAGCTGCAGTAACACATTTGGTATCATTTTATGTGAAAGTCTAAAACTGTAAAATAATTTCAAAACCATGACTCATCCTTCACCCAAGTCCTGGCAATCCCAAGGTAGCCCCTCCCTCACTCACTGCCCTTCCTCCATGTCACCACTTCCTACTCTATCTGAAGGGATTTCTTATCTTCCTCTGCTGCAGCTCATTAGCACACCTACTTTTTCTCCAGCTTCTGCCTCGTGTTGACCTCACCCAAAAGTCGTTTCTTTGCATTTTCAGTGATTAAAAACCAAAACAAACCCTTCTTTTGAAGTTCCTCCTGCACTGGATTTTATACTCCTGCTCCAAAGCTGGAGTTTATCTCCACTTCATGGCTCCAGCGATATCACAGAGTAACAATGGTTTGGGTTGGAAGGGACCTTAAAGATCACCTGAGTTCCAACCCCTCTGCCACAGCCAGGGATGCCACTCACCACATCAGGTTGCTGAGGGCCCCATGCTTCCAGGGATGCTTCCAGGGATGGGGCATCTACAACTTCTCTGGGCAACCCTGTCCCAGTGCCTCACCACTCTCACAGCAAACAATTCCTTCCTAACACCTAATCTAACCCTGCCCTCTTACTGTTTAAAGCCACCCCTCCTTGTTCTATCGCTCCAGGCCCTCGTGAAAAGTCCTGCTCCGATTCTCTTGGAGCCCCTTTAGGCACTGGAAGGTCTCCCTGGAGCCTTCTCTTCTCCAGGGGAACAGCCCCAACTCCCTCAGCCTGTTTCCACTCTAACTGTTCAGGACCATAATCATGCAATAAGCTCCTCACCAAATGCTCCCCACGGATCTGGGAGAGAACTCTGCAGTCTATTTTCAGCTCTCTCCACTGTTTCCACTGAAAGGTTTGTTTCAGTCTCCCTGTCTCAATGCATTATACTCCATCACCCAACAAAGTGAACCATTTAACGTTCCAAAGAAGGACTTATTAACACATTTTTCCTTAGTGCATGAACAGAGTCAAAGAGCTTCAAAAAAACATTATCTTGAAGTCCAGTCTTGGGGTTTTTTCTATGTTCTTGTTTAGTCTTTTTGTTAACCAAAAAAATATGCTCATGGGAGCCATCAGAGAAATGTGAACCATCATTCAAAGCATCATGGCCAGCAACCTGTTTATCACCCAGCAGAATTCCCATCACAGACTTCTGTGCTGCCTGCCATGGAAGGCCTATCACACACACACACAGAAAAACCCCATCAAACACTAAGAGAATTCAACTGATCTTGAACATTATCTTGGGTTCCTGCAGGGAGCCCAGTAGCTCCTAAAGAAGCAAAACAGATCTTGAATTCCTTCAAAAAGTCTTGAATTAATGTTTTCACCTGCCTGGTTACAGCAGTTAACACTTCAACAGATGTCACAATAAACAAAAATGTTTATTATATATTCCACTGATGTCCTAAATATGGAGCCATTTTATCAGATCATTTTACAGAGTTCAGCAGGAGAATGCTGAGAGAAGACTTCAAGAATAAAAGGATTATTCTGAAGACATCAATTACATGAATGAGCAATTGTGTCTTCATTAGAGGCTTTTATTATTTTGCCTGTACAGCTCTGAATAACAGCATATCAAACCAGTAAGCTTTAAATTCAGGTTTCTTAGTTGAACTCACAGTTATTTCACTAGTGATGCACTGGAACAGTTTCATTTAACACACTGTTTTTTAAATGGCAACAAAGCAAGGGTGACACATGGTGCAATTTTGTACCTGAACAATTAATTACTCAGAACACTAAAGAGCTTTGAACCTTCAGTAATTATTTACCATACTGATATTCTTCACACTTCAGGAAAAAACTCGCCAGCATTCACTCCAAACTATACAAGCCCATGGGAGCTTTGTAAGATATATATTTTTCTAGTGGTTTTCTAAAGAACTGCATTGCTCTTTATAAACTTTAAAGAAATCACTTCAGCGTAACAATATACATAAATAACAGCGCTACCAAACTTGAAACTAGTCTTTCTTAGTGTGTGAAATTAAGGTTAATCTTCCCAGTTTCTTGACTTAAATTCCTTTACATTCTGTTGCTCAATAGGTGGGTTTGAATTTCATCTCCCATCCCTCCCTATTTCTACCTTTTTTTAATCTATCAACCCTAAACAAGAGCATCCCATTTCCGAAAAAATGACAACACCAATCCCAACTCTGGTTGAAAAAACTTACTTTAACTGCTTAGCATAAAACCTGCTATTTTCCCAGTAAATGACAAAAGCATGTTCAGCAAGCTGGTGAGAGATACCTGCTCCTCCTCTTCATGCACCAAGAGGTACCCACTCAAGCAAGACACAATTTAAGTCACTTCCATTAGCTTTTTTTTTCCTGCCATGAAGAACTGTCGCCAAAGAGAAAGGCCATTTAAAAAAAAGGCTTGAGTGGAGGGTATGTCCCCTTCCCAGAGCCAGACATTTTCCATTTCATATTGCCTTTCCGGGGTACACCGGCCATTCCTTCATTTCCTTCTTCCACCGCTTCAAACCCTAACTACGAAACCCATTAGCTGACCTCTATATTTCTAAGAGGATTTTCCTGACCCGGGCTCAGCCTAAGCTCCGCAGACGAAGCCTTTACAGTGATTTTCCACTGGGTGACAGATACCCCGCACTTTTTGCCCCCTACCCCTCGTACGCGACCATCCCTGCGCATGGATAACCCAGGGGAAGAGCAGAGCAATTTAGGAGTAAATCGCTGTTTTGAGGGATCGCGTGGTACCCGCGGCACCGCGGCAGCTCCCGCCGGGACCCGCGGGGGTCTGAGGCCGGTCCCGCACCCCCCGCCCGGGGCCCCCGGTCCCGGCTCCCACCGCCCCGCGCTGTGAGAGCGGCCCCAGACACCGCCCGCCCGCCCCAGCGGGGCCGTTCCCCTCTTACCGCAGCTCAGCCGGGAGGACGCGCCGCGCCCGGAGCGCAGCCGGGCCCCGAGGGCTCACCCCTGCCTGCGGGGCCGGCGGCGGTGCCGCGGCAGTGCGGGGGCGGTGCAGGGCAAGGCAAGGCAAGGCAAGGCAAGGCAAGGCAGTGCAGGCAGGGCAAGGCAAGGCAAGGCAGGGCACTGCAGGCAGAGCAGGGCGCGCCCGGGCCGCGGCTCCTCCGGGGCCGCCCCTCACAGACACACACACACGCGCGGGTGGGCGCGGCTGCGGGGGTCGCGCCCCGATCAAAGATGGCGCCGCCGAGCGCCTGCGCCCGCCCTGCGTGAGCGCTGCCCCGCACAAAGATGGCGGCGCCAGGCTCCCTCCCGCCCCTGCCCGCCTGCAGCGCGGCGGGAACCTGCCCGGCGTAAAGATGGCGGCTGCGGGCTCCTGACGGCACGGGGCTGTCTTTACGCGGCGGCGGCTCCGCCCGCCTGGCTGCTGCTCGCTGTGCCGGAAGCGGATCCCGGCCGTCCCCGGGCAGCGCCGGGGCGGGAGCGGAGGGAGCTGCCCGCGGGCGCGGCGCCGGGCAGGTAACCCGGGGCGGCGGCTGTAGGGACGCGGGGAGAGGCGCGCCCGCCTCGGCCGGGGCTGAGGGGCGTGAGGGCGCCCCGGCTGTGCCCGCCGCCTGCCCGCGCTGGGGAGGGCTCGGCGGGGCCGGGCGGAGCTGGGCTCTGCTTCCATCGCCTCCCTCCCGCCCTGCCGCGGTTGCGGCCCCGGAGTCGCGGGTCGGAGGCTTCGCGTTGTGCCCGAGCTCCGGGAGCGAGGGGGGCGGCCGGGCCGGGCATTGCGTCAGGCTGTGGGTTTGTTCCTCGCGGTGTGTGCCTGCCAAGGAACTGGAGCTCTGAGCGGGATGAACTTCTGGCTGCTCTCGAATCTGTTAACTCTTTTGGCTGGCAAATACGGTCTTCCGACAGCGGTGGTCTCAGAAACAGGGCTGTTGCCGTGCGTGATTTGGAGGACATAGTGAGCGAGCCCTCTGTGGATCCTGGTCACGTCTGCAGGTCCGCCCAGAGCAGCTGGACCGAACGGGGCCTGAGCCGAGCCAGCAGATTTATTTGCTGTCTCCTCGTTAAGTCTTGCCCGTACTCAAAAGCATCAATCAAACAAGTCATGTACCTTTTATGTAAGAGATTCGAGCTTGCAGAAGAAAAACTGTCCTGGGCTTTCTATTGCATAACTTGGTGCGTCTCCTTCGTTTGACAGAGTGTTCCAGAGACCATCTGTGATTGTTTTCGAGATAGTTTCGCTTAATGAGGTTATGGGAGAGAAGGAGCCATGTCAGAAGAAGGTGTTACTGAGACACGGTTTTCTCTGAAGACGGCAGCTTTGCGGGTGTTTAATCTCCCCCTTTCTTGGTATTATTCTCTTAACCAGGTAATAAATATATTATCTAAATACTGTTGCTTTTGATATACATTGAGGCGTTTATTGCAATATTGTACGTGCTCTTGTGGGCTTGATGTGAATTAAATTTGTACAGAATACCTTGGGGCTTAGTTTGTTCAAAACACTGAACTAAAAGAAGCAGGGCTTTTTGTCTTTTTCTGCTAATAAATGCTGAGTACATCATCATACATCTGCTTTACCTGCACTGTCTGTATGGCTCCATTTTATAACAATGCAATGATTCTCACCAAATATCAAAATCCTTGAGTTTTGTTTTTCCTGTAGAATTTTGTGGTATTCAAAAATTAAACATAACTGTCACTATATTTTGAGTAATAGTATCGAGTGTGGTGTGAAATACTTTCTAGATTACCAGCACTGCTTGCCAAATTAATCTCAATGATAGTTCATTAATGTAAAACATAACCCCTTATTTTAGTTTTTGAGTCACTTTTATTTGATTAAGTAAGGGCCACAATGACTAAAACAAGATTCTTTAAAAGCAGGCTGATTTTTAAATACCTTCAGTCCTTTATACTGTTTTTCTTTGTTCCATTTTACTTCTGGAAAGATTTTCCTCGAAGAAAATCTCAAGGCTCCATTAATCACAGTATTTCTGTTTACAGGTGGCTGTGGAGTCATTTGGTTGTATTTTCTTTCATTGCTATTATAGGCAAGTTTTCACTAGAAACACAGAGAGTCTTGGTGAAAAGTAAATTATGATCTCAGTTTCCAGGTTGACAGAAGCTGGAAGTGTTGTGAAGCTGATATTCTTTTTTTGCAGGGAATCACAAGATGTGTCTGTAGAGCACTTGCATGTCAAGGACAGGGAGGAGGAGCTGTAATTGTGTAGAGAATCAGAAAACATATGTATTAGTTCCTTATAACTGCATATGTGATAAAAGAGAGAGTGAAGTAAGTCACAATTATTTAAGAAAATATTAAGGCTTTAGTTATAGTCCTCTGGTGCCATAATAAACAGGATGAGAAAAAGAGTTTCTAGTTGGCTGTGGAAAACATGGTCCAGTAGATTTTTTTTCCATTCTGTGTATGCTGAATTATTGACAAGATAACTAAACAAAAGCTTATAATTAGAAATGCCAATAATATTAGTAGGTCCTAAAAATGTTCGGCTTTTGAAACCCATGTTGTTAATATGACTGTATTTTATTTTTATTCAGTTGGACACTCATTAGCAAAAGCTATGTAAAATTTCATATTTCCTTGTAAATACTTCTCTTTTGCTGCATATAAAACCAGAAGGAGATATTCTCAGTCGTGCATCTGCTTATATTCCTATTTTTTCTGTCTTTGGAATATTTTAAAATTCTCGTTGCAAGACGACTGATTTCACTTTTACATTTCAGCACATTCATATCCTTTTAAAATACCACGTGCAACTCCATTATGTGCAACTATTGACTCTCCTCTCCTTAGAGCTTTCATTTCACTCTTTATTTATGAAGTTTAAAAAGAATCCACTTATGGGTGTTTGAATCTCTGTGTGCCCAGCTCTGTCTCTGGGACGAGGAATCACGTTACAGAAGCACCATATTAGGCCCAAGGACTGTGGGTCTGGCTTTCTCCCAGCACTCTGTTGCTCAAGCAGCAAGAGTTTCCAAAAGATTTTTGGGAATGTGGACTGTAGTTTCCAGTTAAATGGCACTTTCTATGTTATAAACTTTACTAGTGGCTTCTAGTTGAAGTTACTTGTATACGTGGTTCTTATTTGCTAATTTAAACATCTCTAAACCTGTGATTGATCTATACCCAAAATAAAGTGTAATTTTTTTTTAAACTCTTTATTTAGAGAAATAGGTTTAAATACATCTTCTTCCCAAGTTGAAACACTGCACAGATGTTGGCATTGGGATCTTTCACAGTGCAGGAAATTGGGTAGTTATGAGGGGTGAGTTCTTTCTCAGTATTCTTTTGCTGTTAGAGAATTAATTGAAGCCCAGCATCGTCCTGTCATTAAGAAGAAATTTAAAAAAAGGGTTATTAGAAAGTTATTTGCTTGGAACCCCATAGTTGGTGGATTTGCAATATACCTTATAGCTCTTGGTGCTGCAAGCTGTCTCTCTGTGTGCATATTCTCAACAAAGTCACCTTTTATTTTCAGGTAAAGCTTTCCCCTGGGTTGAAGAAGCTTTTCACAGTAACAGCAGTGAGTGCAATATCTGTGATTTTTCTGGCCCATCACTTTAAAAGAAGACGTGGAAAGAAAAACAAGAAAGTGCCCCCATGGGAACCAAGTCATCTGGTATTGGAGTGCACCAAAGCAGCTGATTCTGAAAAAGGTACAGCTTGGAAATCCCAAGTTGGATTTTGTTTTTTGTTGCTTTCTTGGAGAGGAAGAAAAGGACTGTGAGCCTTTCCTCATAGGACAGGTGTTCATCCCTCTAATGATCTCCACAGGATGGAACACCTGAGCACATTTGAATTGTTACATTTTACATTTGCCAAATTAGGAGCAAAATTACACTGTCTTATAAAGAAGGTGGTGTTGTTCCCAAAGGGGAAGTTTCAATCATGAATTTGGATTAAAACTCTCTTTATGAATAGAATATTAACAATGGGTTTTGCCATTCTTAATACTGAGAAATGCAGATCTAATCTTTTACAGAATAGGAAAATAATTATGCTCCAATGCATAGTTATTGTAATGGATAGTGACTATTCTAATGTGTAATTTGTCACACAGAACTGTAAATAACAGAATAATTGTTGTTTGCTTCTAAACTGGACTTTATTGAGAAGAGTAAATGCAATTCAGTTCTTGTTAGAACTGCAAAAGATGCCATGTTTTGAGTTTGTGGGAGCTTTAAATAAAATCAGTGTATCTCTTAGGTTCTAGTTGTTCCAGCAGTCGACAAAACTTGACCCTTTCTCTGAGCTCTGCCAAGGAAAAAGGATCTCAGTCTTGTATCTATGCCAATGGAGGACTTTTCAGTAAATACTCTGGTTCAGTCCAAAGCCTGGCCTCGGTAAGTAAAAGTGTTTTAAGGCTCTTGAGTGCCAACTTGGCACTGAATCTGCATCTAAAGGTTTCCCTGAGCAAGCTGCAAGGGGGCTGGAGATGCTGAGAAGCCAATTGTCCTTCCCACAGAGGAAAACCAGCTTGGGTGTGATGTACTCTGGCAGGAATGTGGTTTTAAGGATCCTCTCTATAACAACACTTCAAAATCTGTGTGGTTTGGGTTTTTTTTTAAGGTTCAGAGTGCCACCTCTTGTCACAGTTGTGCTTGTGCCAATTCTAATTCCTGGGATAAAGCAGATGAAGATGACATTAAGCTTGTCAATATTCCAGTGACTACACCTGAAAATTTATATTTGATGGGTAAGTCATAATAAGAATATTCAGCATCTGCCTACAATGGAGGTAAATAATTTCTTGGGTTTATGATAAAGTAACACACAATATGATTGTGCTGTTCTTTCTCAGTGTCCTGTTGGCATGTGTCTGAGAACATTTCCATAAAATAATGAAATCACACTTGAAGTTAGCTTTTAAAATATTTTTCATTTCAATATTTGTGTTAGTAACCCATAAAATTATTTTTTAAAGTAAATAAGAAAAAAATACATTGACCACTGTTGCTTTTAATCATATTGTGAACTCCTTAGTAAAATCTTTTACCGATCTTAGTAAAAAGGCTGGGGATTGCTGTTGTTTTAAAACCCTACATCTCTGTGATAACCATCCTTATTTTTGCTACCTATTTTCTTGTGTCTGTGCAATGTGAGTGCCATGAGCTGTGTTTGATGGCCTGGGGGTGTCCCTGTCTCCCCAGGGATGGAGCTGTTTGAGGAGGCCCTGCGGCGCTGGGAGCAGGCACTGACCTTTCGGAACAGGCAAGCTGAGGATGAAGCCATCTGTGGTTCCATCAAGCTGGGAGCAGGAGATGCCATTGCAGAAGAAAGCGTAGAAGTGAGTATATTCAATCTATAATCCTTACAATTCCTTGTGTTTTATTACCCGAATCTTTTCAAATCAGAATTCCATTACCAAACTGAATAATTAATTCGATTTCCAGTTTACTGGTATTGCCCTTAAAGGACATCTGACTTCATTCTTTCTGACTTTTTTTGGTTGGTTATTTGGAGGAGGGAATTAGCATTATTTATTTTTTGGCAATGGCCACTGATACATCAGTGTTTGCTTGTGGTATTATGGAGTTATCAAGCAACCCCCTTGGGTCATCTCTTTCTTTTATGATCATGTAAGAGGATGTCTGCTTAGCAAAGACAGGTCTCAGGAAATATGATCAATTTGTGAATATTCACAAATAACGTGCCTGAACTTTGTTTTCCTCCATTCCTGTCAACTAAATGCTAAAAATATTTTGAAATAAACAGACACCACGCATGGCTTTCTTTTCTAGTGCAGTAAACATCACAGGTAATTTAAAAGTATTTTAATATTTAGATTTGAGTTTTATTACGCTAAAGAAAATATGTGTGTTCAGTAAAGTGTGTATATTTTGCAAGTATTCATCTGACTGTTCCTGTGCTGCTTGTAGGGAATTAACGTGGCACACTTTGCTCTTTGAAGGCTTAATATCCTTAGACTTTACAAAGGAATCTTACAGACTGTAAACAAGCAGAAAATCTTCTAATGTCTGTCTTCTTGCAGGATATCATCAGTGCTGAATTCATTCATAAGCTTGAATCTCTTCTTCAAAGAGCTTACCGGCTTCAGGAGGAGTTTGAGGCCACCCTTGGGGTCTCTGATCCTGCTGCTCTAGCTAATGATGTTGGTGAGTGCTGCTATTTTACAGCTTTTTTTTCTGCTTCTGATGATGGCTCTTGGTGGGGAGGTGGAACTGAAATATCCACTGAGCAGAATTATATTTATGAGTAAGTCAACAGGAAAAAAAAAATCATGTTCTTTCCATTATTGTGTAGTGTTTGATGAAGTGCTTGTATTTTAGATAACAATGGACTGAAAGGAAAGTTGTGGGTTTTTTGTAGCTTGTCTGTATTTAAATATTTATCCAGTAAGATCATATGACCCTTTTAAAGCATGGGTGTATAAGAGTGTTTTAAAGCATGGGTGTATAAGAGTGTTGTAGAAGTTCTATGCATCTTTTGAACTGTCAAACTGTATGGTTTGTCATAATTTCTTTTTTTTTTTACTAAAAACGAAGGCCAAACCAGAAAGACTTAATCTGAGCTTAATAATCGTTATCAAAGCTCTTATCCCTGGTGACTGGAAAATTATCACAGTTGTGAGTGACTAAACTGTTAGAATGGCAAACAAAAGGAGCAGTTGCTGCCAGACATGCTGATTAAGTAGTGATAGTTTGATTATTTTTATTTAAAGAATTGGTTTTAGAGGTTGTTCAAGACTGATACCGTTGTGCTCTTTCAAGATGAAGCATCTGAAGTCTCAACTGTCAGACCGTAAGGGCAGAACATGTTCAGGGGTTAGTTTGTGAGGGTTGTTTGTTGGGTTCAGCTGGGCTGGCACGAGGTGGCAGCACTGTCCTCTCTTAGCCCTCCTGCATCCCCTGAAAACACCTCTGAGCAAGGTGGGAATTAAATTTGGGTCAGAGCTGGCTTTCTGACATACTTGCAGACACCTATACGTGTAATCCTTAAAGCAGAAAACCATCTGAATGTTGCATTTTGTAATTTCTATCCTCAAACAGAATCAATAAAACGGTATTCAAAGGACTTGACATGATGTTTCATGTGTTTAGTTGTTGTTTTGCTTGGTTACTTTGCAAGTATTTTGAATTAATAGTTTATTTTTTTAGGTGGGATGACTGGATTCATGTTTACCCAGAATGTTATGAGAATTTCATTCCTTCCAAATGTTCTTCATAGGAATAATTTGTGATTTCTTGAGTGGATGTCTGTTACTTTATTATTAATTTTATTGTGCTGGCCCAGCTGAGTGAGGAAAACAAGTAAGGAAGTGGTTCAGTGAATACCATTTTCTGTGTTCAGGATTTGGGGCTTCTCTTCATTCTCCTGAATTTGTGGCTTGAACAACAAGTGATGTATCAAAGAATGCTGCACTTTTTCAGAATGTTTTAGAAAACAGCAGGCCATCATCTGCTTCCATGTGCTGTGGTGCTTGGAAGGTTTTTGTGCAATATTTGATATTGGTAACAACAACAGGAAACTCCCAAACAAACAACTCCCAAACTCCAACTCTTCATGCCTGTGAAATAGAATTGCTAATTTGCACCCAGACAAATATTTAGTGCCAGTTGATACAGTTTCATAGCAGGTGGGTTTTTTTGGCCTGTAGGTTTTTGACAGCTCTGCAGTTTGGTGAATTGATACAGCATAAATTAGGTGATAATAGTTATCTCACTGACATGAACATTTATTTATACCTCTGTCTGCTTTAAGGGAAAGGTTTACTTTTTGTGGAAGATCAAATGCTGTCATTTTAACAGCTGTATAGTTGATTATAAAATCATTTGTAGAGCTGGAAGTTGATACAAATTTATAATTTAGGGCATTAAAAGCATTGGATTAATGAAGAACAAAGGTTGGTAAGATCTGAATTAGTTTTTTAAATGGTTGCCATCTAACAAATTACATTGAATCCAGGCAAGTATAGATTGTACTTATAAATGAGAGATTTTAAAAGAAAAATCATGAGGAAACACTCTTGGAATGTATTAGGAAAATTATGCATCACAATCAGTATAAGTTCTTGGCACGTTGCTGTAGAAAAAAGCCCATTGCTGGTCTTTGGCTCTGGGAAAAGGATGGCACCAGCACAGAGGCAGAGATGCAGTCTGGGTTTTGTGTGGGGTTAGAACTGTGTCCAGTTCTGTTGTTCATGTTTCAGGAGATGTGGAGATACTAGACAGCTCAAAACAAGCCGTGACACTTATCTGTTTTGGAAAAACAAGCTAATGTGTGATTTCAGTTGGGTATGTCAGCTCCTTAATGAAGCAAATACTGAGAGGTGACTGACTTGTTCTGAATAGCTGCTTACACATGTGAGAGGTATGTGGTGCTGGGGATTTGTGGACCTTGTCAGAGTCAGAACTAGATCAAATTTCTAGTTGTTCAGGGGAACCAAGTTAAGTTCTGTACTATGTTGCATCTGAAGTGTGTTGAGAATAAGATTATTTTTTTAATGCTGTTTTTGAGGGATGTTTTCATTCTTCTGTGAGAGGAAGATCCAAGGCTCATCCCTGGATGTGTCCAGGTTGGATGGGGCTCTGAGCAGTCTGGTCTGGTGAAGCATGTCCCTGTCCATGGCAGGGCATTGGAACAAGATGATGTTTAAGGTCCTTTCCAACCCAAACCATTCTATGATAACAACACTTGCAGCTTGTCGTCAGAATCCTCATAACCAGCTCTTCTGCTTCAGGGTTTCAACTGCTGACCCACAACAGGAACCAGAGAATGCTTTGCTTTGTTTTTCCCTCTGATACACAGGAGTTTAGCTGTAGTTTGTGCATTTGTCTCCCATTTTCTGTCTCTGAAGTGCCTGTGATTCCCCCCAGCTGCAGACAGGGCTCTGGCACTTGGACAAATGCTGTCAAGTGCTACAGAAATGTCTGACTGCACTTATTCTGATTTGGGTTAGAACCAGCTCCAAATTTGGTCAGGAAGGAGACGGATAAAGGTAAAAATTTCTATCAATTCCTCACTTTCTGCTTTCTCTGTAAAGTTTTCTATCAAATTCTAGAGCTCCTGAACCTTCTCTCTCCCCTCCTTGTCTGCTGGTCCCAGATGCTGCTCCTCCTCTAAACCTTTAAGTGTTTTATTCTTCCCAAATCATTATTTCTCTCCACCCAATCAAATTAAGATCTCAGTGCTGCCATTGATCAGTCACAACACAGACTTGCTTTTCATTTTGTGGTCCCACTGACTGTTGGAAATTGGTTGTGCCTGATAAATTTGTCAACCAGCTTTGAGAAGCAGAATTCAGTCTCTGGAGGAGACTCTGGAAATGTGGGAGAGTCAGGAATGGGTTACCTGGAAGCCTGCTGGAAAACAAGAGCTTTTCACTGCAACCACTGTCTCTCCTGATGTTGTCTGAAGTGGTTTTCTTCTCATCCTTGCCATGACAGGTAGTTCTGATATTATAGAATATTCAGATATTTCTAAATATTCAACTTTTAGCAGTGCAGAAGGTATAGGTATAAATAAATACATTTTATCCCTGGGGTAGAATTCTATTCATATAATAATAAAAATGATTGCACATAATAATTTTCAATTCTGCAAGCTGTTGTTGAGTTATAAATGATTAATACAGGCCCTGGAAAAGACTTGCATTTTAAATAGGTGAAATAATGGAATGCCATTATGCTCACTCTTGTTGCATTCTCCACTGGACTTTCAGAATTATCATATAAACCAGCAGGATAAAAGAGGATTTCTATAGAAAAAAAATATTTCTGGACATGAAATTTAAAGAAATAGGTAAGGTTGTTTTTCTGCTGTTCCTCTTAGTGCTGGGAAGCAGCGTGGGAAGCCCATAAACAGTTTTTCTTGAGGCAGGCATGAGCTGCACTCAGTCAGAAAGGAGGCAATTGGCAGAAAACTGGGAAACAAAATATTCTTCTTGTTATTTCTGAGTGTTGAATGTAAAGGGGGAGAGGGTTAAAAGCTTCCAGCACTTTCCATAGTCCGTCCTTGAAGAAAGTTCTCCTCATTTTTATTTTTTTTTCCTATTTAGATCTTTTCTAGCAGACTTGAAACGTTAGTCGAGCTCACTTGGGAGGAATGTAAAGAGCTGGGAGAGAAACAATAGCTTTACTTACCAGCAGAATTGCAGGTCAGAGGGGAAAATTCTCAAATTGTGGGGCTCCTTGGCACTACTAAATTCCTAATACTTCATATGATTATTCTGATTTCTACTAATGGTGACTTGTGTACATCGGCCCTCAAACTTTTTGACAATATCAAAAAGTAATCGATGTATAAGTTTGAATTTGTAAAATATTTGCTTTTTATTGCCTATCAGTTATGCAGTTTCAAACAAATGAAGTGTTTGAGCTGCTGCAGTGAAGCCTCTCCCAAAGCTCTGTGTTGTGGGATGGTTTTGTTGAAAGGTTTGTCTGTTTCTTTTTTTAATTTTCTTCTCACACTCCAAGATATGTCTGGCATTTTGGAGAGAATAAGCACAGCCTTTAACCTACTGACAAAACTGTTTGGAGAACTGATTTACATGTTAGGAACCTTTTCTCCAGCTGCTCTTAAAAAAACCCAAAATCAGTGAAGCTGCTGAAAGCTCCTTTTTATGTATTTTATTAACCCTGACTTCTCTAATGTTTTACTGTTCATGGGTTAATAACTAGAAGCCTGTGTTTTCCTTCCTGCCTCAAAAATGTTACTGGAAAAATTTTAGCTTGAGTGTTTTATGTTTTATTTGATTATGCACAAGAAATGTTTCTGTTTGTAATTCTCAGTCTCCAACGAGGAGATGAGCAGTTTGTAATAATTCACTTAGGTGAGCTCTACTAACACAAATTATAAAATAATGCCAAAGTTGTGAAACTTCTTATGATAGCTTGAAACTTTCTGTTTGGTTTGTGCTCCTTGAAGATAAATTTACATTAAGTGATTTCTTACTTTCTTGGAGAAGGACTAAACGGTTTTCTAATGGCTGGAACAGAGTTGAAATGGAAACAAAAGAAAACAGCAGCTTTTTCTTTTTTTTTTAGGTGTGGAAATATATTCATCCCCTGAAATGCTCATATAAAGGAAAGAAAGCATTACTAGCTAAGTCTGAAGAAAAGCCCAGAAAAGTTATTCCAATCCTGTTTTTAAAAAATGAATGCATACTTTGAACATAAATTTTAGCTGTTGCAGTTTGTTGAAGTTCAGTAACTGATGAAATCATGAGGTCTCTCATATTCCAACTTATTGGTGCAGCTCCTTATTTCTGACTCACAACAGAGTATACTCAAAGTACACTCAAATACTCAAAGTGCAGGTGTTTGAATTGGATAATGTGTCTTCCTTCAGCAATAATATTTAAGACTTTCCTTTAAAGGCATGTTGCCCACTATTAATAACACTTAAATTGCCTTCTGCAGAATTCTTTATCAGAAGGCACCTTGGCATCACATTGGATAGTAGAATAAGATGATTAGTTAAAAATTCAACTTAGCAAAAATATTTCTGCAAACCTTGTGTCTAGGAAAAGATTATAATGCTTGGCTTTCTCAGTGAGACTCCTAATTTTGGCAGTACTCTACTAAAAAATGAAAAGTAGCTTTGCATGGTTGTGCAGTGAAGTTAATGGTGCTGAAAAATATTAGTGTTCATAATATGTATCTCTCTGTGTTGGTATTTGATAACCTGGAATGTGTGTTTGTGTTTTATCTCAAGCTAAAACCTTTTCAGCAGTGGCTCAAGATTCTCTGTTTTACTGTCCACTGGAGAGCTGAAGGTCACTCACTGTGGTCACTCAGGAGGATGGTGTGGGTAGGGATTGACAGAAACACTTCCCCTGAGATCAGAAACTCTGTCTCTGCTTTTTGAGGGCCTTTGTCACCATTTGCCCCCCAGCTCTGCCGTTAGATCCAACTGGGCAGGCTATTTATACACTCCTTGCTTTGCCTTAAATGGCACCCCCGAGACCTGTCTTCTTTCTGGCCACACCAAAACTCCTGTCTGAGCCCTTGTCTCTCTCACTTCTTCACTCCTGCCATGTTTTGTCTTGCCCTGTCCATTTCAAATTGGCTTCCCTGACATGGACTTAACTGTTACTTATAAAAACCACCTTTGTTCGTTTTTCTGACTGGATTATTCCTCTCCTTTAATCAGTGTCTCTCCCTCAAGAGCTTCCTTTCCAATGAAACACCAGCTACTCCTCCTTTTATCTCTAAAAGCTGCTTATAATTGAGCCCCAATCCACCTCCATGATTTTATTTCCCAGACTTTGTTAATTTAGCTGTTCCTGCTCAGTCCTCCCAACGCAAGAAGTGTTTCAACTGTTTCTGCTCATTCCTGAGAACAGTGAGCAGCTGCAATTGTCTCTTTTATTGGGAGCTTCCTGGTTCCCCAGTTACCTGGGCAGACTCATAATTACTTTCTCCCTCTTTTTCCTTTCTCTCTGGCCATCAGTTTTAAATCCCTGATAAGAAGGGGTAAATATGAAAAAGCTGCTCCAGTTCCTCTCATGAGTAAGGAACATTTGTACAGCAGTTTATGCAGGTGATGCCCCACAATAGTACTCAGGTAGGACTGGTTATCTGTGTGTTTATCACTCTCTCCACAGCACATCTGACCAAAAAAAGACATGTATTTTGAGTGTTCCTTTTGCATCTTTTTTTGTTGGCCATTCATTCTAGTGCTTAGCTCTGGCCAATATCTTCTCCATTTCTTAAAACCTGTTAAAAAAAATACATATTTACCTTCTTCTTGTGTCTTAAAGGAGTGTGATCATTTTCTCCATATGTCAGGGCTTGATTTAATAACCACTCGCCTGCATTTTGAAAAGTGATTTATTAGATGAGTGGAAACAGGCTTCTAAAGGCAGGAAGTTGCTTTTTTTAATTCTCCTTTTGCATGTTCTTGTGATGCATTCTGAACAAGTTATAGTTTACAGATTCTTTTTCTTGCTAAAAAGGATGTACATACACTTGACTTTTATGTGTTTATATACATTGTGAGTATAAATGTTGGAGAGGCAGGAAAAATCCTACCAGACAGATGGCAAGGAGTGAGGGCAGGAGAAGTGTTTATTTTTCTGGCTGGAGTGTGGCAGTGTGAGGTTACATAAACTGATGATCAAGAACACGTTTTAGAACTTCTGCTAAAAAACTCCTTCTTGCCTTGCAGTCTGCTTTTAAGGGAGGCTTAATGTCTGAAACATTCTTGGCCTTGGTTGTTTAGCACTGGCCATCCCCCATCATTACAGCTCTACACATTTATTTACCCACCATATCGTTTGGGGCTGTTTTTTTCCTTGTTTACCCTGTGGCTGGGAGGCTCAAGCAGCTTGTGTAAGCATTTCATTCCTGAAGGCCTCTTAATATCTTAGAATTTTCTTACTTGTTTCAGCTTGAAATGTTTCAAAGTTAAAACTGTACGTGGGAGTAAAGCTGTTTTTGTGGAAAGTTATAGCAAAGGGTTCTGTGAACAGTAACAATGGGGGGAGTAAAATTTATTATTTATGTGTCTTTTTTCTCTCCTGCATGTATTTTTGCAGTTGATTGCTAAAACTGATAGAAAAAATAACTTTTTTTTTTGATGGTTCAAGCTGAAGTTTTGGGTTTTTTTATCAAATTGCTGTAAATTGTCTGATTCTTTGTGGGATATCTGGTGTGTGCACATGGCCCACCTTACCCAATAACCCTGTTTGGAGCAAAGTGCTGTGGTGGAGCTGGTTCAAGAGCACATGTCGATCACACCAGGCTTTATTCTCTGCCCTGCTATTTAAAGCTGCCCTTGTTCTACATGCAGATATGCTGGGAGTATTTAAAGGTAACCGGTGCATATTTGCAGACAGCTTGGCACCCATTAGCAGCTACTCAAACAGATGTAGTTAAAGTTGTATTAGTTATCTGTGGTAAACCAGAGTAAGGTAAAACAAAGCAAAACTTGAATAAAGAATGTCTGTATTTTAGGCTATCTCCCAGGTTGCACTAATCATCACTTGCATTATGATTCAAGTTTTAATGTTGTTATTAATGCATTTAGCAACCTTACAGTGTTCTTAATTTGTTTGGGTTTTTTTTAATTTGTTTGGTAATTGGTGTTATTTAGTAAACTAAAGGTCCAGGGGAACCCTTCATTCAGTACAACTGTTTCAGGATTCTTATCCCATTCCTTCCTCCTTTTGGGGGCAAGTGGAATGCAGGCAGGCCCCAAGCAGTGGGGCACTTGGGATATTCTTTAAGTCTCCCTGTTTAAAGTTAAGCACATGTCTTGCTAATTTGGGTTCTTACCCTGGGTGCTGTGTGCAGCTGGGTGTGCAGGAGCTGCTCACATTCCTGGGCAGTGTCACTGGAGTCTGCAGCATCCTGCTCAGCAGTTCTGCCCTGGAATTCCAGTGGAGACTGAGCTTATTGGTGTAAATGAGAGTTTGTCTGTGTCAAATACACTCCATTCTCAATAGGAATCCTAATGTTAGCCCAAAACATATCTGTCTGTGTCTTTTGATGTTTATTTACTGCAGGTCACCAGTTAAGTAATTTGTTCTGTCTTTCTGTCTGTTAATTCTGGGGATGGAAGGTATCATCTTTTTTTTCTGATCCTGTATTGTCCCAGTGTGTGCTAAGGAAATGTTTAAGTTAAAATTGGCAATGTAATTGTCTTTACCTATCCTGAAAATATTCTCCACATTCTGATACCTCAGAGCCACTTCTGT
>NW_020897721.1:6270608-6287000 GCF_003984885.1 Neopelma chrysocephalum
GAAGATGACACATGACCAGTCTTCAGAGTTTCAAAACATGATGTGAAGGTGAATGCTTCTTGATTGAATGCTGAAAAGTGAATTTGTGTGCAAATTTTACCATGTTTACCATGCAAACCTACCACAGCAAAGACAGATAAATATTTTAGATTAACACACTGCGTGATGTGAAAATAGCTTGGTTCTGGCTTGATTTTTTTACCTTGTTTAGTTTTAAATAGCTAGTTGTTTGCAGAACCTTGTAAAGCTAGGATTAATTTCACAGGCATTAGCAGTCCTCCCTATTTTTCCATTTTTTAATGCCCTTAGTCTGACTTTATAACCACATGTGCATTTTCAGGCACTACAACCAGGAGCCTTGATGGTAATTACTGCTGTCAGCGTCACATCTGAAACTCTACTTGGTCCTCTTTGCAAACACAAGTGAACCCAAAATAACTCCTTGGCTTCTCAAATAAGTCAGCTATATTTGAGGCTCACATACTTGCCAGTATTCCCTTCTTGAAGGTATTAGAATCCATAAGAACCAGGGATGAGTGTGGGAGCAGTTGCAGGCGCTGGTGGGTGGGTTCCTCCTGCAGCTGTTCATTCCAGGAGTCTCTTTGTGCCACTGCCTCTTTTTTTTTGTGTTCTTGTGTCTAAGAATGGTCTCCTGGTCCTTCCATGGTATGTACTCCAGCTGCAACTTAACTTTCACCCTAGTGAAATTCCATAGGGAATTTTCATGATAGTGTGGGCACTGCTAAACACCTGCTTGGCTGGGGGTATTTTGGGGTGTTAGGGTGGTGGTGGCCACAAAGCCAGGAATAGCTGGCAAGGCTGTTCTGTTTTCTTTGTGTGTACATATCACTTGCCAAAGGTATTATTTCACTCAACATTGCCAACCTTTTTTTAATCTTTTTTTTTTTGTCATAACATGCAAATTTTGTGCCTTCTTCTGTAGTAGTGAGAATTTGGAGTGAAAACACAGATATTCCGTATTGAACTAACTGAGATGTTAAAAACATCCTGGCTCGGTGAGAGAACACTTGGAATTAGGAATTTTTCAACAGATATAGATGTATTCAAAATTTTATTATCTCTGAGCTTCATGTAATCTATAACAGGCTGAATGCAAGACCTGCAGAAGAACCCCTGATGCTGTGGTGTTCTGGGCTGTGGTTCCTTCATTTACACCAATTCTTTTTGCAGAATAAATTTGAGTTAAACAGCATTATTCCCATTTATATGTAATCAGTCACACCTAGCCCAGAGTTAAATACATCAGAGTCAGTCTGGGGAGATGTCACTGAATTATAAACCCACATATAACAGCAAGAGCACAGTAATTATCTCACAATATCCACAGGCTGTGCTGCAGTTGGGACTTCCCTGTGGGGGTGCTGGAGATGTGAATAAGTTGATATATGAGACCACTTGACAGCTGCACTTTGTGTACACAGAGCTGTCCTTGCCTTGGCATCTTCATCAGAGCCACCAGTCAAATCTTTGGAGGGATGGCCCATCTTTTACTCCTGTAGGGGTTTGTCATTTGTGTTGCTGCTTGTGCCTGGGGCTGTTTTCTTCTCTGTGTTCCCTGCAGACTGGCAGAATCAGGAAAACCATTTCTTTGGATTGCCCTTGAGCCACGTGCTGGAGGGATTTTATAACTGTGGCATGTAGAAACTTTTGTTTTAATTACAAATTTGGTGTGGGGAGCAACTTCGCCAAAGGGAGAGGTTGAAAATAGGAGAGTGGAAAAATCTGCCTCCAGGCTCTACATCCCTGTGCTACCCTGGGTTTAACAGTGTTAACTGCAGAGTCAGCAACTGCTTATGTGAAAAAGTGATGTTGGAAAATCATCTCATGTAATATTAGAAGGGAATGAATGCAAATTTATGAGAAATAAGGAACACCATGTTACCCATCTGCTCTGAGCAGACCTCAGGCTAATGCTTTACAAACCACAGTTTGGTTTTCTGTTCCAGCATTTCAAATTCCAGGATGTGATTGTTTCTCAACCAACCTGGATGCTGCAGTACTTTTCTGTTGCTTTTAAGAGGTCAAAAGAAAGAACTAGTAAGAATGAGCTGAAAAAATCAGACACTTCATATGAATGTTGGTGAAGTTGTGATTACAATTTACCTAGCTTAATCTAGTAAAATCTTTGTCCAAACCTCTAATAATTTTTTCCCCTCAGTGAATAGTCTCAGAGACAGATATTTATTGTTGTATGCAGGTTTTGAGCTGTCAGCCCAGGCCCACAACTAATAAAACCATAACAACCACCAAAGTAATAGTTAAGTTATGTGGATTTGTAGCATTTCAAGTGATGAGCAAACCATTCCAGTGTATTGGCATTTGGCCACTTTGCTCTGGAATAGTGTTTTTGATGAAGAATTGCCGTGGTAACAGATCTGGAGGACATTGGGTAGCTGGTTGCTGCTGACTCTTGGAAATAAAACAGACTTTTAGCAACACATGTGTAATGTCTGAAGGTAAAGTAACCCAAAATAACTGCATCTGCTCCTCTGGGAGTGTGGTGTGGGGCACATCAAGCCAAAGTCTGACTTACTGGCTTACGAATTTAATCCTTCTGTGAAAGTGTTTCTGGATGGTGGAAATGAAACTGTGTATGGAGTAATAAGTGCAACAGTTGAAATCTGAGAATAAAATAAAGGAGACCTGAGAGAAAGTGTATTGCAGATGAATTTAAGTAAAAAAAAGAGTTATTTTAAAGGCTTTAAGAATTCTAGCACTATAGGAAGTGCTTCTGGATGTGTTATTTCAATAGAAGAGCTTTTTTGGGGAAAGGGGATGCAGTGAAGATGAAAAACTTCACTTGCTCTTCTGAAGAACCAGCAAGTGAGAAAAGACATGAAAAGAAGAAAATGAAACAAATTACAGTGAAGTTAAAATTTGGATTTTTTTTTTTTTATTAATGGACTTTTATTTAGAACAGTATTTCTTGGTGACTAAAACTATATAACACAGCCAAGTTAAAAACTTAACAGTGTTTAGATCAATATAGCAAAGTAATATCATAAGATAGAGAGATCTTCAGAAGTCTATAAAGGAAAGGGGAAAAAACCTCTGGGCAAGTTTTTTTTTCATCTCCCAGTTCATTGTGGATGATATTTGAAAGTCCACTTTAGAGGCAGAAAAGTGCAGTCACCTTGATATGTGTTAGTGGGTCGTAAAGAGAATTTACTCTCACAATATTCTAATGTTGTGCCTTCCAGATGAAGTACTGTGTTATACATGAAGCACACTTTCAAGATATAAATGGAATCTAATAAATGGGTTTTCTTTATATTTTAAAGATAAAAACACAGACATTACTGTGAAGGATAACACGGATGATTTCTGCCTTCGAGACACATTGAGCATTGCATCAACAGACTCCTTTGTTTCCACAGCTGAGGTAAGACTCTGAAAGATTGCTTTTTTAAAGATTCGTTGGTCTGTCTGAACAGTGAACAGAAGAATCCTAATTTTTTGCTAATCATTGTAAGCAAAAATGCGTTCTTCTTATGGGGAAAAAAAAAAGAAGCTTTCCGGGCTTAGTTGTAACCAGCTTTTTTTTACTTTATTTTTTTTTTTGTGTGTGCACTGGCAGAGTGTTTCCCCAGCTCCTAGACAGAAGTTGCTTTTGAAAAATATCTCATCGTAAGCTCCCTGATTGCAGTTAAAATATTAATAACTGCCCTAAACTCCATGTCGTGATAGAAGTGTTTAGCAAGGCTTTTAAATCTGAAATTCATATGTGATTTTGCCCTACCAGGATTAGTAATTTCTCCTTGCAGGAAATCAGAACGTGGCACCATTTTTTGTGGTCCCATCACGCTGCAAGTTGTGTGTTGACAGTTCCTTGTCTTCCTGCTACATCGTGTCCTGTCCCAAGGAGCAGGACTCTGGTTTTAGAGGCTGGAAACTGTTTCAGTGCTGACACACAGACCAAATTTAGCTCAGTGCCCTCAGGAGAAATAACTGTCACAAAGCAAGGCACAGATGCTTGAATGGAAGGTGATGGGGGCACTGCTTAGGAGGCAACAACAGCGTCGGGCTGTGTTGTACGAGGACAAAATCTAGGGAGATGGTTTTAGGAAAGAGCTGTACAAAACTGGGACAGCTGGCAGAGTTTAAGTCATGTGCCCTTTTGGTGAGCTCTGCAGGATGGCAGGAGTGTGTGCCAAAGCTTCCTCTTGGCTGGGGCTGAGAATCCAGAGGGTGCTGAGCATCACACACCTGATGGTTTTTCAGCCAGAGTTGTGCCTGCCTGGACACCCACAGTACACAGGGGCCTGAATCCTTACAGAGACACTTTAGACACAGTTGTCATCCCTAACCCAGGCAGACTTCTACTCTTAAACACCCTCAGGCTCTCAGAAGCACTGCAGAAGGGATGGTAAACACAACTATTTGCCCTAATTAAGTTATTAATACTATATCCTGTGATAAATAATGGTATTTGAGCCTGTCTGCCATCAGCTTGTGTTGAGGAAGGTTAGTATCCTTTTCATAGTCTTGCTCTCCCATCTACTGTGATCAAAATAGCTGCCACCCTTGGCAAGAACACAGCCCTGAGTGTGCCACAGAAAGGCCTCTCCCCTCTCTTTCCTGGCTTCTTTTCCATCTTCCTGACAGAGGCTCTTTCCTGCTCTCCCTGAGCTTTGGTGCTGCCGCTCCATTGTCAGTGCACATGCATTTATCATATCTTATTTTCATATCTTGACTAGAATTGAATCTGCAGTTCTATTATCAAATAAACTTTGCTTTCCTTGTTAAAATGTTAACTCCATCCAAAGCTTGGGAGCTTTAGACTTGTGAATAAAGCCTTAGTTGCTCTTTTATTTTTTTTTTTGTAACAGCCTTCCTGTTTTCCTCCAGATCTTAGGTGGAACACAATTCCACCTAATTCCACACAATAAAATATTAAAGTACTATCTCAAGTGTTTTAGTTAGTAATCACCATCTCATCTTCCAACTTCCAAAGCATGTTTCACTCTCATCCTGTAACTACTTACTTTTAAAAAAAAAATCTTTTTTCTGAATGTCTTTATCCTTTAAAGAGACCATCATCAGCCTTTTTAATATAGAGGAAGCATCATTTCTCAGAATGTGAGGAATGCTGAGTGTTGCAGTAAAGTGACCTTTTTATTAGGGGGAGCAAACAAGAATTCCTGAAAGGTCTAGCACTGTTTATTTTTGTTACATTAAGTGTAGGTGGTTATTTTGGTAGTCAACAAGGCTTCAATGCACAGCTGAGAATTTTTTCTGTTTATTAAGAAACAACTTGTGAGTAGCAAATAAGGGCACTGAGCCTGTTCCTGGGAATCTCAGACTTAAAAACTCAAGCAAGTTCCAAAGGTTTGGTGCTTTACAGCGACCATTTCAGCATCTCTTCAGTAGCAGCTGCAGCCCTAAAGCTGAAGTGTCCAGAGAAAACTGATTAACATGTGAATAATCCATGTTTTAACCTTCAGAGGCTGCTGGGCAGCACCCTGTGTAGGGACACAAGGAAGCACCACAAGCTTAGACACGAATTAGCACTACAGGCTTTGGAGTTTTGAAGGTGTGTCCATATGATTTCAACACAATGAAGTCAAGTGTCCACTGCAGGTCACCAGAAATGTCCTGTGCTGTGGTTCACTGTCTCTCTCAAGCCTTGAAGGGATGGAAGTCAAGCCTTCCAAGATGAGGTTGTGTCGTGGTTTGAGACTCCCAGAAATCCAAATTTCCAAGTCCAAGCCCCCCTCCCACAACTCACCCCAGTGTGAGAGGGGTTTTCCAGACACAACACAAGACTCAATATGGGGGGAAGGGAATTATATTACAATTATTACACAAATAAATATTATAATACATTCTATACACAATCCTGACTATCTCTCCTGTGGTAAAGCAGTATTTACATTGGATCAAATCTCTTTTCCCTCCAATAAAAGTCCAGAAGGGAAGAAGGAAAGATCCTTTCCACTTTCAGGGCAGCAGTGTCTCTCTTCTTCGAGGCAGCATTCGTAGCTGGAGTTGTAGCTGGAATCTCTCTCTCTCCATTACAGGTTGCTACTGCTTTAGGGCCATGAAAACCCTGAGATTTGCTCAGTTGTTTAGAGCATGGTGGTAGTAAAGCCAAGGTTTGGGGTTTAGGGGCTGTTCACTTAAGAATTAGACTGGATCCTTGTGGGTCCCCTCCAACCCAGTGAAACCTGTGGACACACCCAGCCCTGAAGTGCAGTCACCTTTTTATCTCTGCTTGGTCTGCATGTTCATGTTCTTCTCCATGTAACCCCACCTGATAGTGAGGAAGTGGAAGACATTTGGGGGCTGGCATGTCCTGGACTCAGCACTGGTGAGGCCACCCCTGGAGTGCTGTGTCCAGTTCTGGGCCCCTCAGTTCAGGAAGGACATTGAGGTGCTGGAGCAGGTCCAGAGAAGAGCAACGAGGCTGGGGAAGGGACTGGAGCACAAGTGCTGTGAGGAGAGGCTGAGGGAGCTGGGGCTGTTCAGCCTGGAGAAGAGGAGGCTCAGGGGAGACCTCCTCACTCTCTGCAACTCCCTGACAGGAGGGGGGAGCCAGGGGGGGGTTGGTCTCTTTTCCCAGGCAACTCTCAGCAAGACAAGAGGGCTCAGGGTCTTCAGCTGTGCCAGGGGAGGTTTAGGTTGGATATTAGGAAGAATTTCTTTGCAGAGAGGGTGATCAGCCATTGGAATGGGCTGCCCAGGGAAGGGGTGGATTCTCCGTCCCTGGAGGTTTTTAAGGTGAGACTGGATGTGGCATCAGTGCCATGGGCTGGGAACCACAGCGGGGTTGGATCAAGGGTTGGACTTGATGATCTCAGAGGTCCCTTCCAACCCTGCTGATTCTGTGATTCTATGTCAGGGCCATCCTCACAACCCTCTGTGCCACAGCACTGTTGGCTGTGCTGGAGCACCTTGTCATCCTCAGAGGCGTGGGAAGGGTTTCAGCATGACACTGGCTGTGCAAAGAGGTGCCCACTAAAGAGTGGTTTGGTCTCGTTGGGATTTTTTTAGCCAGACAAAACAATTTAAAATGGAACCTGACAGTTTATGGAAGGAATTATGTGTATTTGCCAAAAGTAAAAGGTTACTGGTGTGAGTGACTCAACCCCCCCCAGCAAATGAACAGCATCTAACTGTGTGACACTTGTCAGAACACCAGCTCTGCACTGAAATCTCTGACTTTTTTCATGTCCTTAAATGTTTACATGGACAAAAGCAGGTACTGGCACTTTCCCTTCAGCAGGAAAGCCAACTTGGCCAAACTGTTGCTGCAGTTGGCTCGGCTGGAGTGTGTGGAGAAAGCACACTGGGATCATCTCACCAGCACTTGGCTGGGTGTCCTCACTGACAGGAAAAGCTTTTCAGCATTTATTTATTTGAAGATTTTAGTGGAGATTTGATACAAAGTTATACTTTAATCTGATTTAAATCATTCTCAAATATAGGGTAACTTTTTATATAGTTCGATTACTTTGACAGTTACTTTTTAAAGATGTTTCCAGGCTGTGTTTTTATAGCCTAGAAACACAAGTTTGTTTGCCCCATACAGGATATTAAAAAAATAATGATTTTAAAAACATATATATAATTTTTAAAAATAATAATTTTTAAAAAATAATTTTCTGGTCATTAACTAATCTGAATGATGTGTAATCTTTTTTTCTTTGGATTGTTAATAATATGATGTAATGTTTATAGTGGAAATCGTAGCTAGCCATTGTTTTGTTGATTAAATATGATACCCTGTAAACAGGAGTTCTCTGTTATTTCTGTGCTTCGATTTATTAATCTGGTTTTGGTTTTTTTCTTGCTTTAAAAATGTCTGTGAGTTCTCATTAATTTATATTATAATCACAGAATTAAAACTGCCAACAATGAAAACCTTTTTGGGAGCCTGTAATATGAAATTCTGAGTGCTCATGCTTCATACCATGTGCTTTGGTAACTAGCAGACACATTTACCAGCAAAACAAAAACAGGGGTGGGAGGATGTTACTATTTCTGGTTTCCTAAAGATCTGCACGATGCAATCATTCTGTACTTTGTGACCTGGCAATTATTTTCTTTTAACAGCTTGGAGACCCATTAGATTTAACCAGACAATTTTAAGAACTTACCTAGGCAAATTAAATATAAAATTAAGCTGCCTCCATAAGTTTTGAAACTTGAAACTGTAGCTTTCTTCTAAGAGTTATGAAATAAGTCTTGGGAGGTGTGGTGTGTTTATTCTGTGTACCAGCTGAGTGTTGCCCCTTTCTCTTAAGCAGATGCAGAAAAGGATACATCTATCAGTAGAGTATCAGGAAAATTCTTGAATTTGTTTTTATCTTGTTGTCAAGGTCTTTAATGAACTTCCAAAGGATTTTTTTTGTCAGCTTACAGAGCACAGGGAGATTCGGAACACGTACGGGCTGGATTCCCTTTGCCACTGCCCCCTGTATGAAGAAGCCATGCACTTAGCAGAAGAAGGCAAAATATATTCACGAGTCTTAAGGTATTGATTTATGTCTATTTAACTATTTTCTAGAAAAGCAAACATTAAAGTTAAATATTCTGTCTAGAAGCCATTTTTTAGGAGTTAATTGCACTAAGTATTTTTTCTGAGAATTAGACTGATGTGACTGTCCTGGTGCTTCTTTTCCTAACGGTCTTTGAAAACTTTTCTATTTTGTGTAGGACTGAAATGTTTGAATGTCTGGGAGACAGTGACTTCCTTGCTAAGCTGCACTGTATTCGACAAGCTTTTCAGGTAAACATTGAGGAGGGTGGTTTGTCTGTCTCGTTAAGCCTAAACTAAAATACATGGCATTGAAAGCACTCTCTGGGCCAGCATTTTTATAACTTGTTCTGTAGATAAATATTTTCTTGTTGCTTTTACATTTCTATAGTTCTGAGACGAGATGAATTTGCAGAGGAGTCCCAGTTTTATGATTGGCTTTGGAACCTTTGCACCTTTGTCCACCATACCAGAGGTTATAATTATGTGAAATGTGAATGGAGTGTTTAAGGTCACTTTAGTATAACCTGTGCATGAACATGTCTGTATTTTCTGAACCCTTTTCTAGATCATTCTTTCAGAAACAGCAAACAGAATATTTCTTGCTGAAAGTGGAAGAAAAATTTTGTCTGCTTTAATTGTGAAAGCACGAAAGGTAAAAGGATTTTTTTAACTGATGTTTTATTGTTTATGGAACTTCTACCAGAATTCACTTTCCACTGCAAATAAACCACATCTCTTGTTGAGTTTGCTTGATACTCGTTGCTTTTGCTTTACAGAATCCAAAGAAATTTGAAGATGTCTTTGATGAAATGATATATTTTTTGGAACAAACAGACCACTGGGATAATACTGAAATGGAACTTGCTGCTAGAGGAGTGAGTCTGAATTTCTGAGAAGTGCTTTTACCCTTAATAGGATCTAAAAATAAAATTTTACAATTCAGAATTGTGGGAAAGGCAGCTCTTTTTTTTGTTTGTGTTGCTGATTTAGAGAATTGGCATCCACCAGTTTAATACCAGAAAGTACTTTTTTTTTAACTTCTCCTTTACTGACATAGTATCTTTAATGCATTTGAATATGGTGCATGCTGAATTCCACTGCTGAAAGAGAAACTAGGTTACTCAGGTCATGTCTTCCTTTAATACAGGTGAAAAATCTGAATTTTTATGATGTTGTTCTGGACTTCATATTAATGGATTCATTTGAAGATTTAGAAAATCCACCTATATCTATACAGAATGTAGTCAATAACCGCTGGTTAAATTCCTCTTTTAAGGAAACAGTGAGTATTCAGGTGTAATTTTCATACCAATTAATCTGCAGTATGTGGATGGTGTGATCAATATAACAGTGCCGTGAGCATTCTGATAGAAATTTCTGTGTCTGCTGAAACTGTTCTGGTGCTCTGTGCTTTGTATCCTTGAAGTACAATCTCAAAACAAGAATAAACCCAACAACTGCAGGATAAAGTCTGTGTAAAGTCCAGTTTAGCTTCCATTATAACTGAGTGTGTACCTGAAATATTCCTCAAAAGAATTAAACAGATTGTATTTTTTCATAACAGCAGTTGAAAAGCTACAAGTCTGGGCCCAAAACATACAGAATGATTGAATGTATCAGAGAAAATACTTCAGCTTGTCCTGCAAAAATTAGTTTCCTCTGAGGAAGCAGAATTTTAGAGGGGAGGTTTCACTTAGCCACGTCTGAGGTATTAGATCCAGGTTTTGGTTCATACACCAGAGATTTAGCAACAAGGCACAAAGCTGCAAGGAAACAAAAGTAAACTGATACAGTGCAGGCATTTAAATGTTGATTGCAATTCATGATTTTTGAGCTGGGCCTGTTTATTTGTCAGATAGATCTTTTGGGGCCACAGGTACTACCATGGTCAGCTGGTACAGATACTGCTGTCATTTTGTCCATTTTTGTCTGTAAAATGCCAGTTTTCCTTTTTTTTTGTCTTTCAATTGAAACATTCCCTCTAGAGAAAAAAGAAAAGTGCCATGCATGTATTTCTGTAATTCTGTGGTACCACTGCTTTGTGAATAGTTAATTCTCCTGCAGCACTGAAGGAGAGTCAGCTGAGGATAGGAACAAGCTCTGAGGGGAAAAAAGCCCAGTACTGATATCAGTATATTGTATTTCACAGGGCCATATTTGGACAAAACTCCTTAACTGAATCTGAAGCTATTGCAAGAATGTTTTTGCTAAAATGAAAAAGGACATTTCAATGTGTTCACATTCCACATAATATCTAAAATAGTTACTTATGTCTGAGCACATGCTTTAGTATATAAGAGACTGGTCCTCATTTAAACCCAGAGAGAATTGCTAACTGTTGTAACTGTAAAATCAGTCAGGGATGCCAAATTACATTTGAATTAAACTGAAGAAAATGTTGCAAAGACAGATCTGAAATGACACGTATGAGCTACATAGAAATTTGATTATTTGTATCAGCCGCTGTTTTGTGGTTTTAAACTTTGTGTTATCACAAGATTGAAACTGCAGAAAATACATGTCCCCAAAATATAGAAATACAGTATTCTGCAGGTGAGTTCTTTTGAGATGAAAAATGACTTGGGCTTGCTTTTTTTTCTTTTAACAATAAGGCTGTTGCTTCAAGCTGTTGGTCAGTACTGAAGCAGAAAAGACAGCAAATGAAGGTAAGTTGCCCTTCAGAATTATGTGGAACAAAGTTATTGATCGGCTCCTAAGAATTTGAAGTTTAGACAAGAGGTTTCCAATTGTGGGAATTTAGCTCATGGAGCCCTAGTACCTGATTTTTAGCAAAAACTGGAAGATTTTTCAACCTAGTTTGGGTCCAGTCAGCAGTGGTGACAGTAACTCTGTTCAGGTTACCACAGGTTAGGCTTTTATGAAGACTTAATGTTAAATAATGGAAATTTATGCTAAACTTAATGTGTAACTTCTGTCTCCAATTTTACCATCCCTAGGTGCCTGATGGATTTTTTGCACATTTCTATGCTATATGTGAACATATCAGCCCTGTTTTGGCATGGGGCTTTTTGGGCCCTAGAAATTCCCTTTATGACTTATGCTGCTTCTTCAAGGTTTGCAACTCTTTTTTTTTAATTAATTAATCTAAATTATCTAAATTCAGATAATTAGATAGATTAATCTTAATTAATCTAAATGAAAAAAAAATCTTCCTGATTAAAGTAAATTAGTATCTTATTTATAAGCGTAAACATTTCCATTTTCCTAAGATTAGGGCTAACAGTAAGAGAGCATGAAAACTAAATATTTTAAAACATTTTAAAAATATTATTAAATGTTTTAAACCTAGAACTGTTTTGCAAAGTCTGTGCTGTCTCAGCACCAAAATGGATGCTTGTATGTAAAAGAAATAGCTGCTAGTAAGTGAATACAAGTTTTTCCCCTTTTTTTTTTTCCCCTCGCTAGGATCAAGTGCTTTTCTTCCTCAAGGACATTTTTGATTTTGAAAAGGTGAGATACTCCAGCATGGAGAGCCTGGCTGAGGATCTCACCCAGCTGCTGATCAGACACACAGAATTGCTCATGGCCTATCTGGGAGCAGATTCCCTGAGACACGTGGGTGCCTGTGTCAGTGGCCACGGGCACGTCGTGCCCAGCGGGCTCTTGGAAGCAAAAGTCCAGTAAGATCTTAAAATCTGTGACAAATACCAGGAGTGCACATTGGGGTGCTCCTTCCCACCTTTTTTCTCTAATGCTGAAGCTCCACCAAGCAACTGGAAATGCATCACGTCACTAAAGTGTGGAAAAGGACTCAGGGAGGTTCAATGTACACCTATGAAAAGAAATGGGGAGTGTATTGTTGTAAATACCTAAATTAATTTTGCAGCCCAGCTGTCGCTGTATTTATACTTCATGTATCCCAAAGCTTTTTTCTGTAATATTTGGGTAAAGTTTATTTATGAAATACTGTACTTTTGCACAGATGATTTGTGAGTGAAGCTGATGGAGTTGTTCCCATTTAAAGGCTTACAGTGCAAAGTGTTCATTGCAGAGTCTCATCATTAGGTGTCTCAAAGGTGTTTTGCCTGGGGTATCTCTGATTCATGTGACACATGCAATAAAGGAATCACACTCACAAAACTGAAACATGTTGCCCCTGCCCTGGGATTACATTTGTGTGGGTGTAAGCAGCCATTCTCTACTGCTTGCAGGAAATGCAAGCACTGTTGGGGCAGGAATGACTGCCAGTATGCATTTTTTTTACTTTAGTTTGTTTTAAAATATCTAAGCATCATTAAGGTGTTTAAAAATACTTATTTATATTTTAAAAGCTATGCTAGCTTTACCAATTAATTTTAAAACTTTTCCTTGTCCTAAAACTGTTACTACTCTATATGGTGGTAAATTAACCAATAGCATTCTCAGTTCATATGTAGCATTTCAAAATATATTTTTAAATAAGTGTGTGTGATAAGATTTGTTAATCATGAAACAGAATCGAAGGCAGTGTTTTATAATTTAAAGCACTTCAGTCTTCCTCCCTTCTCTGTGGGAAGTCAGGTGTCTATTTAAGAAATTCAGGCAGTTGTGGCCATGCTGTGAAACTGTGGCTCAGGCTGTGGAACCCTGAACTTCAGGCAGCACAGCACAGTCAGAAAGCCTGAGGGAACTCACAGTAATGTTTTTTTCCTGTTCCAGGGGTAATAAATAACGGTGAGGTATAATCTTTGAATTTCTGTAAACTGAAGCAATGCTTCATAGTTACTTTAGGCTCTCAAACTACACTTACATGTGCTTTGCCACACAGAGCCAGCCCACAAGAATCTCTCCTGTGTCAAAAATACAGAGTAAGTAATTACAGAGCAATTCCAAATGTTCCGGTACTTGAGAAGCATGTTGTTAAAAATCTAAGATATCAAAACAGTCTTTGACTAGACAAATTTCACCTTTTGTTGCAAACACAACCCAAAATCCAAGAGGAGGGCCTGTGTAATTCACAGATTTTACCGAAGCCAACATTTTGCTCCTTTGTTGTACTCATTTAATAAGTACAAAAATGATGAAAATGTGTCATATGACTTGTGTGAAATGCCAACTGATTATAATTTATTTAACCAAAAAAAAAAGTATACTTCTATGTGTAATAAAACAGAACTTCCAAATGCTGCTCTTGGCCTGTTTCCACCATTCAAGTTGCTGAGCTTGGCACTGTGCTCCATGCTGGGCTTTTTTTTTTCTCTGCAGTGTCTTCATTGTGGGCATGTGAAGTTTTCTTCACCTATCTCAGCTTTTGAGCAGATGAGTATGTTTAAGCTATCTGTGTTTTGGCAGCTTATTGCAAGTCTATGAATGAAATTATGTGGAACAGTGAAAGTGTCTTGTTGGACTCATAATCAATAGGAATAGCTGGGAATAGTAGCAGAGTAAGTGGCATATTCCACAGCAAATGCACTGGCTGTAGGTAGCAATGGAAACTGTCTCTCTGGTTCTAATAAACTGATATGAAGAAAATTACACCTTAACATTCATCTCAGAGAAACAGAAATGCACTTTTTCACAGAAGTAAATGTATATTGAGATTTTCGTGGTTTTTACAAAAAGCTTTTGAAGAAAGTGCAGCAGCATTGCACATGAGGTTGTAAATGTTTCCAGATACTTTAAAAGTTGGTCTTCTGTCAAAAATGAAAGGATTTTTTTTAAACAGAAGAATGAGAAAGATCTAATGAAACACTAAAATATTTAGAAAATGGGGAAGAACTTGATAATATCTGACTTAAAATAGGAGCACTTCCATACACTCATGGAGCTCTCAGAAGGCCACAGAATGGGGTTGGAAATTCAACTGATGTCTTTCCCAAAATTAAAAACATGGGTTCTGGTTGTTGTAAGATACCAACAAATATTTGATTCAGAAGCAGCTCAGAAATGAAGAGCGAGGGAAGGGAGAAAAAGAGAGAGGAAGGGGGAAGTGTGCATGTACACGTGGGTAGGCTTTTGATCTCCTTTGGCTCTTTTAGGACAAAAAACCATTCATCTGTTCTGTCCTTTCTAACTTTAAATGGGAGATGAAGGTCTCTTTGTAGCATAGAACTGGAATCAGTTCTGTTAAAAGCTTCACCTGAGCTAGCAGGTGTGTACAGAGTATCTGCTGATAACCAGCCACGTGGCCTGAGAATTTCAGAAGTGCACCATCTCTGAAAACACAAGTGCCAGAGCTGCAGCACAGCAGTGACAGGATGGTGCAGTTCTACTCTAGCGAGTTCAAAATCAGAATTTCGTTCATAATCTCTAAATTTAGGTAGTTTTGAATGCCACTTTCCGTGCTAATAAGAACAAGCTAAATTTCAAAGCCATCCTCTTCTGCCATAACTGTGCTCCTAAAGTCAGAAATGTTGAATGTGTAGGGATTATGCAAGAATCAAATATTTATATAATTTGTAATTTAGTTGTAATAATAATCTCACTTTTAATGTGTTCTTAATGATTAAATATACATTTCTTTTGTAGTCTTTGGTTTCTATCAAACTGGACGTGTCAAACCGAGTGTCAGAGTAAGATCATTTGTGACCTTTCTATTGCCTAATGAAGTGCAGCTGTGTATATGAAATAAAATATTTCAGTGAAACAACTGTTGCTCATATAACTGTATCTAAAACTTGAATTCGCACAATCCTTGAAATCTGTTGCAAAATTATTTCATAGGGCAGGTGTTTTGATACCAGTTAGTCACCTTGAAATTGGAATTCGCTGCCTGAAATCAACAAAAAGCAACTTGTACAAAATGTATTATATAAATTAAAAAAGTATTGAATGGGAACAGCTTTTGGGCCGTGCAGTTTAAACTGGGGGAAAGTTCCTGTGCTGTCCTTCAAAAGCCAAACAAGTTTTGTCTCCGATGGCCGTTGTTGAGATCTGCACAGCCTAAGGTCATGTGGTTATTGTCCTAATGTTTATAATCCAGCTGAAAGTGTGGCAGACACAATACGAGAGAGATAGGAAGAAGAAAGTTCTGCACTGGAGACCTTGCAGTTGAACGTGTAGGAAACAAGTCATCTTTAAGCAGGAAAAGGAACGTATTGAGATGTAATGAAATCACGTTCTGCCACCGCTTTGTGAAGTTCCCAGAGAAAGGCGCTGCTTTGAGCCCCCGCGCTCTGCCTCTCGCAGTCTGGCACTGGGGAGATTCCTCCCCGCTCCACCAGCACTGTCACATTACTATTATTAGTTGATCGCTCTCCATGTGCCATAAACCGACCCGGGACCTGACGGCCGTAGGTATAAAACCTCCCCGCGGGCCGGGCCGGGCCAGCGGCGGCGGAGCTGCTGTGGCGGAGCTGCGGTGCCCGCGCTGAGCGGGGCCGGGCCGGGCTGCGGTGAGTGCGGGCTGAGCCCGACCGGGGCTGCCGGAGCGCCCGGGGATCTCCGGGACGGGGCCGAGAAGAACCGCGGAGCGCCGGAGCAGCGCGGGCAGGTCCGGCCCGGGCGGTGGGTCCCCGTGTCCCCCGGCCCGCGGAGCCCCAGCCCGCCCGCTGACCGACCTGCGGCAGGGCCGGCACGGCGAGCACCGCGCCAGCCGCCCCGGTTATTTATAGCCCCGCGCCGCTTCCAGCCCAAAATTAGCCTGTTGGCGGGGCCGCTTGTCCGCAGGGGGGTCTGGCAGCGCGGCCCGGCTGCGCCCCCCGCGCGGATCGGCGGGCGAGGGGCCGGGCACGGCGCGGATCGGCGGGGCCGGGGCAGCTGCCGCGGCGCGGGGCTCGCCTGGAATGCGGGCGCCGGGCGCGCGCCGCGACTTTTATGGAAACTTGCGGCGGCGTCGCGGCGGCCGCAGCCAAGGGGCGCTCGGCAGCGCAGCCCGCCCGGAGCGCCCCGAGCCGCAGCGCGGGCAGGCGCAGGTAAGAGCGGCTCCGCAGCCGCCGCCGCCGCGGGGC
>NW_020897721.1:6287400-6372319 GCF_003984885.1 Neopelma chrysocephalum
CACGGCCCGGGCGCCCCTCACGGCCCGGGCGCCCCTCACGGCCCGGGCGCCCCTCACGGCCCCCTCACGGCCCGGGGCGCCCCTCAGGGCCCGGTCCCCCCTCACGGCCCGGAGCCCCCTCACGGCCCGGGCCCGGCGGGTGCGACCCGCAGCAGTTTAACCGCAGCCCCGCCGCGGGGGTTGTGTCCCGGCGGAGCGGGCGCTCCTCGGCCCCCCGGCCGCGATGGGCGGCGAGCGCGGGGTGAGCGGTGCGGGCGGCTCGTCTGGGGCGTGCGGTCCGTAAGAGTTACTTTGAAATCCCATAAATGCCTGATTTTCGCAGACCCCGTGTCTGCACGTTCGGAGGAGCTCAGTTCTGTGGTTGTGGTTTTCAGCTGAGTGCGTCCTTTGGTTCTGCTTCACCCTGAAGGGGATGGCTGTAAGACAGCGTGGGTTGGAAGAAAATATTAGGCTTCTGTGACAGCTTACAAACTATTTATTATCATGTTTGTTTTAGGTAAATAAGGACTTCTGTTAATGCAATAAGCATGCTTAATGAAACGTGTTATTTCAAAAATTAATCGGCAAGTAGCTGTATGGTAGAAAACATAGTACTCTTAACCTTAGATCTCGGGTCTTAAGAGACCTTAAATCTCTTAGAAAATTGACCAATGAAATTAAATTGTAAAGTAATAATTAGTCTTATAAGAGGGCCAAGTGTAGTAATTAAGGAAGATACAGAAGTATGAGAACATGCCTAGTATATGTAGAAAGCACAGTCTGAGTCAAGAGCCTATCTTGAGCTCAGGATATAAGAGCTGGGTAGATGGTTTAAGGCTTTGCTAAGGCATACGTTTTCTAGCTGCTTTTGGAATGTATTAGATGAGTGGTTTCCTCAGTGAAAGAAGTCAGACAAGCATCTGCCATAGGTGGTTGTTCAGCTTTGGGGCCGTGTCGAAGTTGGCTGTGGGGAGGCAGAGGGCAAAGCTGATGGCACTGGGAGGGCAGGGCAGGAGGCGATGGAAGTGACCCTTTGCTGGGCACCCAAGGCGGCCACAGCTGCTCAGAGGAAGGTTGCACACACGAGTGGGCTTTCACAGCACTACCAGAGGGGGGGTTGCTCCAGTGGAAGCAGCTGCACATCTTGAGGAAGCCAGGAGAGCTCTCCTCTGCAGCAGAGGCACCACACGGGCCACGACCATGGTGTGTGACCAGCCCTGTGCTCAGTCTGAGCTGGCCAGGAGGATTTCTGAGAAGAGGCAGATTGGCTGTGTCCTGTCAGCAGGGAAGGGAATATACAGATTGCAACAGTGCTTCATATCCAGTATTTTACCCCTCGTTTCAGTACCTTCATCTCTGAAGTCCTGTCAGTGAAGGCAACATGAGTAGAGCTGAAATCACACTGTTGGTCCTCAGCTGCTGTGACACAGCAGGGGATGAAGGAACTATGGCGTGGGGCAAAATATGCTGATTTTTCTGTTGGGGACTTCAGTTCACAATTTACTGCCACCTGTGATTAGGACCAGCAGATATCGTGGAACATGAAGTCATGGGCCAGAAGATCCCAGCAGAATTTCCCCCTCTCATCTCCCACTACCTTTGCTCTGGAGCCTATAAACCCCATAACAGTCAGAAGAGAGTAAGGAATCAACAGATTTTTTCTACAGAGAAGGGTGATTTCAATTTTTTTAACACTTGGACTGTGTGGCACTGTTGCATTAAGAATGTTTATAGTAACATAAAGAAACACAGGCATCCCTTGTATTAAATATGTTTTTACAGGTAACAGCATATCTGTAAGGACTATTCTACAATATGAGACTCTCAATAAACGTGGGAGTGTGATAAATTCAGAGACTGAGGAAAAGATTGTGTATGAGATTGAATTAGCTGGGTCAGTTATTGGTAAGCGTTCTGGTCTTTAATTACAAAGACTTAACGAAGGAAATACAAGGAAGTGGAAGTAGTTTTGCATTTTGTATTACAGAAAATGTGAAGTTTAAACAGCTGGTGTTAATTGTCATAACTCATTGGCTTCAGTGGAGCTGACAGTTTATGCCAGCTCAGGATCTTCCCCTGTGCACGATAATTTTAGTACCTACTTCAGTATCTGTAATTTAGTACAACAACTGGTGGTGTCATTCCAGATCAGTTATGGCAAGGACATAAACGAGGAACATTTCCCCTCCTCTTTCCAGTTCTATTTAATATCTTGTTTAATATTTTAACGCTGTGTTTTCCTCTCCTTAGTTCTCTGGCTGCAAGGAGTGAGTTGCCAGCTCTGACAATGTGGTTTTCTTATATAATGGAGTCTTCCCTGCAAGTAGATCACAAAGAGGAGACAGATGGGAAACGTAACTTGGTGCCATGAAGGGCTTATTTATAACTCACAGGACCCAGCAGGAGAGCAGGGGGCCTCCCAAAAGGAGACACCACAGAGGAACTGGACCTCTTTTAAAGTCCTGGCTTCATACTCCTGCTCTAAAGAGTAGTGTTCAGTCCAGGGAAATGCTGATATTTGTCGTGTCTCCTGTGAGGATGTTAAACACACCCCTGAAAATCAAGAATTTTTTTTAAAGAAAGGGAATTTTATTATTTATGGGAAGTCTGGGGTTTTTTAATCTGGTTAAAGCTGCACAACTTTTTTTTTTTATCAATTGAGGACTCTGACCTCCTTTCAGAAATGGAAATTAATTAAAATTAAGGAGATGAATTTTAGGGCTTGTGAGCCAACAAACCTGTGTCCCCTGGATGTTTTGGCTTTTTGTGTTCACTTTCTTTTGCCTGAAGTAAGGTTTTAGGGAGGCTGCACGAAAAATTGAAAAAGTGCTGTGATCAAAACAGCACTTTTCATATCAGATCATATTGGAGGTGATTGCTTATCATTTACAGCAAAAAAATAAGATAATTGAAAACATTTTTTTACAGAATATTTCAAATCTGTTGCCTAGTTTCCTATGCATTATTGGGTTTGTATTAAATTTTCACTTGAAGTTTGAGATTTATTTTTTTCTTTGAGTGAGAAGCTTCAGTAAGGAGCTCTTACAGCTTCTCCTGAGATATGTTGATCTTGGGAAATAAAAGATGAGACTGCATCTTAAGCTTCATAATAGGAGGCAAAATAGTTTCTGAAGTATCTATACAAGTAGATTTGTGTTGCCTCAAAGAATAAGCATTACTTTTATTAGATGGGCTCTGGGGGAAAATTCTTACTGCAAAGCAAGAATACATGTGTATATACACAGGACTTAAAAATGTAACTGGTTCATCTCAAAAGGGAGTTAGTAGGTCAAGGTTTCTTGGGTTGGCAAATTTATTACTGCACAGTTTTGCAAAGCTATTGGCAGGTTAGGAAGTCACTGTTCCTCCATGACATGGAGCTGTCAGGATTTCTTGATGGAGCCACTTGGGTTTTCTCAGCAACCAGACCTGGACTGCGACCCTCTCCTGGGGATCAGGCAGATCCAAAGGAGCTTCAGGCCACAGCTGTAGTTCCTTCAGTGCCACACAAGCCAAAACTCAAGGAGTGTTCCTTTTTTTCTTTAACATTTTGGATTGTCTTCATTGGGATTTACTCCTCTGCCTCGAGGGTTGCCCAAGGTGTGTCCTGCTGCTGGTCCTGCCCGAGGCTTAATGGCCACGGAGAGGGATGGAAGTGCAGCCATGGGTGGGATCATGTTTAGCACTGCCCTGCAGCTTTATATCCATATCTTTCAGCATCAAAGGTGCAGGTAGGATGACTTGCAGAGGCAAAATGCCCCAGAGCCAGCTGGCTAACCTTCAAGCATATTAAGAGCTGGTGATGCCAACCAACTGGAAAGTAGCCCAAAGTAATAGCAGATATGGCAGCATTCCACATGGCAGGAACAGCTCTGCCATCCTCTAGGCCAACAGCCTGTTGGACTGGCACAGTTTTGGAAGTCCAGACAGCAGGAATCCATATGGAAAATTACTTCCAACATTTGCACTTCTAAAGAAAATTTCAGGTTTGTTATCCCTCTGTCGAGGGGTTCAGGCAGTTGGAGCTATCAGGAAGGTTCAGGACAAAGTCTTGACTCATAAACATCTTCTTACAACTAATTGCACACAATAAATCAGACATTGGAAGGGGCTGTTTTCAAATGACTTTAAGATGAAGCCACGTCAACTGGGTTTGTTGCTGCAGTGAAGGTTAGTGGTGCCCCTCTCCTGAGGCATTCAGGTGAAATGGAATTTCTTGGGAAAGATTATCTTTGGGACTTCTCTGCTCCAGCCCTGTGTGAGGGCTGCCAGGTCTCCATGTCCTGGGCTACTGCAGTGCATGGATTGCACCAGTGCCTGACATTCCTTTGTTTTCTGGTGGGTTCTGCACTAAACCTGTCAGTCACTGCTGTGTTTGCAGCACAAGGCTAAAGGCTGCCAGCCACAAGTGGGGAAGGAGCAATTAAAAAAGCAGAGTAGCAAAAGAAGAGAACAGAGAACTTTCTCTAAGACCTGCTTCTAAAAACGAGATTTTAAGTAGTTTTAAGGTTGTACTGATCACAGTGGGGATTTTATTTGCATGCATGAGAAGTCAGCCAAAGCTCACAGACACTGCAAACCCTGCACAGCACACAAAGGTGTGTTTGAGCCTGCAGGGACCCTGAAACCACGAATTCTGATGGAATTATCTGCCTCTCCAGACTCAACAGAAGTTTAAACTGCTCTTGCTCATCTGATACAGCCTCAATGGGAACCACCACCAGTGATTTTATGTTCATGTGTTCACAAGTGAGAACCCAAATGCCTTGGATTCCTCTCAGTGAGCAAAGGAGGTGTTTGTCAGCTCTGGCTGGGGACTGGGGGGTGCTGCTGGGACTTTCCAGACTAATTTGTCAAAAGGGAACACCCAAGTGTTCTGCAGAACATCTCTGTTGAAGCCAAATTTGAAGAGTTTAGAATTTGTAAATCAGGGCAGGCACTGGTGGCTAAATGCTCTTGTTTCATGTTGTGACTGCTTTCTTTTGGAAAAACATCCCACAAGATCTCAGAATTCCATCCAGTCTGTACAACTCCAGCACAGCCAGTGAGCATTGGTGACATTGGTGTGTTTTGGAAGAGTTTGCATGAAAACAACTCTTATTATTAATTATTTTTAAAACCACATAGAAATTTCCACGTTTACAATCTGTTTGTAATTTAGAATTAGAGAACTTAAAGAACAAGAACTCCAAAGAACTTAACTTTCCATATCATAAAATGCCCTGACTTCAGTTCCTCTAAACCACAAATGACAAGTCCCTTCCATTAGTAAAATGCTGCTTTTCCAGCATTTTTACTTCGAGTCTTTTGAGTCCCTTTGTTTGCACCATGTTTGGCACACTGAGTTTTTTAGGCTTTCCTGGCACTCAGAGGATTGATACAGCACAGACAGCAGGAGCACTGCAGTCATGTCATGGTTTCTTTTCTCCTACAACCTCTGATAGACTTGAAGATGAAAAAAAAAAGGAAGAGGGGGAAAAAAAAAGAAGAAAAATCAAAAAGAAAAGACAAAGGCTTGCTCTGAACTTGAAGTGCCTTTCTGTTTGGTTCCTAATAAATACAGTGCACTTTAAAATTTCTAACAACACACCAGAGCTTGGCTCCAAGCTGGTTTGTTTTTTTCTTTTTTTAATGGAAATTAAAACCCAATACCTAGGACTATATAGAGGAGTTATGAGCATGAATAGTGAATCATAAGCTTGTTCTTTTAATTACTGTGGCATACTTAGAACCTATTCATGTCTTCAAAAGCCTCAGAGGACCAAGTGAAATTGTGATACATTGATTTCAGCCTATGCAACCTTATTTACAGGAAGATGGTTAAAGCATCATTTCAAAGGAAAAGGAAGGAATATAACTACAACTGTTTCTTTCAGGTAGAAACTGAAAGCAATCTTAAAACATACCAGGTGCAGAGCACAGGCCAGTAACCATGAATGACATTGCACAGAAAACTGAGGTAGGTACCCATTTTAAAGTCATCAAAGCAATGGAATAATTTACTACTGATGCTTGCAAAAATAATAATTACAAAAAAATTGTAATAGACAATTATGCTGTTATTGCTGTTATTTTAAAACAATGGAAGGGGACTTGTAAGTAACCTAAGATGTGATAGAGTCTGTGAATTATGTTCTTACTGTTATTAGAAAAACATGGAGGGGGAAGGCAAAATAAAGGCAACAAAATATAAAGAAACTTTCAGTGTTGATGGGGCAATTCTGGACAATTGGTGAAAGGTGAAAAAATATGAAATATGGAATGCTTTCAGCCAGTTTTCTCAGTATTTATTACTTTATTGAGAACACTCCTGTCATCATCACCGTGAAAAGAGAGAACTTCACAGCAGTTCTGAGAAGTGGGAACTTCTCCTGCTGTTTGGGCACCCTGAGAGCAGCACTGGCAAAGAAATGTCCCTTTGCTGTATCAGTATGAGAGTCCTGCAATCTTTGCACTTTATAACATAAAATCACCAGGATTCTCTGTTTCTCTAAATATTAAGAAAGTAAGCATGTAATGCACTGGAAGTTTGAAGTTAAGAAATAATATAATTTATTTAAAGAACTCTATATGGCTGTTGAAGTGTTGCAGAAAACCCCCATACATATTGTATTATACATCTATGACTTTATATCTGTTTTAAGTGTTGGGGGCAGAGGGGCTCTTTGGTGGCTGCTCAGGATTGAAAGCAACAATCTAAATCTGTAATTAATGTTTAAAGCCCCAGTACCTGAGACTGTACATTCCCACAGTTCATATACTCAGTTGTGCAGCTCTTCATTGCAATTGCTTACAGCCTAAGCTTAATGTAATGCTAAATGTTGTTTTGGTTATTTTAGTATTTATTGCTATTTATGGCTTAATGGCACAAAGTTCCTAATATCAACTGCACTTCTGTTTATGTTCTCACATTCTTTCTAATCCGATCTATCAGAATATTTCTGTCCATCTGCTTCAACTTTTCTTTTTTTCTCTTATCTTCATTTCTTCTATATCTTCACCAAGATTCTGCTTTCTTCATCTAAACCCGTCCCCAAGTCCTATGTGCCCAAGCTTCACAAGGGCGATGTAAAGGACAAATTTGAAGCAATGCAAAAAGCAAGGGAAGAAAGGAATCAAAGGAGATCTAGAGATGAAAAGCAAAGAAGAAAAGAACAATATGTTAGAGAGAGAGAATGGAACAGGAGAAAGCAGGAGGTTATTTTCTTTGCTAATATTTTGTGTTAATATTTGGTGTTCTGTCTGAAAATCTGTTCACATTATTTTAAGACAATAATATTGGGATTTTATTGGAGTTATAAAGACAGTTTATTTTCTGTGTTTCATCAACTAGATGAAAGAACTGCTCGCATCTGATGAAGATGATGACACCAAATCATCTAAAACAGAAAAAGGTTATGTCCCAAAACTAATAGGTAAGAGAGGCCCAACTTTAAAGGCCCCATAATTCACCTGATAAGTATTAGATAAAAGTATTTATCAGTGTATTTCACATCCACAGGGACTGTTAAAGGCAAATTTGCAGAAATGGAGAAGCAAAGGCAAGAAGAAGAAAGAAAAAGAATGGAAGAAGAAAGGAAGCGGCGAATCGAACAGGATATGATCGAGAAAAGGAAAATTCAAAGAGAATTAGCAAAAAAAGCCCAGGAGGTATGTTGGTCTGATCACACCAGGCAGGATACAATTGGAAGCAACAGCCACAAATTAAAGTTTTGTATTGACCAGAAAGATTCAATCTTGAGATTTCTGACAGTGGTGATTTAGGTGGGAGATGCTCAGTGGGATGGAGGTGGGAAATAACGTTCAGAGACTCTTCACTTCTTTACAGGAAATCTTTTTTTAAGCTCTAAAACTGAGTTACAGGTGAAACCAGGCAGGAATCAGGCACAAATTTTGGTGTCCTATGCAAACAAGAGTTTACAGTCTTTGCTAAACTAATTTGAAAATGTTTCTTATATTTTACCAACCCTTCCTTTTGCTTATAAGTTAGTGAATACAGTTCAGTGATACATGAACTAAGGCAAGCAAGAAGTAGCAAGAAAATGCCATGGGCAGCCAAAAATGAGATGGCATTAATGCAGTAAAAATCATAAATCATGAAGATCCAGATCCTTTTATTCCTTTGCCACTTTGTGAACCATCATTGCATATATACATGAACAGACTGCAACTTTTGTTGATGCCAATAAAGCAAACTCTGTCTTTTGTAGAATTTAGTAAGTGGGTGTCATAGTAATTCCTTTTGCAAGTTTTCTTCAGTGCTACAAACACTGCAGTGAGAGTGAACATCTAAATGATACACTAAAAACATGGGCTAATTTTTATTTAACCAAACGACAGCAATACTTCATTTAGGTTTGAATTTGTTCTAAGAAATGAAAACTAGGAGGAGTCAGTTTTCAGATAGTCTTTTGCACTAAGGCTTTTAACATTGTTACAACTGTGCTTTTAACTGGCAATGTATCTACTGTATTTTTAATCTACTCTGCAAGGCAGAAGTACATACATGTAGAATTTTAGAATTAACGTGAAGCAAACACAGCATTTGGCCTTGGTGGTTTTTGCTTTTGTTTGCTTTTGCTTATGTTTGGTTTTTTTGTTTTGTTTTGTTTCTGTTTCACACAATTCTGGAATGCTTAAATGAAGCCTGGACATCTCAAATACACTCCTCAGTTCAGCCCTGCCCTGTTAAAATGCTTGAGCATTATTTTCTCTAGGATGTTTTATGTCATGTTGCCTCTTCCTCCACAAGCCAGACCCCTCTGAAGCATTCCAAGGTTCAGTCCTTATCACCCCTGGGAATTTAAGTGCTACCTCCATATCTCTGATACAAAAAGAATTTCCAGTTCTGTGTTTGCAGCTCTAAGGCAAAGAGCCAAAGTAATGTAATCCTGTGAAATTCTCATTTAATAGATTGAGGACTTTAACAATACGGGAACTGAATCAGCAGCTGAGGTAATCAGATTTTTTTAAAGAAATGTTCACCTACATTTTTATTCACTTTTTGTTTTATTATTGTAATTTGGGTTGGGAAAACTTCGAAAAGGGCACACAAATACCTACTTAAAGTTCAACCAAGGAGCTAAGAAATTTCTAGAGTATGTGGAACTATATGTCTGTTCTTGAAATCAATATATTGAATTTTGAGCCTGCACTGTGGATACTTTGTGGTTAGTTAAAAAGATCTAAAATGTAAATATTCAAAGCCACCAGAATTATTTGATATATATTAGTAATGATACTCTAAGTCCTCTGGCTTTGGAAAGAATCATCTTAAAAGCTCTTTGCCTTAAACTTGAAATTAAAAGGGGCTTCTGACAACATACAGATGTTTGAACACCTCACTCAGTTAACTTTTTTTTTTTTAATTGGCTAATTTACCATTTGGATTTTAAGTCTTGAAAATAAATGTTTAATTTTGAAAAGCTGGGTCCAAAGGTCCTGTTGTCTTTTACTAACACAAGAAAATCACACTCCTACTACAGTTTTGGAAAGAAAAAAATACCCCCCAAAATCCATTAGCTTTAACTTATTTGACAGTGTCCCTGTTAATCATGGTATTCTGTGGGGGGAAAAAAAAGTAAAATGTATTTTGGCAAGTAAGTTGCAAAAATAGCTTTGAATCAGCAACTTCCTCCAAAAAACAATTACTGTGCCTGAGAAATTACAAATTGTTCTCTAGAGCCACTGGCTTATTCCAGCCACAGTATTTCCTTTGCATGGCAAATGTTAAAACTGGAAGTGGAGTGTGGTTACAATTATTGTGTGTTCCAAATTACACCTGTTCTTTTCCAACTCATGAGTTTTTATAACTAACAGTTAATGAAAATATGTAAAGAAATCAAGGAGTTTCCCAGCAGTTATGTTTAGAATATAATTCAGTCTTGACACTCTTCAGCTATTACATTATTATTATTGGATTTATTCTTGTGGTTAATACTCAGTACAAGTAAATCTTTTGGAAGCTTTGGTGCACACAGGTTAAAACACCAGTTTCATAAAGAAATGCGTTTATTTGTATAATATCTAATAAATATCTTTCTGGACAGGAAGGGGATGATTCACTCCTAGTTACAGTAGTGCCTGTGAGACCCACCAAGACACCTGGGAAGGTGAAAATAAACTGTGAGAACCCAGGAAAGGAGAGAGCAGAGGAGGAAGAAACGAAGAATGAAACCCAATCCCTGAAGGAAACCAAGTGCCTTTCATTTGTCACGGTAAACCCTCCCTCCCAAAACACCTAAATAACAGATATTTATTGGCTTAAGATCCAACTGTTTCATCTTCCTTACCCAGGGTGAGAATGAAAGCAGTGACCCCCCGGAGTCTGTGTCTCCCGGGAAGCTGAAGGTGACGTTTGAGGAGCTGGAGAGGCAGAGGCAGGAGAGCCAGAGGCGGCAGGCGGAGGAGGAGGCCCGGCAGCGGCTGCAGGAGGAGAGACGAGCCTTTGAGGAGGCCAGGCAGAGAATGGTGAGGGCAGGGCTGCTCCTCAACAGGAGCCTGCTTTTGTCTTACTCCTCAACTACATTTCGAGCTGTTCAGAGTCTGAAAATGCCTTTTTGCAAGATGCATTTTTAGCTCTCGCTCAGTAATCACCCAGTATCTCCTCGTGCTTTCCACATTCCTTTAGTCAACCCCACAAATACAGGAGCTTGAATTTTGCCAGCAATCTTAGCAGGTTTGATATCTACACTTTGTAGTCCCTTCAGCTGTAAGTCTTCACAAAGATTACTAGCTGTCTGTTGTGCTTTTAATCAGTGCTGCAGATGTTTCAGTGACCAGGTTTTGATGCAAACATTCTGTAGGAACAGAACTCTGGTTTTTATTCCCGTATTTATTTGTAAACATGATAGAAATAAACATCAATTACAATTTGCCCTTAGGAAGAAAGGGCAAAAAAGACAGATCAGCTCAGCTCCCTTGTATATATTGACATAAACAACATACCATTAATTACTTGATTAAGTCCCCAAACTGTCAGAAATGTAGCTCACAATTCCTGTTCCACATTACTTGCAGAACCACCTCCATATGTGTTCTTTATCATGAGGCAGAGTTACTTTAGATCACCTCTAAACAGACCTCACTGTAGTTTGTTCTTGGATCACACTCATTATTAACCAAAGATCCACCAGACAGTTTAGTTCTGTATTTCCTCATTTTTACCATATTCCATTGCCAAAAGCATTTCTAAAGTTCTGTATTTGAATACTTTCCCCCTGTACAGTCATGATCACTATGACTTTGTTAATTCACATACAAAATTCACATACAAACAAGATTAACGAGAAATGAGGTTTTAATCTTCTGTAAAAACTCGGAAAATATTATTTATAGGAATTTGCTATTTATTATTTATAGGAATTTGCTAACTTCAACAGACTGCAGTTATTGAATGGACATTCTCAGACAAACAAATCAAGATCTCTATATTGACTATACTTCAGAAACATTCAAGAAATGTATATTCTACACAAACAAACCTAAACAAAACCACCCCCACAGAACCTCCAGAAAGCTGAAACACAGAAATTCTCAACTGGTCCACACTGAGAGGGTTCTGGGTTTAGGCAGATACCAAATTTACTGCTTCACCTCCACCAAATCCCTTGGCCTTTTCACACCAAGAACATTGTCATTATGCCAACAATGCACCTTTTTCTTTTTGTCTGGGGTTGGGCAGCAAAGGAGGAGAGGGGAGACAATGACAGAGTGAACTTGGAGTCACGAGCTGCTCTAACTGAGGTTCAGCTCCCACCTCCCACCCTCATGTCTATGCTTTTATTTACCAACTAATAGAAAATAATGTACAAATTGTCTGCATCAAAAGAAATCTTCTAACATGTGGCTTTATCTGCCAGGCAGTGGTTGCCAAAATTGGAAGTAAAAATTTTTCTCAAGTACTCTGGGGTGTCCTCTGAAGGGGGTTTGGTCTTTTGTCCTTGATTGCAGTTTGCAAAGCACAGGCTCCTCTTAGCAGGTGAGTGTTCACTGGAGACAAGCTACAGTGAAGAGATCACAGTCTCTCAATTCCCTTTCTTCAGTGATGATTAAATGGCTAAAAAGAAAAGAAAGAAAAATCTCAGTCTGGAATAATAGCAAAAATGTTAATTAATTGATTCAGTTTTTCTCTAAGACTCTACAGCATTTTTTCAACTGGTGCACTGGTGAGAACAATTTCTATGCCAACAAAAAGACTTGATGGTATAAAGGTCTATGGAAGTGATGTAAATAAATTGAATAGGGAGTGATTTACAGTAAAGATCCAACCCCGAGACCATAAAGTAAGTACTTAACTGTCCAGCCTTTTCCTGGACACATGGTTTGTTCTTTGAATTACACAACCAACAGATTTTTGAAAACTACAGAAGCTACATACAGGACACTGAAAATTTCCCTTCTCCCTCCCCTCGCTAAAACCAAGATTAAAATGTTTCTCTCAGGAACCAAACTCTTGCTATATATTTTCCTCAAGGAGAAAACAACATTTATAAGAGATCAGAAAGGAATTAATGGAGTATTTATTCACTATAAAGAATATTTTTATGTTTGGGTAAGTCCTTTCTATTTTTTCCTCTTCCCCCTTCTCTGAAGATAAATGAAGATGGGGATGAAGAATCTGAAAATTCCATTAAAGAATTCCGGCCTGGGAAACTCAGACTCAGTTTTGAGGAGATGGAAAGACAGAGGAGAGAGGAGGAGAAGAGGAAAGCAGAGGAGGAAGCGAGGAGACGCATAGAGGAGGAGAAAAGAGCATTTGCTGAAGCCAGGAAGAACATGGTATGGGATTCTGGTTTAGTGCATGATTTAACTGTTACCTAAGATCCAAACAAACTGGAAAGAAACTCTGGCAAAAAGCTTTAAATGGAGCTAGGAATGTTTGCTTCAATTCCTTCCTTCATTAGTTCCCCTCCCCACTCATTAGGAGGTGATGGGGTGACTAATCAAGTTCATTTATCCAAAATCCTCACACAACAATCCCTCCTCACACCCAGCCTGCAGAGATTCCACCTGATTTAGTCAAACCCAGAGATTCCATCCAGTGGGTATTATTATGCCAGATGCAACCAACTTGGAAAGCAAAATGTTCTCACTAGGAGGGTTTGTTGGTTTTTTGGGGGGGAAGAGCAATTCTTTTACCAGCTCTGGGTTTCTCTCCACACCTTTACAGGGTGTCCAGCAATCATCTCTTACAGCTGAAGCACAATTAATGTTATCCCAGTCATGGCAATGAATTATCCAGTCACTGGGGCTCTTTAGGAAGGAAAAAGGAGGAAGGCTGAACCCAGCTGACTGAAATGTAGCTTTTGAAGCATTTCAACACAAAAAGTAACTCGTGGCACTTCCCATCAGAACAATTTTAACATGGGGTCTTCCTGAGACAAATGCAGATCTCTGGGACATGCAAGGACTTCTAAAGTTTAAGATGATGCAGAAGACAAATTTTCAGGGACTTAGGACTGACATACTGACATTAACTGAAAGCAGAGGGAGATGCCCAATTTCAGAGGAAGGCAACAATATTATTTATTAAAAAAAAACCCCTAGCATGGAGCTTTTGAGTGCAGTCCTCATCCTTACTCCAACCACCTCAAGTCTCAGCAGGCTTGTGGGTGTAAGCCAGTTACTTACTGGTGGATATTAGGAAATACAATATTAAATAACCCAAACAGAAACTAAAACCAAGTAGTGTTTGTTGCAAAAGGAAGGGCAGGACTGTGGAATAATCCAGTTATTTTATGAAAAGCCAGCAGAGAACTAAAGGGAAGCAAGGACAGTATGTGTCTGGTTTTTCTTGTTTTCTTGAGAAACACTTTTTTCAGCCTCAGTGCAGCAATAACCTCACTGATTAAACGGGGTTTAATCTGTTAGATGCAGCACAGAGACTGTGCACTGTGACTACAGGCACTGAAAATGGTCAGTAATTAAAAAAATTAACTGAAAATATATGCTCCCCACCACCAATGTGATGGCTTTCAGACTGAAACAGGGATCTTTCATCCCCATCAGTCTCTTCCTGTTAGAGACTGCAAAAAGAACCTGTCTTAGCACAAATAATAAAGAAAAAATTCTACTTTCTCTCAGTCCCTGTCTGCCCTCGGAATATTGGCTGACTGTGCTGCAAACTGGGATTGTTACAGGAATGTTTCTCACCACCAACTGTTCCCACTTTGCAGGAAAAAAAAGTATGGCTTCATTTCACAAAATATGGCTAAAATATTGACTGAACTAACCACAGGGGTTTTGTACCTCACACAACCAGCTGAATCTTTGTGGTTTTTAACCACCAAAAAATTGGTTCTCTGTCTTTTCATCAGTCAGTCACAAAAACAGAGCAGCAGCTTCAGTGTTTGCTCACAGGCCCAGCTTTGGAACACACGTGGGCAAATCCTGAATTAACTCCCCTCCTGCTCCCTCGGGGTCTGGGTCTCCTTGAAGGGATGAGCACATGGACCAGTGCAGAACAAGCACGACAGTTTCATGTTTCTTTGCTAATTTAAACATGGTTAGCCTCCAAAAACTAAATGGCACTGTTTTCATTGAAGGAAACAGTTTACAGCTTTGTTTTTAGACTTCACTTTTCCATAACACAATTTCAATGATGTGCTCATATTACACAAAACAAATGGAGAATGGAAGGAATGGTGGGGCTGAAGTCCAACTGGAAAATTCCTCAGAGGGAAAATCTGAAGGATATCTATAGTGAATAGCAGAATTTGAGTGGGATTGGGCTAAAAAACTATGGCAAGTAAAAAGGATATGGGCAAAGTAGGTCGAGACAGGGCTATGAACTAGGATGGCACCAACAGCAGCAAAAGGGGTGGGTTACATGGCAGTGAGCAGCAATAAAGAGGAATTGTCAAAGACTCTTAAAAAATGTTTAGTTTCTGTTCCTTTATAAAGGTACAAAACACTTTCCCCAGTGGAAATTTGCTGCTTTAATTGTTTCCAGCATTTGACTGATTGCTGCTGTTGGCAATGCTACAGCTCAGGGCACACTGAGCCTTCCATGTCTGCCCCAAGGCTTTTCAAACACCCTGATGGAGCCCAAAGCACATCAGCTCAGAGTCCTGGGCCAGAACCCGAGCTCAGCTCACATTCACCTCCAGAACGTTCCTGTGGACAGTGTGTCAGCAAGTTTGTCCAGGTCCATGCCCAGACACACACAAATGGGAGCTTTGGCAAGGAGTTGTTTTAACCTTCCTGCAGAACTCACACTGGCACCATTTTGGTAGCACCCAGCTTCCTATTTTAATAACACTGCACTTCAGGTTGAGAAAATGTTACTTCTTCCATTCCCTGCTTTGGAAATCATGAAAACTGCCTTTCCTAAGCCCTGCCATCCCAGGAATTAGTCTGTAAGATACCAACTGCTCCTAAACACCCAACTAAACCCAACCCTGCTGGGAAGCCAGAGACAAGGGCAGGGAAAGGAGGAAGCCCCTGCTGGGGGTTCTACAAACTGATAAACTGGCAACAGGACTTTTATAAACAATTTGAGCACAAGATGAGTTTCTTCTGAAAATTCTGTTCAGTTATCCTGACTGGGAATGCTAATATTGCTTAATTCAGTTTGCTCCAAAGAAATGGCAGCTCTGAGCCCTTCAGTGTTAAGAGCAATGACTTTCAAAAACAAACACTTTGAAAGAAACAAGAATGAATTGCTTTAGGTCCTAAAGGTGCATTTAGAGGGCAGAAAATACTTCATTAAAGTTTTAGCATTGTTGCTGAAGTCAAATACAAGCCCCCCAAACCACTCCCTCCCACAATGTTAGAGGGATACCCACAAAATATGTCACCTATTTATGAGACATAAATCTTTATGTGCCACAAGTGTCTGAGCAATGCTGTGGTTTCATCTCTGCATTCCCAGCAGGTGCTGGATGATGAATCACCAGACATGTTTAAAACATTTTCTCAAGAGTCCCTCGTACCTGGGAAACTGGAAATTAATTTTGAGGAGCTGCTGAGACAAAAAATGGAAGAAGAGAAGAGACGCACGGAGGAAGAGCGTCGGCAAAAGTTGGAAATGGAAAAGCAAGAATTCCAACAGCTGAGACAAGAAATGGGAGAGGTTTGTACATCAAACAATATGTTAAACATGCTCTGAATAATTTCAGTTAATTATTAAAATCTCAGTTTAAGACTATAGCTAAAAATTCCTTTAAGGGAAATGTTAAATAGACACGTTCAATAATGTGTGAAAAGAAGGAAAAATAGAAACCCATATTTTGAAAACACTGTCTAGAATGATAATGACATATTTTTAACACTAATCTAACCAGGAAAATGTTTTTTATCTCTTGCCACCCTTAAAGTAAAACACAGTTTCAAATTTGTAATTTCATTTTGCAGTCACTTCTGAAAATTTCTAGAGTATTACTGAAATTATTAGACAATATTTACTGTATTGGGAGAACAGAAATCTCTAGTTCCCAAATGAAAACACAAAACTAAAGGTAGGAAAGAGCAAAAAATCTTGTTTTTCCTCAGGGAAACACTGTGTTAACTAATGAGGAAAGAAATACAATGGGCTTTTTCTAATTGGTGTATCAAGGGTTTGAAGACTGTCACAGTTGACTGTACAAATCACACACACGATTTCCTTGACATTCCAAATGTTTAAAACATCCCAGTCATGAACTTTACACTTCAGTTTGGCTGTGGGTGGCAATTCTTTATTATTCCCTTCTGAAAGTTCAAGGACCGTATTAATTTTTTTTTTTTGTTAAGCAAAGCTCAAGTGAGTAATAAAGGCTGTGGCTTGGGATGTTCTCAAGGGAAAAAGGGAGACAGGGACATCCAGCTAAAATAAATCTTTACCATCAGCCAGAGGTCATAAAAGGAGGGAGAAAAATATCAGCAATTACAGCTTTAGATGTGGTTTGACTACAGGAGCCAGAGCTGCCTTTTCTTTTCCAGCAACGACATCCTGAAATGTCATTTGCTTTTTACTGAATTAAAAGAAAAAAAAGGAATCATTTTACTGTTTCACAAAATAGCTGTGGTTTAGAAGATTATTTCATATCATATTGCAAGTAAGTTGAGGTGAGTTTATGGATCCTGGATAACTCAGTTTTTCATATTGGTGTCTGGTTTTCTGAGTCCATTTATTGACAGCAACCCTTGAACAAAGTGTATTTCAGAAGATATCTTACAAGACATTTTAAAATCTTCAGCTGGTTGAGAGGTGATACAAATGCAGAACAGGGAAGACAAAAACATGTTACAGGGAGAAGATGTCTGCTAATTTCTAGTAACCAAGAGAACTGTGGTGTTTTAAGTTGCACCTTTCTGTGGGAGAATGGGCAGTAAAACTAATGAGGGCCTTTTCCATCTTACACATTCTGTGCTTTCTGAACAGCTGGAAGAAGAGTGTGAAACTTTTGAGCTCAGCAAAGAATATGAAGAATTAATAAAGCTAAAGAGAAGTGGTTCTATTCAGGCAAAGAACTTAAAAAGCAAGTTTGAAAAAATAGGACAGTTGTCTCAAGAAGAAATACAGAAGAAGATTGAAGAAGAGCGAGCAAAGAGAAGAGCAATGGATGAAGAAATAAGAGAAAGAGAAGCTGAAAAGTTCCAAGAGGTAAGTTCATTGTGTGTATGTTAATGATATAATTAACCAGCACACTAATGATCCAGGAGGGGTCTATGCTGCTGCTTTCATCAAATTTTGTTGTATTTCTAAAATGATGTTTTCCCTTCTGTCCTGTTCCCTCCTTGGATGCTTGAGGATATCTCACCCCAGCATCCCTAAAGGTAACAGCACCTGGGCAAGCACAGATCTATTTTTTCAGCATCTTACCCTGAGACCCCCCAGCCTGAGGGTTTCAAACATTCCTATCTGAGAATTATCCATTAGCACTTGAATTGCTTCTGCTGAATTCATTCATTCACCACTGTATGAATTAAATCAAAACCACACCCAACCCAAACCAAACCACTTTTTATCAGGTTCACTCCCTCCTCAGGGTAGAGCAGAGGAGGATGCCCACCTCTCTATAGCTCAGACTGGAACCTCACACTTTTCAGAGGGGAAAAAACAAGAATTGGAGCCATCAGTCTGAACAATCAACACAATGGTTGGGACCCCCCAGCCCAGTGGGAGCTGTTGTGCCATAATTCCGTGGCAGTGCCCAATCCTGGAACAGCAGCAATCCTGCCCTGAGCCTCCCTGGGCTCCTCTCCACAGCCCTCACTCACTCCTGGGGCAGCTCAAAGCCTGGCTTTTAGTTTAGAGCTTTTAAATTAGTGATCGACACTAATTGTTTCTGTAAGATCAGAAGGGGTTGAACCTACACTACCTCCATGGCATAAAACTCAAATCACTGAGGATTTACCACTGCCACAAAGTATTAAACTTCTATGTGAATAAAACTTTAGGAGTATTTTCTACCTGTCATTTTTGAAATTACTTTTGCAAGTACTTTGCCCTATCCTGGGATAAACTATTACGAGACTTGATTTTAGACCCAAGATTTAACAAACCTGAGAAAAAAAGCAGGATTTTGTGTGGCTTTTCTCAGTTAAAAAGAACTGTGGGAACGTAAAATTAGTTTTACCATCGTACACGTATCAAAGGTAATAAATAAGTCCTGTTTTGAATGTTTTCTTCCCAAGGAGGATGATGTAGATGTGAGACCAGCCAAGAAATCTGAGGCCCCATTTACTCACAAAGTGAACATGAAGGCCCGTTTTGAGCAGATGGCACGAGCCCGGGCAGAGGAGGAGCAGAGGAGGATCGAGGAGCAGAAATTCCTACGGATGCAGTTTGAGCAGAAAGAGATCGATGCCGCCTTACAGAAGGTATAAATCTTAAAGTCTCATTCCTCAGTCCTAAGAGTCATTTAACTTTGCTTCTCATTACCACTGTTCTCATTAACACTACCAAAGACACAAAAGGAACCTTTCACTTGTTTTAGCAGCTGCTGGGAATTGCTGAGGTAACATAAATAATGTAAAATTGCATTTGGTGTTTACCTTTCATGGAATTAAAGAATGGTTTGGGTTGGAAGGGACCTTAAAGATCATGACCCCCTGACATGGGCAGAGACACCTCTCAGCAGAGCAGGTTGCTCCAAACCCCATCCAGCCTGGCCTGGAATGTTTCCAGAAGAGTACAAGACACTGCAAAGAAAGGTCAGGGCATCCCTTGAATAGTCTGAAAATGGAATCTACACTTGTGCCTGTATTTTACACCAAGATCCCAGCCTTATTAAAATGCATTTTACTGCCTGTTGCATTCCCAGATTCAGGGCATGTGTGACCTAGTGGGGACAGGTGTGGCATTCCCCCTTCTCACTAACTCCATAACTTGTCTGTGATCAAAGATGCATCACTGGCAGTCACACTGGAATTGCCACTTTAAATGTTCTAAGTCGACTTATTTCAAAACAGAAAAGAGAAGAGGAAGAAGAGGAAGAGGGAAGCATCATCAATGGTTCTGCTTGTGAAGATGAGGAGGATCAAGCTCGATCTGGAGCTCCCTGGTTCAAGAAGTCACTGAAAAACACCTCAGTTGTCGATGGCGAGCCAGTGAGATTCACAGTGAAAATCACTGCAGAACCAAAACCTGAAGTGACGTGGTGGTTTGAGGGGGAGATGTTGCAGGACTCTGAGGACTATCAGTACATTGAAAGAGGAGAAACCTACTGCCTTTACCTGCCAGAAACCTTCCCAGAAGACGAAGGGGAATATATGTGTAAAGCAGTGAACAACAGAGGCTCAGCTGCCAGCACCTGCATTCTCACCATTGAAAGTAAGAGTTAGCATTTTAATCTGCCTGATTCTGTCTTCTTTGCATCTTTCCTGTTACCAAAACCTAATTACCTTTCTCTCTTAACCCTTCTTGTATTTTCTAGCTGATGACTACTAATGCTCTACCTTGGCTGGAACCTTTCTTCCCCTCAACTTTCTTACTGCATCATCTCTTTCTCTGATGGGGCCAACTAAAGCAAGCAAGGATATGCATTAATTTGTCATTCCTGCATCAGAATAACCTTCAAATTATGAGTGTGTCTGGATTCCCTACTCAAGGCAAAAATCAGTATTAAAGGTTAAAAAAAAAGAATCAATGTATGAAAGATCACCAAAGGAAAAAGCTGAATTAAAATAGTGCTCCCCCCTTTGAAGACCAACTGCTGCATAACAGAATAAAGCTGAATACACAACCTGGAACCCTGTGTCGTGGTGTCTGTCAGTCTGTTGGGACACTTTGCATGAGCACTGAATATTTAGGCTGTTTAACTTTATCCCAGGGGCACTGAACTGGCAAAAGGAAATACTTATTGATGATGTTCAGAAATCCAAGTGTACTGTTTTTAAAGAATAAAAGATGACCTAACTGCTCACCACTGCTGCCTTTTCCCAAAGAGCATTCATTACTTCTTGCTTTAAAACGGGCTTGCATTTAAACTGCTGTGCTCTGACCAACCCATGCAGATGATAATCCTAAAGTAAAACCATCTCCCTCAGGTTTGTAGTGGTCTTAATAATACCAACACTGCCTTGGAAAAATTCTGATTTTTCCACTGATTAAATGGTGCAGGGACAGTTGGTGACATTTATGATTGGCTCACATTTTAAGCTTAAAAGAAACAAGCTTTAAGAAAAAAAGTTTGCAGAAAGTGCCTGTTTTCTTCATCTTAATGCAATAAATGTATTGCCCCATCTCTAAACATTGTCTTAAGGCTACTGGACTCTTTTTCTCTAAGACCTTTTGACATCAACATTGATGTCACTGTGCCAACACCATCTGAACCAGATTCAGCTTCTTTAAGAGTAACTTCACAAAAAACCAGCCACATTTTAAATGAAAGAACAGTGTACAGGCCTTGACATAGACAAGGCAAGCTGCAGTCACTTAAAGTTCTGCAGTCATTTCAGAAAGAAATTTGCCCGTGGCAGAACCTGCTGCTCTTTGTACAGTTCCCTACTGGAATTCACTCTTCTGCCTCCATAAAAAATGGTAACGAGCTGCACTAATTGATGTTTTCAATAATATAAACAGATTTTCCTTCATTTCATGTGGGTGATGCTCATTCACAGAGTTACTACTTGCTGCAGTATTTTTCCTCTGAAGCTGTTATTTCAAACTAACAGAGGCAGGGACAGGAGCATAAAAAAGACAAAAGCATTGCTATTATTATCCATCAGTTTACATTTATTGAGAAAAACCATACAAAAACCATTATACAGTTAATGTGTACCCATATTACATACAATGTCAATGCAAGCTCAAAACCACATTTTTGTAAAGCATTCAATTTACCTCAAGTCCAAGCTGCATCTCCCTAAGACACTGTTCCCATCACAGTTGCCTTTTAAAGCCAATCTTCTTTTTACACACGGGTAGTTTCTGCAGAGAACACTTTTCTCAGGACGAAAAGGCATTTCACATGCACGCAAGAGAAATATTTGTGCACACATCAGAGTTTCACAAGCTATTACTAGGGAAGAGGGAATCCTGGCAATTGGATGCTTTCTGAAAAGCCCAGTCCTCCCTTCCTCCCCCCACTTCCAGAAAAAAAGCAAAATATAAAGCTTTTATAGCATGCAATGGAAAACTTAAGAATTACTCTGGAAGAGAACAGGGGAGAAACAGTTTCTACCATCCAATAAAATACCACTAGAAAAAGATGCAATATCTCAAGATTAGGCTGTGCAAGTGAATCATGATCCTGTCTGCCTGGACAAGTGAAGTTAGATGGCTTATGAGCAAGCTACACTGAAGATTATCTACCTGATATTTTGGTTTATATCCTAATGAAGTACAGGCTGCAGGAAGCAATACAAAAATGCTTTTCCTACTTGGAACATTCTGCTTGTTTTTTCATCCTTTCACACTCTTCACATTCTACTGTATTTGTGGGACACTAAAGGGTGGGGCTGGGCTAAGTGGGGAACATTTCAAGACACCTTCTGGACAAGTTCACTGCGTTTCTAAGGAAGGCCAGTTCTCTCTCTGGCTGTTGGAGAGCTCCAATAACCTCCTGTTCTCCCAAGTTTGGAGACAGAGGTGAAAACTAAACACTCTAAACTAAAAGGCCAGCAGTGAGAGAGCTGGAGTCATCATACACCTCAAATGCTGCACACAAGAACACCCCACCTTCCACACACTCCCAACAGCCCAATACTTCTTCTCTATCTCCTCCCACAGGCTAAATTAACAGCTGAAAGACTGTTCAAGGTATTTTAGGAGTAACAGTTGAAGAAAAAAGTACCATGTAAAAAGGAAGTGAACAAATGACTCATCCCCACACTAAATTCACAGTGTCAAAATCTAAATGGAACACACACCTAACCTTTTCTCATGTCAAAAAATGAAGTTACATGTTAAACTACAGATGAAATACTAAGTGGCTTGAGAAACTGAAGCACAACTATTAATTTAGTTCAAAAAATTAAACTTGGCTGTTTAGAAGAATATAAAGTAAAATAGATGGTTTATATTATTCAATCACAGTTTAAAAAAAAAACGTAACAGATTATGGAACATTTATGGTCAAACAAAGAATACTTTAAAGAATGAAAAGTGATCAGAACAAAAATCATACCCTACACCATTATGTATGGGATACATTGCAAATCTGTTATGTTTTTGCCAATTTTACCTTCCACATGGAGCCCTTCTACGGTCCATGCTCATCGGCTCACCAATGGCAAACACTCAAAGGATTCCTCTTTACTGGTAGTAACTATCTCAGGACCTGATTCTATGAGCTATGATTTGGTGCTTGCAGCATCTTCAGCACTGTGTGTGAAAATGAAGGCAGGATTTTTGAATATTTTTCTTTGATGTAACAGATAAGCAGGACTTTTGAAAGAGGAGCAGCACATTTTTAGAAACAGAATAATGAACGAAAAAACCCCAAAGATGCTGCCTTATGTTAAGCTAAAAAAAAAAAAAAAAGAAAAACCAACAACAAAAACTCAAAACAAAAACCTGTACCAGACCATCTGTAAGACATATAACATTTTATACTATCAAAATATACAGCAATTCAGTTAAAGTATCAAGAAACAGGATACACTGACTGCTATATCAATAAAATAGTATTTGCTGTACTGTTAACATTTAACTGGTGCACATGCTTGTTCAGTTAAAACATACTGATCTCAAACTCCACAAGCTGTTTTCCTACCATGTCAAGTATGAATAAGCAAACTAAGTTATCTAAAGATTCCACTAACACACTATAACTGTAAGACAAGTTATCAAGTTCAGTGAGAACAACAAGAATCATATTCTTTACATTAGGTCTGATGGGTTTAGGTGGGAATAGTGCCCTATTATAAAAAAACATTTGTGAAGGCTGTTGACATTTCTAACCGAAGTAATTCCTGCATATTTGAAAGGTTTTGATTCTTTAATTGCAACAATTAGCTATTTGAGGAAAAATAACAAAAATTACTTATTCTGATCAAGTTCAATTACTGCAATCTAATAATCTTTTCTAAAAAAGAAAAAAAAAACAAGAAAAAAGAAAAAATACATATTTACCTAGAAATATAAACAGTTGTTTAAAAACTTAAGACTTTCCACTGAAATGGAACCGTGAGTAACAATGCATTTGGGGAAGCAGCAGATTGCTTTTCAATACACAACCACAAAGATCTCACAGGGACAACATTAATGTACTGAAATATATTAATTTATATACTTCCTTAGGTTGTGCTTACCTGTTGCTTTTTTGCAGCAGAACCTAAGGTGGAAGGTCTGGGAAGGCACTGTGAAGTATAAATAATTGCACTGTTTGCAATTAATAAAGATTTTATACCTTAAATGAATCAAAATCAACAGCCTCCATTTTGTGACTGATAAAGAATCCAGTGAATTTAATTTTTGCTCAGTTTAGTACATAATAAATGCACCATTCTGTAAGGTTATCTACAAAATACCATGCAAAATACCTGAACTATTAAACTTAATGCCCTACACTAAAGATAGCAAATACTGTCCTAGCCTTTTGCAAGCTACCAGCATAATTCCTACTTTTAAAAGGGATAAAAATAATTCCTTCTATTTCTACAGCACAATACATACATTGCTGATTACCTGAATAAACTACTTCAGTTTTCAAGCCTTAACTTTTACTTCTCTGTGCAGCCACCCTAAAAAAATTTATTCTCAAAGCAACAACATGGTGTTCCAAAAAAATAAAGCAATTAACAGTTACAGAATTATTTAAAACATACCTACATCACTACATATCCACAAACTATCTGAAGACAAAGACAACTTCTGTCTAACAAGTGGTTCCAAAGACTTCAATGTTACGATATGCAAACTTTTAAAACACTGAATGACAGCTGTCTCAGGAGCACTAATGAAAACAACTATTACTCAGATAAACAGAAACATGATTTTCTTTAGCTATTGCTAAAAGTTTCAGGAATACTTACCCACAAAACTCATATTATGTGTATGTATATATAATATATATATATAAGCAAACCTATGTTTCTGAATTAAGAAGCAATTATGATTTCCTAAGATATCAGCACTGTATTCCAACATAATAGTCACACAGGTACATTTGCATTATGTGGAACATTGACAAAAAGATACTGTTGCAGTTCATCAATTTGTCATTCTGATGTACTTACAGTGCAATGCTCCTTGAAGGAACAATCAAGGATGATACACAGCACAGTCCTCCTCACCCCTATAGAGCTAGTTCTATACTGGCTGGATCAAACCTGCACTTCAACAGACAATGGCAAGACAGACTGTAGTGCATGTCATCTAACAGATGCAAAGAGCAAACATAGGAGTTCAAGAGAATCAGCTTTTCAGTATGAGCATTAGAGCAATAAGAAGTTTCAAGTATATATAGAAAAATAATCAGTCGATTCAAATACTTGGATATTTACAAAACCAGAAGTTATCTGCTCTGCAGGAAGTTCTCAACCGCTCCCACCACTCAAACAAAACAGCGTTTTCAAGGACAGATGCAATTTTTCTGGCTACTATGCAAACCACATTGACTTTCTACACTGCATTTTGAAGTGGACTACTTTAAACTGAAGGCTTAATTAAGCACATTACACTTAAAAGTAAGTTTTATAACTAGTCTGAAAAAATCCATAAAATAGTTATGCAGGAACAGTTTTGAAGTACTCATTAAAAAACAAAAGTTATCTGTTATAGCAGCTGCACAGGTCTGAAACAGTGGTCATGTCTAAAGGAAATTTCACTGTTAATGCAATGGAAGTATGCCAAAAGATCACCTTCTTAAACACATGCAGTTTGAATCAAATAGAAAGAAAATTAAGGTATCAAGATTACTGGTGCTAGGCAGCAAAATACAATGAATGAAAAGAGATCCTCCATCTACAACTATTCTGCAAGAGGGGAAAAACATGCTAACGACAAGTTTTTAAACTCAACAAGGTTTCACCAGGGGGGAAAAAAAAACAAACCAACTCATTTGTGTACAGGTACCTTGATTCAGCGTTGCAAATCAATCCTATAATTCTGCAATACCCACATATCCAACTTACCGACACAGGAGGTTTCATATTATTTATTGTAAAGCACAAAACAGGCATTTTTAAAAGTGATAAAGTATACATTGAAAAAGTACATTTATATCACAAAGCATTGACCACATAATTGCAAATACATTTGCTGGAATGTGTACATCTACACTAATACTAAAAACAAACCATTTTTTTCATTTCTACACAGAAATATTACCTCCTATCAGTAGTGATAGATATTTTGTACATTTTCAAAAACACTATTTTTTTTTTTAACCAAAATTAAGATCTTCATCAAGGCGTCTGCATCCATACATTTAACAAAGGTTTTTTCCCCCACACAATGAAGCAAATACTGTATTGTCCACTTCTTATTATTGGCCCTGTGCAGAAGAAATACATAAGAGATACACAAAAAGTTAAAGAAAATCCTTTAAATCGAGCTAACTCAGGAGTGAAGCCTTTAAGAAAGAAAAATTGGTTAATGTAAATGGTGGTGGCTTCTTGCATGGTTTTCAAAACCCTGGGAGGAGAAAGTTTTTCTTTTTTTTTTTTCTTAAAAAAAAAAACCAAAACATAATCACCAAACATATGGATAGATACAGAACTCAAGTTATCAGGTAAACAAAGTCATCTACTTAATTACTCTGAGAGCTATTTCGCTAGAAAAAAAGATGCATACTCCAAAAGTGACAAAGCAGGAGACATGCAAAAAAATATCTACGACCACTGAAACAGAAGCCAGGCAGAAAACACTCGAGCACTGTACCTGTGGCGCTGGAGGGTGCTGGGGCATCCCCTGGGGACTGGTCTGGGCGTAGTAAGCTGCCTGCTGCCTGTAGTACTCGGCCCACGCCGCGCTGTAATCCGGCTGCCCGCCCGGAGGAGCCCCGGCCGGGGCAGGAACTGCCTGACCTGCGGTCATTAAACACACACAGCTTTGGTGGGGCAACACAGAGCAGCCAACTCCAACATCTCACCCAGCAACAGTCCGCCAAGGCGTCTGAATAAACTTGTGCCAGCTTTCTTTTGACCTGACTTCTCATGCTGTTATTTAATGTAATGATTCCTGTGTTTAATTACCTAGGCAGCCTCATCTCCTCGGATGGTGAGACTGACTCTTCATAAAAGAGTTTGGCGAAATAAACACTTGAAGAAAAGTACCAAGCTCAGTGTTCACAGAGCCATAGTGCTGTCTGCTCTCTTATATGGTTCCGAATCATGGGTCATTTACTGCCACCACCTGCGACTCCCAGAACGCTCCATCAACGCTGCCTCCGTACAATCCTAAACATCCACTGGTCAGATTATGTGACCAATACATCTGTTCTAGAACAGGCAGCAGTCACAAGTATTGAGGCCATGTTGCTGAGAACACAGCTGTGCTGGGCAGGGCATGTCTCCAGGATGAAGGAGTCTCCCTAAGATCCTGCTTTATGGTGAACTTGCCACCGGCTGCTGCAAGAGAGGAGCCCCGAAGAGGAGATACAAGGACTCCCTGAAACAACATCTCAGCCTTGGCCATATTGATCAACAGAACTGGTCTACTCTGGCCTCCAATGGGGAGGTCTGGAGACAAACCATCTATAACGCTGCTGATGCTTTTGAGAACGCACCAGGATCACCCTTGAGGAGAAAAGACAAGGCAGAAAGATTCGTGTCCTGCAGAATTTACCACCTAAGGAGTCTTTCTGCTGTGCCTTTTGCAACTGGACGTGCCTGTCTCATTTTGGCCTTTTTAGCCACCAGCGTGTTTGTAACAAATGTGGGCAGAGCCCTTCCCAAATCTTCGTTCGTGAAGCCTGGCCATGATGATGATGATGATGATTCCCGTGTAAAGCCGAACTGAGGAACCACAAGGACAGTTTTTTCTGCCTCTTGATTCATATTTGTGAATGTTTAAAGCCTGCTGATCTGAGCAGTGGCAGCATTTAAACACATCAAGAGGCAAAACTTTCTGTACTCCACCTAGCCTGATTTTACCTGATTTTACAGGCTGCACTCACAAGTTCAGCAGATGCCAATTCATACACTCCCTCACTTCTGGCATCCTTCGTGCACTTGCTGGGACACTGCAGATCACATTTTTCAAAAAGAGCAATAATTTGGCAAAGCACCATCCTGGAAGCCACCAACACACAACCTTCCATTTTCCAACCATCTACACAACTTCCATCATTTTTCCACTTACAATGCAGGTAAGTTATAAAAACCCATCCATCTTTTTTTGGGTTATACAGTAAAGCAATTGTTTTCCTAGAAAATCTTAAATTTCTCCAAATCTTTAGAGCCATAAGCACATTTTAAAAGTTGTAATTTACCACAACTTACAATATGCACTTCTGATTAATTATTTTAACAAAAATGATCTCTAATATGATTAAAAATTATCCCAGGACACTCTTTTCTCAAGTTCACTATTAATTTACTAATTGTAACATTTTACTTATTGCCAGCACAGCTGAATATCGAAGCTAAAGGGATTTTTTGTGCATTACAACTCAAGAATTTTCTGACACTCACCCAACTATCTCAAGGCAGCAGTGAAATTCAAGTAATAAATCAAATATGGCAAATTAAACATCTACTTAAAGATTTGAAACTGGATTTCTGTACTGAAATGGGTATTCTAGGTACAAGTACTTCTGAACCTACACATGGAACTCAGCAGCTTAGTCCAAACCTCCCTTCACTGGAACAGGATATTGTTCATACCCAAATCAACAAATTACACTGATAAACTTACAAAGGAAACACAAGAAACACAGAGTAACTCCCCCCTTCAAAGAGGGCTGAGAAAGAAAATGCCACGAGACTTTACAGCTCAACATCATTGAAATTCCAGCAAGAGAAAACTGTTTGTCTTCTTTCCTGTTACAATCACGAGGAAACTTTTAAGAACAGTTTAAATATTTTATTATGGAATCCCTTAACGATTCCTTATTATGGAATCCTTTACTGTGGAATCCCTTGTAAGTCAAGCCCACAATATATAGGAATGACTTTAAATGATAAATTCACAAATTTCAATGGAGAAACATAAATAATTTACTAAAACATGACTTCATGTTTAGAAGGAACAGTTATTCTTGAGAGATTTTTATGGCCCAGTTACACAATCTTTATTTCAGATTTTGTATGGAAAAATAAAAATACTGTGTCTCCAACTCAAGGTAACAGCATCTTTATGTCTTTGAAAGCTAAATTGTTACCCGGTAATACTAAAGGGAAATTTAAAAGACATTTTCTTGATTTATGAAGTAGGGTACAAAGCAAATAGTCTGGGTCATCTACAAGATCCATGTACAGCACTGAGAGCTGGGACAGCCTTGCTGTTCATCAGATCTTCTACTACTTAATATTATTGTAGGATCATTTAGCATTGAACAACTGGAGCTGAATTCCTCTTTGCTAAGTGGATCTTCAGAGAAATGGTATCTACCCCATCAAGACTCTGAAGCCAAAAGTTCTCATGATTTGCACAGTCAAGTTATCCAACCCCAGACACCAAGAGCTCTCCTTCAGGCCAAGAACTCAATCCAAACCAGAAAAAGAAATTAAGATCAGAACTGCCCTCGTGTTTTTCCTCTTATCTGATTGTATTGGCATTTTCTAAATTTTGCATTTTAAGAGCAACTATATTTATCTCATCTTTTTTTTTTTTGGATTACACTCCTTTTTGGAATTGCTCCCAGAAATTATCCCAACACCTTCTGACTGGTTATGATTTAATCAGAGCAAATGCAAGACTAGTGCAACCCAGACTTTGCTTTCCAGAGACAGCAAATTGGAAAGACTGTGGAGTCCCTGCCAACAAATTACATTATTTTTAAAAAGACTATGAAAAACACCCACAACTTTGCATTTAAGAATGTGACCTGAACTGACAGAATTATAAAGTGAAAATAAATAGTTAACTGAACCAGGAAGAAGGAAAATGGAAAGGCCTATCACATCTTAAAGATCAAGTGTTTGGGAGTTCTGTTGGCATTTTCTTGGTCTGATCCACAATTCTTGAAGTAAATAATTATTATATACATTTTCTGCTTCACCACTTATGCTGTGTCAAAATACAGGTACACGTTGGCAAATAATTCAAGATGAACATGGTAGGAAGTTGTTAAGAGGAATTAAGCATGGTATTAAATCTAAATGCAAATAATCAACTGCACCAGCAATTAAATTTCATTTTGCTAAGTCAGCTCAAGCAAAATACTTGAGGAAAAAAAGTTAGCAACAACATATAACCTGCAGTTTCAATGCAGCTCTAAAGTGCTACAAAGCTAATGCTATTTACAAAAAAAACCACTATATCTAAATGAAAGCTAATTATGATGGTTTTGTAACCTGGAACACAGAAAGTAAGTTACAAGGAAAAAGAAAAAGCATAGGTAATCTGAAGAACATTAGGAAACAGCTGCCAAACAAGAAAAAACAGCTTCATAAAGTAGATCAAAGTTCAACTCCAAAACTTAGAGACTATACTTTAAAATAGTCAGATTGAGGTATTTAAAAGATGTTGTTTCCCAAGGATTAAATACAGACATCTCAGTAAGTCTGAAGTATTTTTGTGAAGCCATTAGTAGCATTAGTACCAACAAATCCCTTAAATACACTATGAAAGTTGAGTCTGTTTTTCAGCAGGGCCTTCAGCAGTGTACACTTCAGCACACATGAGGATTGTGCATTTTAATTTTTTGTGGTAAAAAAGCAAGCAAGTCTCCTAAAACATTCCACTAAGCAACAACAGAAAAAAAACCCTGCACACTTACCCATTTTTTTGTAGTACTCCTCCCAGGCCTTGGTATAGTCAACCTGCCCTGCTGGTGCTGGATTTGGCTGATCTCCTGAATTACATTAAAACCAGTTAAACTAAAACTACTGGGGTTTGCTTCACACATACAAATCATCAACTGAAATTTCCAGGAACAATCCCAGATGACAGCACTCAAATCTGACACTACAAACCTTTGTGGTAGAAGCTACTACAAATATAAAGTATTAGTAAAAGATACCACAAAGAAATGTTTAAAGTGCTTAGCGTGTTTTCAAGATTCAGGAAGTGCACATCACTCACAATACAAAACACTACCCAAAATTCAAGTGGTGAGCCTCACCCAGGCATAAGTTATAATAACACAACTAAATACCACAACTGTAATTGTCCTAAACCCAATGGAAGTGATGCAACTATTTAAGCAAATGACAATAATTTTTAGTTATGACTGACTGCTCTGTGTAGTCATTAAGTCAGCCCAAGACGTGGCAAAATTGTCTTTGGAGCATATTGCAAAACAAATACTCCTGAAATTAAGAAAAGCACTGTTGAAGGCTGTAAGCAATAGTTTTCAAAGAAAAACAGCTACTTAAATAAATTTACCGAATGTATGAAGACAACAGTAAAAAAACCTGGGCATTTAGAGCTGCAGCAATGAGAAATGTGTCCATGTGACTGAACAACTACCTTGGCCATTGGTTTGGGTGGTAGCTGGTCCACCAGGAGGGGCTGCAGGAGGTGGCTGTGCTTGCTGCTGGTAATAGTGAGCATAATAAGCTGCCCACGCTGCTGAATTGGGATCTGTTCCTGGCTTACCTATGGAAACAGAACAGAAACATTTATAAAAGTAGAACTACTACATACAAACAGAATGCTGCCCTCAATTAATCCTGTCCTACACACTCTTATTTTCCTCCAAGGAAAAACCCACTAAACAAAATAACCATGTACATCTTTGAAGTATTTTTTCTTTCTAGCACAAACTTTTGCTCAGGTTTCAGAACAGTGAACTGTACAAAGTGTACTTTCATAGGGCTGGCGAGATAAAATTATTTCAGAACCCTTACTTCTACAATGCCATTCATTACTTTTTTCAATGGGAGAAGCAGAAACAGATTTGGCAAGCTTAAATTAAACAGTCATGTTAATCAGTGGTAGCAGCAATGAATCATTCTAGCACCAAACAATTTCAGTGGTTTTACTTTGGTTATAACCTCACGCTAATGACACTGGCACCGGTGCAGGAGGCATGCCAAAAACATATTTCTGAAACAGAAGAATACAAAGCTTACTGGGTATTTGCAATGCATGGCAGTTCAACTTTAAGGTCACAGTCAAACACAGAAACACACAGCATGTTAAGAACCTAAATCCCCACACATGGCTATTAAGCATCACTATTTACTTACAGCTTTTTAGTATAATAAATAATAGCAACATCTGTGCCTTCTGGAGCTACCCCCAGGGTTCCTTATTTTTATCTACATCTAGGAAAGCCAATGATGCTGTTTCCTAGAGTTTTGTCTCTCTATTTTTCACATTTAGCCTTTAGGAATGGCTTATTCTTGCTGAATCACAGATTGATTACATTACCAGACTGGTAACCCACAACACCTGAAAATCTACTGTTAGAGAACATAATATTTTACCCAACCATCATATCTTTGCATACAATACTTGCATTCATAAAGAGTATTTATTTCTGCAAATAAATGCAGCCAAATGAGGAGAGAATTTCACATAAGGACATGGATAACTGATATTTTAGAGTAACTATATATGAGAATGGAAATATAATCCTCCCCAAACACAAAATAGGTAAGGCAGTGAGTAATGGAAAAGAAGAAATCCCCTGAAAAAGGCATTCAAGAAGAAATCCACAACAATAAAATTAATGTTAAATGAAATACTGCGACAAAAGTCAGATGCACACTTCAAATGCACACAGTAGTATCAGCATACAGACAAAAATGTTAACACACTATTTCCTTTTTAAATTACACTGCTTGCATCAACAATAGTGGATTTAAACTAACATGTACTATGTTCTAAGGTTACCTGCAAATATCAAATAAGCCATTGCTCGACTCCCCCCCTCCTTCCCCTCTACAGTGGGAGAACAAAAGAGCAGGATTCATTAACTTTCCAAAGAAATCTGACTGCAGTAACTAGCTCCACTTTCACGTGACAAGCATGGCTCTGGAGAAAGCACCTCTGAAAAAAATACTAGAACAACCCATTTGTTACACTGAAACGAGCAACTAAGTGAAAACTGTAGAAAATTCATCCAAATAAATACTTATCAAAAGAAACACCAACTTCAACTGCACATAGGAAAACTTCATTAGATTTTTAAAGATGAGTATTTATCAAAAAAATGGTTACAAAATCATCAAGGTGACATTAAGAGAGTATTTGCCATTTTTTCTTACACATCTTTATGTAGATAAATTACTGCATAAAAAATTGAAAATGTGATTCAAAACAGTCTAAGATTTTAGCAGTGGTTTTGCATTAAATGACACTTTTGGTATGCTGAGACTTTAAGTCACTTTGAATCATTCTACATTTAAATAATGACAACAGGCATTTTTAAATACTAACTGAATGCATGCAGAGCTACCTTTTGCAAAAGTTTGGTTAAGTGAAGCCAGAGATGGTTCTTTGAAAAGACACAGTATGTGACAGACATCCTCCCCTTTTCCACTAATGGAACCTGTGTCAGGAACAGTGGCTTATCCCAAAATACTGATTCCATTTAGAACAAAAATGAAAGTGAGGTTTTTTGGCTCAAGTTCTGAGGGAGCTCCACCTCAAACAAATGAGGCACAACAGACTCAAGCCTTACCATGCCTTCTGTGGCTGCAGTTCCGTTCCCCCACATGCTCTAGTCCAACCAAAGGATGTAAACATTAAGAAAAGCAGGATACTACAACTTTGGGAAGTTATAATTCAGTAAAAACTCCCAGTCTTGACAAAGATAATCAGAAATAGAAGAAATAAATTCTACATTGATGGGTTTCAGGAGAAAATACAGAACTATTATAAGCAGAAGTTCAAAATACACAACCCTGGCTAGTTTTACTGTATTAACAGCAGTTCAACAGGGACTCAACAAAATACACCTGTATCAGAGTCTGAGAAGCAATCCTCACAGGTCAAGAAAAGCTAAAACATAATATAGCATAAACTATGCAAAGACAGATCAGGGAGATTGTGTAAAATAAAATACAAAGCCATTTACCATTAGAGAAAGAAAACACATTCTCAGTGTAAAAACATGAACTGTAAGAAAACTGAACTGCACAAAACCAGTGAACCAAGACTCTTGCAAAAAGTATCATAAATAGGGATGCAGGATCAATAACATTTGTAAAAAAAGCATATTCCAACTCTAACAAATTTCAACATCTCACAAGCAACATGTGGAAGTGTAAAACGCAGGTAGAGTGACAAACAGTAAAGCAAAGGCTGAGAGAGGAGCTGCTCAGAGTTACCAGTGACACAAGTGAGCTGTGCAGTGACACTTGGAAGGACAAAAGGGCTGGATTTCCAGGATACCCACCCTGCAGTGCAGCTGTGCCATTCCTTACCTGGATCTGGTGGGTTTGGTGGCTGCCAGTGTGGATAAGCATTTCCCCATCCCTGTGGAGCATATGGAGCTGGAGGACCACTGGAAGAGATCAAGGCACACACATGAGGGAGAGCCAGAGCCAGGGTGACCCTGCAGGGAGGAAGGTGGTTGGAGCAGGACTTACTGAGGGGCAGGGCCAGGAGGCCCTGGATTGTAAGGAGCTGGATTATATGGTCCCATGGGAGCACCAGGACCTGGTGGGCCAGGAGGTCCATGTGGGCCAGGAACAACACCGTGAGGTCCGTGGGGAACAGGTGGACCCAATGGATTCACTGGACCCTGTAACAAGAACAGCACAGAGATGAAAATAAACCTTGAGGTTCTCCATTTTTCAGCAGTTTAGAAGCATTTATCTGAACACTAAGAACACAATCCAAAAGATTTGACTGCTGTTAAACAGCAATCCTGATGAAAACAGGCAATTTAAAGATTAATTAGACTTAGGGCTAGTTAAAGAGAACACTTTAAGGCAGCTGTGGCAGTAATAACTAAAAAGCCGCATTTCTTTCAGTTTTCTTGAGGAAGTAAAGAATTTTACAAATAAAAGATGGATTTTTCCATAGTTGTCTTAAACCCCTCCCAGACTAATATGAGACTACCAGTTTTAAAACAAACCAATACATCTAAATCTGACTAATCCAACTAATTAAACCAGTTTGTAATATCAGGTACAAAAAGCCACTAGTAAATGTGACTACATGCAAACAAAAGTGCAATGAAAGCGAAGGTGTAAACTTGGATTGAAACTTTACTTAAACATACTGAGACAGAAACTAAACACACAATTTAGTGGCTTTTAGAATACCACTGTATCTTTGAACTCATCAAATTTTTCATATTCACAAAACAGGCATATTGAAGAACACATTAAAAAACACACCATATTACACTGAAAAAACCAACCATTTCCATTTCAAGATTTTGTTTCTTTTAGTGCATTGTTATGCTTATATTACTTCAAATACGGATTCTAATTTTTTATTACCAATTTATTTTCTGATTAAACTGGAAGTGAAAGGGGAAAAAAGTCTCCACGAAGGAGACTTGCTTGCAGTTCTGTTTAGTTATAAGAGGAAACCAAAACCCAGTTAAACACTCACTCCAATCTTTTCTTCTATAAGTTGTCGTGCATAATCTATTTGCTGGGGTGTTCCACGGATAGTAAACATCTTCATGTTTGGATCTGCATTAGGTGGAGGGTTTCTTTGAAGTTCTATTCTAGCACCAGACTGCTGGCTTATACTTTTAATAGTTTCACCACCTGCAATGCAACATACAGTTTTTATGATGTGCATTAAAGCAGCAAATACTGATTTAAAGCAGAGAAAGTAAAGTGCATGGAAGCTGAAGACAAAGAAGTGACAAGGTGCCTATTCTTACAAGCCGTACAAGAACAATCTAACCATTTTAAAAAGCCTCTTCAGTGTAGTACAGAGCTTTGATTGCAATAAACTAGGAACAATAAATTATATTTTTAAATAAAGACCACAATAATGTTACTCAGAAACAACAGCAAAGAATTCCTACAATGTTGCCTGGTTTTTTTGTTCATGTAAACATGTAATATTAGATATGAATAACGAGTTATCAGCAAAGACAAACTTCAAACCTAAATTCCCTACAAAGCAGTGAGGAAGCACAGATGACCAAAAATGCAGAAGACCAGATGGTGAAGTTCAAAATTTTTGCAGTGCACTAAAAGCAGAAAGTAAATTCTCTAAACTGGCTCCTCCTCTTACATGATTCAGAGATGTTTTATGTACCCTTTGGATACACATTTTCAAAACAAGGGTAATTTGGCATTTAAAATTAAAAAAAAAAAATCATCAACATTCCAGGTCAAGAACTGATCTATGTCAGCCTATTTGCTGTGTCTGGAAAACACAGTATGAACAAGAGATTAAAATTAACTCAAGTGTTTCCCTCTGAAGCATGTGGTAAATTATTTTTAAAATTAAATTCAAGAATTATTTTAATGAACACAGGTATGGAAGAAATTGCTACAGGGTTTCACTGTAAAAGATTTTCACTGAAATGTGTGAAAAATAGTTTTAGGAGCAAGTCAGATTCAGGAACACTTGGTTTATCGTGCAGTATCAAACACAAGGTAATTATAAGACACATCACCTAAGAAACTATCAAATGCTACCAATGTAACCCTGTACTTGTTACTTAAAAAAAGGGTTTGATAAATTCAATAAATTGATTACCTCTTGACTTTTAAAGTACTGGGCTATGTTTTGGTGAGGAAAATCTGAAAAGAATATCATGATTTAACAGCACTGTTTTGCTCTAGTGTAAATTATGTACAAACACTTGACACATCTCTGTAGTATGGCACTTGGACAAATAGAAAAGCGGAGTGTTTTTTTAATAACATATACACATATATAAGGTATATTGCCTTTGCCAATGATTAATCCAGTTTTGCCAGTAGGGACAATAAAATTGAATTCCTGTAATCCACCAGGAGGCCCCATGTTCCAGTTGCCTTGGCCTCTACCCCTTCCTCGACCACCAGGTCCTGGGCCACCAGGGTTACCAGCCTAAAAAAAAGCAGCAATAAATGAGCATGTTCTATAACAAGTAATGTCATCAGGTTACATCACATCATTTCTAAAGAAAAACTGATTCACTATTCAGATAGTTTTGATAGTTGTAGTAGTATCTTTTTTTGGAAGACCTAAATTTAAATTAGATTTTAAAAGGTGTTCTGTACAACTCTGCATGTGAAAGGAGAGGATATCGAAGCAAACAAAGTTTCATATGCACAAAGATGGAATTTTTGTCTGCCTTCTGTAAATGCAGCAGTGGGGCTCATCTAAGAATACAAGATGGTTTAAATGCTTGAACACCAATTACAACTCAAAGTAACAGCATGTTAGCTATTAACACAAAACAGAAGCAGCAGCTCTAAAACCAGCCACATCAAGAACTGCCACGACCTTGAATCAGTCTTATCACTTGCAAAACTGTAACTGTAAAAGCAAACATTCCTATTCCAGACCAAACTTTGAAGTAGGTTCAAGTGGCATCATTAAACTATTTGCTTTAGTTACACACACTTTCTGAAAAGTTTAGGCCTTTCCAAAAGGTGGGCAGGAGATTTGAAATGGTAAATAACATTACCCAACCTGAACACTGCGAAGGAGATCTGTAATGATTTCTGCAGCATGTTGACATCTGTCAGGAGGCCCTGTGATCTGGGCTATTCTATCTGGAGTTGTTCCATCATCTGGAATAAAAATGAACTATTCCAGTATATGCAATCCAGGAAATTTACAGTCAATTCACAGAAACTTAAGAATGTGTCACAAACCTGGCTTAAACTGGATCCTGACACCGGCATCATTCTGGATCTTTTTTATCATCTCTCCATTTCTTCCAATTACAATACCTACAGCAAATCGTGGTATTGGAACCTTTAAGAAAAACCAAAACAAAGCAAGATGTTGTTGATGCAGATATTCCTACCAAATTCACAGAATGAAAGGGTTACATAGTAGAATAGTAAACCAGGGCAAGACCTAAGCCACTTCAGGCTTTTTCAACTGTCTGTTTTTTAATAGTCACAAGTCTAGCAAATACTGGACTACAGTTTAAAAAAGAAAGCAATCTTATGCACTACAAGTTCTGACAGTGGTAGCAACTGCAGGGGATATTATGCTTCTCAGAATAATAAAAAAGAAAATTATAAGGTGTCTAAAATGCAGATTCCAGCAGATGAAACGTTAAGCCTCTCCTTATTAGCTTGTGACTTGCACAACAGGTGAACTTAAATATCCTTCCATAAAGGCCAAACTCCAATTTTGGTAACATTAGAGGGTTATATACTTGGCCATAAAACTGCCTTGCTTATTTGACAAGCTCCAGCTGAAGCTGTTCAGAACAGCTGGCAGTGTGAACGCTGCACACCAGGTCGGGCCTTAACTTCAGCAATGATCAAGCCATACTTACATGCCACCACCACTACTTTTGAAATCTGATCAAGAGCTTTCAGCAGTATTACCCAGCTTAACATTTGAAAGTTAACATCTCAAAATACAGTGAACAAGTTTTTCAACCATGCTTACGTCTATCCCTTCATTTCCTCCTATTCTTGACCCATATTCGTTGCGCACCTCTCTAAAGCCACCTTGATCACGGATTAACTCCAGCACCATTTCCTTGGCTTGCTACAAGAAGAAGGAAAGTTCATTTAGGTACTGCAACACCAGAAAGGATTTAAAAATGCTCTGAATTGGGAAGGACTCCTTACTTGAACTTTGTAAGGGTCTCCAGTTATCCTAAGGGGCTTGTCTGCACCAGTGTTCTGTGGCCCATCTTGAATCATGACCATTTTGACACCTGCCCGCTCCTATTTGATAAAAGGGAGGTCAATACCCACTCAAATCCAGATTCCATACCATCATATTTAAAGAAAGATACATATATACCTGTAACTGTTTAATTGTCTCTCCACCTTTCCCAATAACTAATCCTGCTTTACTTGCTGGAATCATAATTTCTTGCACTGCATTTCCAGGTCCATCACCATGATGAAAGCCAGGTGCAGGTCTTCCCTTTTCAACTATCTGATCAAGTAATCTTTTTGCTGATCTGTGAAAGAAAACCCATATTTATAAATACTTATTCCTGCAAGTATCACTTGCCCACACCTATTCTCCTTGGAAATTCTTTTAATCTGAGAAGTTTCTGTCAAAAAAATGTGCTTACTAACACTAAGAAATATGAGGCGAACTCAATAAATTTGCAGCAGTAACTTAAGAAACTTACTGTAAGATAACAAAACCACCCCAATATGAGAATGTAAAAGGTAGTTCTTTACCAGACAAGCTCAACTAAGTTTACTCTTCAAATATAACCATCACTGATCAAAGCTTAACTCTGAAAAAAAGCTGCTGCATGCCAAGTAAGGACATTTGTACTTGTAACCATCACCAGAAGAGTGGACAAAAGCAAGTATATATTCAGCACATGTGTAAGTCAGCTGCCATCAGAGGACTGTAATCATGATTTTACTAACATTAGTTAAGAACTCCTCCCTTTAATATGTGAGCAGAATAAATTACAATTACAAAGAAAATTCCCATAAAGGAAATGACTTCATGAATGGCAGGGTGCCTGGCTGAGACTTAAAAGGAGGATGACACCTACTTTCCCAAAGGAAAACATGTAGCTGCAGGCCCTACCTGGAAACATGAAGTGGCAGCAGCTAACATTAATGAGGTATTACCATTATACCAGTACACTTCAGATCTTTCCTAGGAAAGCCACTATAAGTTGGTCTTCAAGTTTCTTTACAGCATACATTTCTTTTTAATATATATTCACACGTTTCATTCTCAAGCTGAAATCAGTGCACGGTTATGCAATTATTATCTACAACAAGATCTGGAGCTGAATTCAAGCTGAAGTTCCATTCTTTTTGTCTTAAAATTCCAAGTATGCTGGGAAATTTGACCACAGGTCAAGGGCCTTTTTTCTCCTGTATACATTTAATTGTCATCAAACTGCCTCTTCAGTAGAGGAAAAACATATATTATATGGGTATTACATTCAGATCTAAAAAATGAAGTGTATTGCACAACCTGACATGTACACACAATTTGTTTTACTTACTGAACAGACTCTGGTGTTCCAGTTAGCATACATGATCTTTCAGGCAGGCCTCCACTATCTGCAGTCATTAAATAAAACCAACTTGTCAGTAAAGTCAGAAAGAGATTATGAAATAAATCATAACATGCAAACTACTGGAACATCAATGAAGGAGAATAATCAGTGTATCCCATATTCTTTAGACCATGATAGTCACAACTACAAAAACAATTAAAGTGTACCTTAAATGAAGGTTGAGGCACTCAGAAGCAATGAGCAGTCTTCTGAACTTTCTACCATCCCGCCCCCCAAATAAACAAATTTAAAAAACCACAAATAGTTACCAGGGGCAATCTGTATTTTACAGCCAGACTCTTGCTGTATGCGTGAGATCTGCTCTCCACCTCTGCCAATTACTTGAAGAAAGAAAATACAGAAAGATTATTTGTATTAACAGCATCTGCTAACATCCTGCACTACACTACTGGACCACATCCACACTACTTACTGAATCCAACCATCCCATCTGGAACTTTGTATTCCTCTGTCATCACAGACCTACAGAGAATGTTAAACAGAAGACAATGACATTCCAGAGACCAAAGTAGCATTACATTTTTTTATATATATCCTCCCATTACTCTTAAGAAAGCTTTTGCCCCCCCATCACCCTCCCATCAGGTTCAGAAGTCATTCTGCAAGCACAGTTCTGCCTAAGCTGACAATAAACAGAAGCAACACAAAAAAGGTTCAAGTGTAACACAAATCAACCCAATCCCTTTATTGTGGTACAGAAAAGGCCACTGGAGCATTTCAAGTTCACTCTGCATATCCACTGCAGTATGCTGAAAATGGCAGCATCTCATCTACCAAACCCAGCCAAACCATAAGAATAATAGTGGGATGTGGTTCAGGCAAGAAAGGAGTGGAGAAAACCGCTAAGTTGTAGCTGAGTAATACTCTCTGTAAGGTTAGAATGTTTTTTTGTTTCTGAGCCATCAACGTTCCTTTTTGTTTACAAGATCGTGTCTCTCCCTTTCCCTTCAGATTCCAACTCCAATTATGCTCCCTATGGTTCAAGTAGCAAAAACCAGCAACATGTTTTCCTTTTCTTAAGCTTGATACACAGCCTAGGCTGTGAAGAGAAAGGAACAGCAGTGCAGGTGCATTTGAAGTGTCTGACTTAACGACTTGCTGAAACTAAATTTCAACAGGTCACACAGAGTTGGTCTCACTTTTTCAGAAAAAAATCTCGAAATTGCTTTATTTCAGTAAAAACAAGAACTCTACATAAGATGCAGTGCAACACTTACCTTTGTTGCTGATGCATCGGTGGTAGCTGATTTCCAAAAGCTATAAACAAACATTGTTCAAATTAAATTCAAACAAGTGGTGGAGTTTACAACTAAGCTTCTGCTTTGGTAATAAAACTTAATTGTATCAGTATTTTGTCCGAGTTGACTTTTAAGAATTCTTATCGACAGGTTTAAAAACAAATTAAAACACTAACTGTTGCTCAAACTGACACCACTGTCAGTTTTACAAAGCAGACTGGCTTTGCAAAATAAGACATAACCCCCCAGCCATTCTTTTGTTCTTACTTATTCAAGTGCCACCTACCAGAACACTTTCAAACTCTTGTTCTGACAATGTTACACTTGTTTAGGGTTTTTTGACAACAAAATAAAAATTACTTACAGTCGTTCTGAGGAGCAACTTTCTTAGCATCTGGTTGATCTGCAAAATTAAGATTTTTTAAATTTTTTTTGCCAAGGAATTCAAGAAGCGTTTAAACGTTTCAGTGTGAATTGTAAATTTCCAGTGTATTTAGCCCCCTTTCCTTTTTTTTTTCTTTTCTTTCTTTTTTTTCCTCCAATTTCAGGGAGTTGATCATCTGAATAAAAGAAAGAATCTCACGAAGGCTCAGCACTTGGTTAGTATAGCTGAAAAGATGTTAGGTTTTTCCATGTATCTATTCAGTAGTTTAACAAAAGGCAGCTTTCAGGACACGCTGTATGTAGATTGCTCAGATACCCAGTCACTGAAACTCAACTAAGACAAGGAACAAAGTTGAGCTCTGTTGGTTGCTCAAGCTAATGATGCTTCTATAGTAAAAAAAGAAAAAAAAAAAATCAAATCCATACAAAAATCAACAATGACTTAAAAGAAAAAAAAATTTCTGACAATGACCACAAGTCTAGATCAAATATCTGAAAATACAACAGTATTTCATAGCAGTGCAATCTCAATCTGAATGTGGATCTGAAATTCCTATCCAAATATCAAGCATTTCATAACATAAAACTTCAAAAAAAAGCAGCTTCAAGCAACTACATCACTACTGTCCAAATCCTTTCTGTACAGTAGAGAAATAAAAGGCATCATTAACCTGTTTCTAAAAAGACTTCAGATGCTTCCTTCCCACCCCAAAATAAAGGCTATATGAACCACCATAATTTATGTGCAGCAAAAGCTCAGACACATATTCCAAGAAATATTTGTGTCAATCCAGAAAGATCCACTAGTTTATGTCATGTTTACATACTAAACACAGGTAATAAATAAAAATTCCTGCCTTTAAAAGGAGAGGGCATTCCCTCCCAGTGTGTTGTACTGCTCGGACTTGTCCAAGAGCCATCTACACATAAAATAAAAAGAATACATTACATATATCATCTGAAGCATCATTAGCTCATTTTTGTATATTAAAAACCTCACCTTCAAGAGAAAAAAAAACTTTATTGCAGGACATAAGAACTCCTGATATAAAGCCTTAGTTACATTCTGTAGACTGAGTTTCAATCCTCTCAAAGGAAAAAAAAGGCATTGCTCTTTTGTAAGACCTACGAGAACATTTCAACAAGCTCAGAGGTTTCTTTCCATAATTTAGCCAGGATTTTGTCTGGATATCAAACATATCAAACCCTGTTAAGTTCAAAGTGGCTGCTCCATAAGAGACAGAAGACGACACACACACATTTCAGGAGAAAACTCTACTGCAGTGTAAGGCAAATCCAAAAAGCTGCAACAAGTCAGAAGATTTAAGTATGATCTTATCAGGGTTCACACATGCTGTAGGCTGAAATATTAGACTAACAAAAGTATCTACAAGGTAGAAAATTTACCTTCCTGTCTTTTTTGAAAGTCCAATGCTTTTACAATGAAATGCAGTAATACTTTTATTTGAAATTGTGCAGTAATAAAGTATATGAAACTATTGTAACAAAGTACATGAAACAATCGAGTGTAAAGTGTAAAGCACTTCCTACTCTAACTGTAACTTCCAGGCTGTAACCAGCCCCACACAACAAAAGACTTCACTGACATACCTGTGCAGGCATTGCTCTCTACCAAGAATTTTGTTGCCTCCCCCCCAACACACACTTTTTCATTTGCAGCATTTAAAGCACATTTAAAATAGGCTTACATTCACTTCAGTTTAGAGCACAACAGTTTGAAACAAATTTTCCCATTAAACTGAAAACGAAAGAATATGTCACGATCTACAAGGGGAACAAAATGTTTTAATGCTGTGCTACGGAAAAAAAAATCGAATCCGCCAACAAAAACACCACCTGCAATGTTTCTGCCACAGTGGTCGTACTCAACAAAAACAAATGCAGCAGTAAGGAGTTCGTACCTCCATCCTCCAGAGGTCTTTTCTGTCCTCCATAACCGTAGTCGTTCGAGTTCATTGACGTGCCAGCATCTCCTCCAATTTTCGCTGCAATCTAAACAAAAGGCAGACGTTGTGAGCCAAGAAAAAAAGTAATTTTACTAGCTCGTATTTATTCCAGACCTTCTAAGAGGTTTGAGAAATTTAGACAATGAAAATAACCCTAAAGAGAAGACCGTTGCCAAAACTAGTTCCACTCGCAAAAATTTTATTAATGTTTTAATGAAGGCTTGTGCTCATCCTTCGACAGCAGGGCTTTCTATATTTTTCTCATTCGTTGGAAAACAAAATCGACCTAGGTTCCCATCAAACACCAGAAACTTTTTCCTAAAAGGAAATTTTCTTTCTGTCTTGTCCGAGGGACACCGCTGTGTTTCACCGAGGGCCTCACCGGCGAAACAATTTCAGCGCTCAGCAGTCCGACCACACCGACTTTACTACTACTGCCAAAACCGCGACCGCTCATTAACAGACGGGGCGAAAATTTCGCCCGAGAAGCGACGAAAACACCGCCCGCGGTGCCCAACCTGCAAACGGAGCCGCGGGATAAAGCGCCGCCGCCAGGGCCGCCCTCGCCCCACAGGCCGCGGCGCTGCCCGGCCGCTCCGAGGGGGCCGCGGGGCCGCCGCCCTCTCTCCCTCCTTCCCTCCCTCCCTCAGGCTCCGATAACGCGCCGCTACTCGCCCGCCGAGATTTGGGCTCCCCGCCGCCCGGGACGAGGCCCCTCGGCCCGCTCGCTCCCTCACGCCCGGCTCCCCCCGGCGCTGCCCGCGGGCCGTGGCGGAGCGGGGCCGCTCACACCCCTCAGGGCGCGGGGCCGGGACAAAGCCTTCCCCCTCCCCGCCCGTCCTCAGGCGTCCCTGCAGGCCTCTCCTCAGGCGTCCCTGCAGGCCTCTCCTCAGGCGTCCCCGCAGCCCAGCGCGGCGAGGCCGCAGCCCCCCCCCTCCCGTCCCCTCGCGGCTCTGGCGCCACGGCCTCCAGGCCCCGCGAACCCCATTGATTCGGCTCGAGGCCACGCTACTCAACGCGCACCTGTCTAGCCCTCTGCAGCGCGTCTTTAAAGGCGTCGTTCACTCCGCCGGCCCCGCCGCCGCCTCCCCCGGGCGCGCCCGCGGCAGGAGGGGGCACCGTGGAATAGTCCGCCATGGCCGCCCGGCGCCGCTCCGGCCGCTGCCGCCGCCTGCCAAGAAAGAGAGAAAATGGCGGCGGGCGCGCGCCTTTCACATTCCTGCGCGGCGCCGCGCGCGGGGGGGAGGTGCCCGCGCCTCGCGAGAGCTCGCGCGGGATCTGCGCCGCAGAACGGCGGAGAAGCCGCGCGGCGCTTCCCCCGGCCCCGCCCACCCGCGGCCGCGGGGCCTCCCGAGCCAGCCCACAGGGGCTGGGAGGGGGGGCGGGGGGGGGGGGGATCGCGAGGGGTCCAGCAGCTGCGCGAGCGCCGGGGGGCGCCGCTGAGAGGGCCGCGGGGGTCACGTGGGGCGAGGGTGGGGGGGAAGCGGGGACCGGGGGGTGGCAAAGAGCGCAGAGCCGCGCGCGGATCTCGCGTGGTTTGGTTCCTGGCCGCGGGGGCGCGCCTGGGAGCGGGGGCTGCCGGGAGCGCGCACGGAGCGAAAGGCAGAGGTGGCGGCGGCGGCGCTCGGTGAGTGCGGGATGGGCCGCGGGGCGCGCGCGGGGCCCGGCGGCGGAGCCTCCCCTCCGCCGGAGCGCGGCGGTGCCCCGGGCGGGGCTGTCACCGGGTGCCCGCCGTGTGGCGCGGGGAACGACGCGAGCGGCGTTCCGGGGGAGCCGCCCTGGCGGGAGGGCCTCGGGCTGCGGGGCCGTTGGGCCGCGGGCAGGGCCGGCTCCCTGCCCGGCCCGTCCCGCCCCGCCGGGGCCCCGCGGGCGCGGCCGCGCTCGCTCCGAACGGCCCTGGAGCGGTTCCACAGCTCGGCCACACGGGACGGGCTGTTCCTGCCTCCTGTTTGTGGACTCGCTGCTGTTGTACGCGCTTTGTAATTAGGGGGATTTCCCTCTCGGCTGCGCCAGCACAGGCTGTAGTGAAAAACTGAGGGCAGTAATGCTTTAATCTGGGCCGTGTTTAGGTCCTGTGACCCGCTGGGGATGGACTGTCCTGCTGAATACGGGTGACGGTCTTGCAAAGGCTTCACATCTAGATAAGGTCGCGGAATATCCACTTAGCAGTCGTAGAAGTAGAGGCCAAATAATACTGGAGCGGAGCTGCTGTGGACTGCTTTCTGTACCCTTCTGAGGAGGTGCTTTACAGTTTTAAAATAATATTCATCGAACTGTTGCTTCTTCGTGGGCTCTTGCTTTATATAAATATCATACTTTTTTTTTTTTTAAGTGTACGTGCTTGTAAACTGAAGCACGTCAGGCCTCTTCCAACCTAAATGAGCGTGTTTTCTTTGCTGTCAGTACTTAAAAATTTTTATCTTGAACTTTGCCTGGTTTTGGGCTGTGGGCACGGAGGGAGCGGCTCCTGAATTCGCATAAGAAAATGCATCTCGCTGTCTTCTCTTTCAGCCAGCCTTGTTCCATCCTCCTTGGTAGTTCCGTGCTGCCTTAAGGTGATAATAAATGGGATCATTTTAATGACCTTTAGTCACGGGGCTGCTGAGGTCAGATTATCCAGTTCAGGTAACTCAGTTTTGAAGTATCATAGCTCAAAAAGGTCTTAAGAGTAATATATTCCACGAAGTAAAAGCTCCTACGGGCTTCTAGGCAGATTACAGTGCATAATTAAAGCCAGGTGAAGCTTGCTGCTTATGATATTTTTGCTAAAAAGGCCTGTTCATAAGAGTTACCATATACTTTCCATTAACGCAGCTGTGTTAGCTGGAGGTGGGGCAGAGGGGGGGAGGAAGGAAAGCAAAATCAGGTTTGGAAAATGGGAATTTAATTTTTATGCTTGACTCTTTCCTGCTATTTCCAAGCAATAGTTTGACCTTGAATTATTTTTCGGTCTCTGTGTTATTGAGAGCGTGGCTTTGTGTTCCAGCCGCGCTATGCAAATAAATAAGTGGAGCAGCAGCAGTTGATGATGATGCATTGAAGCCACTAGTGGCCACTGGCTATGTCTTTTGTGGCTCTTCACTGACTGCTAAACCACGTGGAGCATCCGTGTGCTCTGCTTTTTATTGTTACAAAACGTGCTGGTGATTCTTTGCGAGGTGAGACAAGCCAGTAGCTGTGTGACACTAATGATTTTTAAGGGGTACTCTTGTACCATAAGTGGTCTAGTTGCATTCATAATGAGAGAATGTTAATTTTGGATTTTTTTAATCGGCTTTTTACTACTGTTTGAGGTGATGCTTCGTTTGAAAGCTCGGGGTGGTATTTAGTAAGATTCCTCGATCTTCTCAGTCCTTGAAATCACTGTATTTTTTAGGCTTTATAGAAAGAGCATGAAATTTAGCAAACTGAAGAAGAGAAGGTGTGTAACACATCTTAGGGCATGGTACACTATATAAATACTTTGCCTTTATTTTCCCTGTTCCTAAGTTGATCTAATGACCTTTATTAGCAGTTACAGAGTTTACTTTTCTCTGTATTTCTAATGATGGCGCTTAGAACCTACCTGCTAGAAAACCACGTCTCTTAAGCACTCTTGTCTCCATTTCCCTTTATCAAATGATACTTCTGTTGGGAAAAATATCCTTATGGGATTAATTCTTTAATCTCTTAATGGAGTGGGGTGAGGATCTAAACCCTTAACAATGCTGACTGCAATATTCAAGTGCTTTGCTGACTTGTTGCAGCAGCACACACCAGGATATTCTGTTTTCTAACTTGCAGAAGTTGCTCGTTGCCTGTTTTCTCCAATCTGCCTTCTAAGAAATTAAATGTCCTAGATTTGCAGTAGTTTGCACTGGGCTGCTGGAGCATGAGAACTTTGCTTTTGCTGTTTAAAATAAGCTTCACTCCATACAGTAACTCATTCTTACCAAAGAAGGATGTACAGTAATCTGTCACCTTTCAGAATTTTAATAATTAGTAGGCAATATAAGAAGTAACAGAATATGGAGTTTTAAAAGGTCTTACGGTGTTTCTTTTGGAGATTGTAGAAGCATGACTTTGTTAACTGACTTAACTGGATTATGACATCTGTCATGGTTTCCAGGCCATAGTTGTTTTTTTGGGTAATCATCAGACTACAGTGTTCTGGTAGATGGGTTTACTGAGGAACAGGTAGCTTAAATGAAAAATCTGACAAGTCAGAAAACTTATGTGTCGTGTGGGTTGTCACAGACTTAAGTAATGGAGGGTTCTGGGGAAAAATATTATCAAATATCGTGTATGGAAGAATCCTTACTTCTGCCAAGAAGTCCTTAGGGTATTTATAAATTAGCTAATTCAGATATTGCAAAAACATCGATATGAAAGTGTGGAACTGCCCAAAATCCTCTGCATAAGCAAAGCCTGTTTATGACCCTGCCAAAGGTCTCCTTAATGGTACCAGGAACCATTTCTTTCAAGACTGCTGTTACCTTTTGGTCTTGTCACCACGGATCAAAGTTAAAGTGAATTTTTAGGGGAAAAAAGCCCCAAACAACCCAACAACTGAACAGAACTCGATGCATTCGGGCGCTGAGGTGGCTTTGCTTCTGCAGAGGGTTTTGAAGAAGTGCTCCTGGTCTGTGAGGATCAGAGGATCACCACTGGCAGGGCTGGACATCTGCCTGCTCTGCTTTCTGCAAGTCATTGCTGCCAGGGGGAAATCTGCAGTTGGGTCCTGATGATTTCATCCCTGTGGCAGATACAGATCGATAGGTTCAGATCCTGTCAGATGCTACTCCTGCACCGGCCAAAGGTGTTCAGAATCTGCAACATTACCAGTAGAAAACTCCCTTAAGTAGCTGCAAAGAGGAGATTTAACATGTGGGCTGTATCCAAACAACTGTTGATCTGTCAGGAGCTTTCATATTTACTGCATGTGCACTGAGGTAGTAATTGCAAATTTCAGATCCACGATTTGGATAACTTTAAAAAAAACCCAACCAACCAACCTTCAAATTTTTGGTATTTTAGGTTTACATTTAGTCATGCTGGATTTTTTTAGCAAAAAGCTTTAATCTGTTAAATCTTTGAAGAGAAACTGTGTGAATATTGTAGATTCCTTAGAGCTTTTTCCTTTCACGTTTTACTCTCGCGAATCTTATTTCCTGTGTATTTGAGTTCAAATTTTGACTGGGTCACAGAAGGCTCTCAAACTGCATTAGGCCACAGTTGCTTTGGGTGTGTCAAATATAGGAGGATAAATCAGAGAACACTCACTTTTTCCTTAAATCCAGCTGCAGTGAGACAGTGTGGATCAGCATATAGAGGGAATGTGGTGTGAAAGGCAGCTGGATAATATTAGTCAGCATGATAAGTGTCATCAGTGCTCAGCTCGGACTTGTTTGAGGGGGCTGGATGTTTTTGTGGGGATGTCATGGGAAGGGAAGCTTGGAGAGCACACAGATTTTGTTTGCTGTTAACATCTGCAAAACTCCTCCCACGTGGGGGAGAAGTGTGAAGGGCCCTGCTTGGAATGAGCTGGGCATGGAAGCTGCATCTGAATGGGGATTAAGAAAGGCAGAGATGGGGATTGAGGGATTTTGAAAGGGAGAACAAATGAATAATGCAGAAGTAGCTGTAGAGGGTGGAAGTGTCTTTAAATATCCCTCTTTCAGCAGAGCGCTGAAGAATGTGCATTCAAGTCCTATTAATAAGCCTGTAAATACTTTTTAAAATTAAGGCAGAATTAATGTTCAAAATTGTCATCTTGAAGTGGGAAAAGCTTGATTACTTTGAAGAGGTTGGGGCACTTCCCTGTTGCATAGGCCTGATCCCTCTTAGTATTCTGATGCTGTTTAATTAAGCTCACAACTGTATTTGTTAATTTGTGAGTCAGAAAATCTTATTTTTAATCACATTGTGCATCTATCACAAGGCAAATTAAAAAGTAGAAATGTAAATCTTTTCTGAGACTGAGGAAGGAAAAATGGAAGAGATGATTTAGAAACTCTAAATTACTAATCCCTTCAGTCCATAAAACCGTGATTATGACAAGCTTATCTCAACTGAAAATCTTCTTAAACTTTATTGTAAGGGTCACATGCATGTTTTGGGAAAAATAAATGTTTGCAGTGATTAGCAATGCTACATAGGCTTAGAAAGGGATGAGTGTTGCTGGCTTAATCTCAAATATCACTGTAAAAAAATCAGTCCTTGTTGATAATTCGACTTGATGTGAAGGGCAAGAAAACAGGAGATTGTGTAAGCTTAGCTTAAAAAAAAAAACATACTTGAAAATCTGTTGACTATGGATTGGTGTTTTCTGCAGAGAACAGGGAAAGGAGATCTTTGACTTTCCTTTAACAGGTTGTTGTGTGTTAGGATTATGTCCTGTGAGTGGACTGATTCTGTGTGATGTTTGGATTAAAATTTTTCATTTCCATCACTATTTACTTGCAGCTTTCCTCTAATTCATCACTGGGTTTTGTACTGATTTTTTTTTTTTTTTAGAAAGAGCAGGGAAAAGGTAAACAGAAAGTCCGTGACTTTCTGCAGTGACGTGTCTTTCTAGGACTTACTACTATGCAAAGTCAGAACTTAAACGAGGGAAAATTTTCATGGAACTGTGCTTTTTTATAGTCTCTTAGTAGAATAGATGCTGAAATTTGCAGAACACCTGGATATTTTTCTGCTGAATTGTTCATCTTCCCATGTTGTACCTTGTTCACCTCTTAGCTGGGTGTACACCATTTAATCTAGAGGAATAAAGTAATTTAAGATATTAATTTCAACATAGATCTATTAAACTCTTCCCTTCCATCTCCTTTTCTCAGAACTCTCCTAAGCTGACAAAGTGGGGGGAAACAACTGTGAAATGTAATTTAGCTACGGGATGTGGTTGGAACATTTGAAAGATTATTCAGCAACTATTTTGACTTCTATTACAGCATATTGTGGTTAATATAACTAGGGCTGCCTGTATTTCTGCCTTCTGTAGGTGAACTGCAGTATAATCTTATTGACATGCTCTCTTTTCAGGTTGAACAGAGTTGTTCTGACATCTCCTGTTCAAATAATTCTCTTTATACAACAGTTCAGGGCCTGTGTTTTCAGCCGTGCTTGTAAAACTGGCTGCATGAATCAGAGCAGCTGGGTGGGATTTTGACGGGCACACTCTGGAAAAAGCATCCAGTGTGACCATCTCCTTTTGCTTATGTAAGAACAGAGTGATCACATGGGCACAGCAAAAATGTGTGCAGTTCCTTATTTGGGAATGCATTAATAACCTTCGTCCTGTCCGAGTGTAATGGCAATTAAAACCGGTGCAATGTGGCTGAGTGGCTTTTCCAAGTGGATTTATGGGGTTTGCAGTTCTTCTCTTCATCAAGGCTGAAAAAAATAGCTTATTTTCTACTGGAAACTATTAATTTCTGTCATTGTTACAGAGGAAAAAACCCCACAAGTAGAGTTAGGATAGGGACTGTGCAAGCATCTTCCACATATCTTCACCCTTTCCCCTCTTACATGTGAGCTGTATGAATTAGTATCATGGTTATTTAGTAGTTTCTCCCAGCTGTTATGTTTACTGGTAGCTTTTTTATTATGTCAGAAAGAAATCTAATGCTTTTGCAAGGAGACATGACTTCTGTTGGTTCCTCAATTATGGACCATGACTGAAGTACTGATAAAACTCTCCATGAGCCCATCAGCCTTCGGTGTAAACCTGTAGAGTCTGTTCATCACGAGGAAAATATTTCTATAATGTGTTATGTTCCACTGATGAATGTTCCAAACTGGCACTGTGGTGGTTTTTTTTTTAAATAGAACAAATCCAAAAACTTGATGATCGGCTGAGAACCATTGGAAAGACAGACTTCAGGTTCAGATCAGGTCCCATCTGAGTCATGCCAGTGCCAGCTTCACAGAGATTTTTTTTTTCCAGGAGCTAACCTGTGAGGACTGTCTTTATTCTACAGGTGCTGCTTTGCTGAGACAACAGGTTTTTAATTATATATATTATTTGATGGAAGAAACCTCTTAGAATTACTTTGCTATAAGTGAAGGAATTGCAACCATGGTTAGGGTAAATTGTTCTAAGTGATAATACTCTCCCTTTTCTACAGATGAAAGGCTAGAAGAAGAGCTGTATTATTCTGCTTCCACTGAAATAGTTATTAAATGAAACACTCTGCCGGTCCAAATTGTGAGAAAAATCTCATTTATTAAATTTAGAAAGACGGCAAAAGTTTGCAAAACAAAAGGAATAAAACAAAAAGGAAAAATTAATTACAACACGTGTTGGGTGTCCTAGGCATGCAGGATTCCCAGGAACACCTTCCAATTCAAAAGTGTGAATTCAAAAGTGTGATTTTTCTCGCATAATGTTTCCTGGATGAGGGAGCACTAACTTCGTGAGGGGTATAGAAATAAACGCATTTTAAATGCCCTTAAAACACCTTCTTTTGTTGCAGTTTCTTGAAGGAAACTCAGCAAGGATTGTTGTGGAAACTAGTGCTATTTTTCCATTGTCCTTTTGCTGTTAATCAGTACATAGCACTACTGTGAGGTCACAGAAGTTCTCCTACCCCAGGATTCATTTGGTGGAAGAGCTGGGAGGGAGCCAGTGGCAGTTCCCGGGGTCTGAGCTTGCCTGGCCTTGTGTCCAGTCTGAGCTGGCCCCGAGCAAATGTTCCTTTGGATGGTGCCAGCTGGCCCTGGCCTGGGGGCTGCACAATGCTGGCCTGCACGAGGAGCTTCTGGATGAAATGGCCACTCTGCCCCTGCATTTTTAGGGAAATTTTTGCCCCTTTTGTGGGGCTGAATCCATTGACTGGGAATCTTGAATTAAGCCTCACTTTTACTGAAAACAGGAATAATGGAAACATCTTTACAGGCGTTACTAAATACGTGTGCTTATTGTAAACACCCCTCTTTATCACTGAGGTGGAAAACAATACAGATACACTTCTCATGGTTTTATTTTTCAAGGTTTGTATAGTAAACTGATCTGCAGGCAGACAAATAAGACTAGGGGTCTACACATTTTTTTTTTAATATGTTTTTTATGATCTGACATGCCTGCTTTGGCTTCTCTGTTGAGAAACGTGCGGTGCATCTGTTCTGTGGTATTTTTTCAGTGTCCCACTGACACCATTATTGAGTTTCCAGGGTCCTTTGGCAGAGACTTCCATCACTTGTAGAACTTCTTCATTTTATTGTTTAAATTGGTTCCTGCTGGTTACACTTAGTGGTTCTGGCTTAAATGGGTGTAGAACGTGAATGGTTCAGCCTCCTCCTTTCTCCATCATTTGTAGACCCTGCAGACCTCTGTGACTTCTGTGTCTGAAGAATTCAAACCTTCCCAGTTGTTTCTTATGTGCAAACATTTATGTATCTTTGATTGTCTTCTATAGTCCTCTGAACATTTTTTAAAAGATATTATATGTGGTATACTGTTAATGCTGAGAAAATAGTGTAGCATGGAAGCCTGTGACTATATATAAAGCATATGTATGATTAATAAATCTTATGTGATGGGTTTTAATAACATATTCAGAGTCTGAGTGTGTTGGCATTTGAGCATCTGAAAGACTTCTGTTGCAGCAGTATGTTTTCTTAAAACAATTACCAGAAGGACTGTAAAACTTGATACAATCTCATAAAAAGCAACTAATCTTGGAAAGAAACTGAATATATACAAAGTGTTAAGCTGTTCATCATATTAAATATCTTGTTATATAATCAGCATGGGAAGGTTGGTGGCATGGGAGTCAGAAACCTGACTAGTACAGTGTGATAAATGTGTGATTAAGTCTAACTCTTCATTTGCAAATGGGCTGTTTCAGGAATTCCCTGGGGCTTGGAGAAATCCCTGAGTGATAGCCATCAGAGCCAAAAGCAGTTAAACAAAAATCCAGGCTTTTTATATGTTTTACTTGAAGGGGAAACTTCGGCTACTGTTTTTTTTTCTCCTTTCTTTGCCTCAGACTGGAAACTTAATAGTAAATTGTGCAGAACTTGTCAAAATTGAACATTTTCTTGGAGGAAACAGGGCTTCAGCTTCCTTATGAACCGGGAAGATATTTCTCCTTACCAACACAGAATGCTTTCCGTATAGATATTTACAGAATTATGCATGGCAACACTTAACTGCTTGGAGTTCGTAGCAGTGTGGTAAATAGGTGTAGTCAGTGATGGGAGGGAACCTGTGAAATGTTCTGCATGACTGGCATTGTTCCTGCTTGACCAATCAACTGGAATAAGAGTCCTTTTACAGAAGCTACGTGGGTGGGAATTCACCGAAAATCTAAGTAAGGAGTTGAAAAGCACTCGTGGAATCTGTATTCTTTCAGAAGAGGGAAGCCTTAATCTGTGGATGAAAATACTTTCTGTGTGGCTTTGTGTGGCCACACTTGGGATGTTTCCTTTTGTGTTTCTCGTGCTGTCTGGTACTTGACAGTTGATGTAAAGTAGTTGCTGGCGTTCCCAAGAGGGAGTTGGTTGCCTTTTCATCAGTGGCTGAGCCCTGAGATCGTTCCTGACTTGCAGGAGGCTGTTCTGTCCCTCCTGGCGGTGCGAAGGTAAAATGGGGAAGGTTCATCCACGTCTGTGTTTGTTCTTCAGCTGATGTAGAGATTGGGACTTAGTAGACAGGAATCAGGTATGAGAAAAACAATTTCTTTATGTTAATGACATTTTAAGTTTGCTGTGCTGTGATGAGGGTTCAGAGTCCATGTGTTAGTAGTGTCTTGTTAAGGATAACTGTAACCATGTAGATACGAAATCTACTTGATTAGTTTTTCTTCTTTTTCTATTATTTTATGTATTTCTGCATAGGTCGTTGTGTAAATGTGGTGGCAATAATAATTTTCTGGAGAACCCAACCCTACAACTTAATAGTAACAAACTGTAGTAAGTTTTAAAGTGTAGGTATGGTGGACATTGTCAGCTGTGCACAGCATTTCTAACTATTGGTTTATTGTTACAAAAAGCAATAAGAAAAATAAAACTAACTTCATAAATTATTTGCTGACAGCACCTGCTGTCTTGTCATGCAGATTTTTCCAAGTAAAACAGAAGGCTGCATGAATCACAGGCTTAAAATTTCATTTTGATGGTTCAAAAGTGGGAACAGTATATCTCTGGGTGATAGCAGTGTGCCTTTTTGAGATTTAACACTTGAACTTGAGCTGTAAATTCATGTAGACTTTGGAATACATATTTAAAGTAAGCTTTTCCACCTCAGACCTTAAAAACATGTCCTTTGGCCTGTTGGCATGGGCAGAACTTCATGCATGTTCCAGTAATACTATAAACATTGTTTTGAGACAGATACTGCCAATAAAAAGTAGAAAATATAGGACTGATGTAACTTAAATATAATTATTTAATCGTATGTTTTTATGTGGCATTTCACTTTCTTTGTTGATTATTTATTTAGAGGTAAAATCAGCCCCAGAATTCTTATGTGAAGTTAACTTTTTACTTCCATCCCAGTTAGCAGCATGTCCCACAGACAGCTGAGGAAGAATTTAATAAATTTGGTGGTAACTGGCATATGAAGTGTGTGACTTAATTAAGCTTTTCTTTCAGGGTAATTGCTTAGAAAGCACTGTTATGCTCTACAGGTTTCACTTGGAGTTTTCTGTCAGCTATATAAAAAAAATCAACTAATTGTTGCTTCTGTTGTAAACTCCATAATTTATTTCTGAATATGATACCAACTACTGAATAGTTCTGTAGTGAAACTAAGGAATTCATGAATGGGGTTTGCATGTACAAGGTCTTAGTATAAAGTGTATAAAAAGTATAAACACAGCTGACAGTGAAAGATGGTGGGGAGAAGAGTCATTGTCAAAATGTTTTTTTTTCTTTTTTCTTCCCTGGGAAAATAATGGATGATCTTACAAGAAACTTTATGATTGTGTATGGGTGTGCTTTCTTCAAACCATCATAGACAAATATAAACTTATTCCATTCATTACTGTGGGTTTGCAAATATTATGATACTTAATTGTGGAAGCTTTTCCTGGGGAGGGATTTGGCTCCTCTGCCTTGACATTTACGTGCACATGTGTATTTATAGTTGTGATCTGTCTGGAATTTGCCTTTGTGGTTTTGTTTGCTCTTTAACTTGTTCTGTGATCCAGTCCTGTCGTTCTCAGTTTTGTTTCTGAGGTTTAATAGGTGAGGAATGCAGAAGAAATGGCTTAATTTAAAGATAATATTGAACACTGGACTGTTCACTTTCTCATTGCATAACAAGAGTACCATGACATTACCCTGAAGTAACTTCTGAGAACAGGAAGACACGTCTGAGGCTGCCTGGTTTCGCAGAAAATGGTTTTCCAGAATTAACTATGAGCAAAAGCTGCAGAGATACCTTTTGATACTGGAGTGCTGATGATAACATTTTTCTGTGTCTGCTGAAATGGAATGTAGCTGTTGTATTTGAAGGCTGTGTAAACAAAGAACTGATGATATAAATGGTTGAGTCATAACTGATTTATCAGTCAGAGATGTAGTAGAATTAGGAAGAAAGCTTTTGGATGGTGACGGTTTTTATCTTCAAACATAATTGTTTTTGAGGTGGTTTCACAGCCAACTGGATTTGTATGTCCAAAAAGGTACTTAGGAGCAAACTCAATCAAGTCTTAGGTTATGGGCTGACTGATTGATAGGTTGGTAGTTCACTGACTTGCTTCTGGGAGGCTCCAGTAAGTTCCAGAGTAAGTTCCAGGGCACGGTGCTGCTCCCAGCTCAGGGCAGGGCTTGGTGCTTGGAATGCTGCCCAAACCAACCACATCCCAGCCCCACCCCTCCTGCCAGTGAAAGGTGAAAGTCCACGCCCAAGGGGAGCACACATCCAGTGTGCCAGTCAGAACTGGGCACCAGCAGGGCTGCAAACACTGCAGGGCCCTCAGGGACATGGCACGAGGTGCCAACCTCTGCAGGCAGGGGTGGCTGAAATGCAGGGGCTCTGGAAGTGGCCTTATGACAAAATGCCCTGTGGGGGTTTCCAGGTTCTGCTACAAAAGAGGAGGACAACAAGGTAGAAATGCAGAAACTTGTAAAGAACAAAATAATCCTATAAAGGAGTTCAGCTGTAGTAGGTAGTGACCTTATCTGGGTTTGGGGGGGACACTTATTTAGGCATTGAAACAAAAAGTATTCCAGCATATTGGAAGCAAAATCTTTTCTCAGACTAGAAGAGTTTTCCTAGGTGTATATGGTAACAGGGAAGACAGAACTGTAGCAGTAAAACTAAATATTTACTTGTACTTTATTAAGGCTGTTTTGTTTCCTGTTTACCTGTGCTTATTCGGAGGGACTGCAGTGCCAGAGGTCCTTGTTGAGGACAGTACATGAAGGCTTTTCCTTTTCTTTTGATAATAATTCTGAGGAGGAATATGGGATAAAATAACAAAATGAGCAGTAAAGAATTGCAAATATCAGATATTTAGAGTTCCGAAAATCTGTGATTTATTATCTTTAAGAGAGAAGATTGAAAGATATAAAAACTTACCACATTTAGCAGATGGATTTCACTGTCTGAAGTAGTGCTGGTATGATCAGATGTACCCAAATTGTAATTAGCATGATTAGAAGATGTCCATCTTGTGCACACTTTTAACAATAATTAACATTAAAAGAAAGTTTTCCCTACTTCTAAGAGAGTCATATCTCTCTGTTACAAGTTGTTTAAAGAACTCAATAAGCACATGAGAGGAACTGCAGCCTACACGTATTTCCAAAAGATCTCTGGTTGTAGAGGAAAAGGAAGGTCTCAATATTATGGGAAATATAAGGAATATGCTTTCTGGAAGGAGATGTTTCAGTTACCCATTGACTCTTAGAAGATCTGAGATTCCAGGCTATAAATTCATTCTGACATGAAGATCTCGTGCAGGGCAGGAAGTAATGTAGTCATTGCTGTACATCCCACTCAGAATCTCAAGTAATTTAGTTTTTAGAGAATATCTTACATAATTAGGGTATAACTCAGCACTTGGGCCAGAATAGCATGTCCCCCTCTGTAGGGAGAGCAAGGATGCCTGAACACTGAGTCACTGTGATTGTCAGCAAACAGTCCCTGGGTGACTTTGTTACAGAATTTGTTCTGTAAGGATTGAAAATTAAGGTGAGGAAACTTTTGATTTAAGGAGAAATCCTCATTATTGTGGCTTTTAACGTAGCCTATGAAATTAAACAATATATTTTACAAAAGAAGGGGAGAGGATGGGTCACTAAGGCCTCCTTATTGCACTGCTTGAATATTCTTTTGATACTTTAAAGGAGACACATGTGTTTAATGTAATATTGTCAAAAGGTTAAAACGTGTAAGTGCAGTAGCTCCTTAGGGAGTGGGACTGTGCTTCCCATGGAATCTGCTGAAGTCCTGTTGTAATTCCAGCTGGTGACCTGTTGCTTTCAGAACTCCACAGCGGAGAAAATTTAGAATTTAGGATGTGGGTTTCGCAGACTTTATCTGAAATACTAACTGTAAATTAACTAAAGTAGGACTTCCAAAATAAGGATGAGAAGGGTGATTTAGAGCTTTATTCCATGTGGAACTCAGCAACAGCTTCCTCCTTCAGCTGTAAAGATAATTGATTCTGTAACCTTGTGGCTCCCAGTGTGCCAAAAATGCCAGTAAGTCCTGAGAGATTTGGTGGCAAGGGGAGCTGATTCCTACTTTCAGTACCCTTTGGCCTCTGTTACATTTGAAATAATATCTACATATATGCAAAAGTTCTTGCTTTCTCAAATAATCTGGTGAAGTCTTGGCTTTATTCAGTCTTCATCTTTTCTACCCCTATTCCAAAGGGGAATATAAAAAGCCCCCAATAAATAATTAAGCAAATCCTGGATACACTGGAGGGAATGTGGTAAATTCTATTACAGAAATTGGGAAACAACAGATGTGATGTGAGGATTAGGGGGAATGACACAAGTTTAAAAAGAGAAAGAAAAGGTACAGCTCTTCTTCTAGTACTCTCTGGTTAAGGAGACATTTCCTGTCTCTTCTGATCAGCCCCTTTTAAGTTAGAGCAGGTTCTAAAAAACAACTTCACATATAATGCTCCCTGAGTCAGAGGATTAATGGGTTTTATTGTTACAAGGAAGGCAGTTGAGTTTAGTTGTCTTCATAGTAATAACTTCATAATTGAACCTAGAAATGTCTTCATATGGGTAACTTCTAGATATGACCAAAGCTGGTGTGTTTTAATACTTTGTTCCAGGGAGGAGTAATTTTTCAAGCTTCATTAATCAGTCTTGAAGTTTATTCCCCTACTGATGAGCAGGGATAGTTTCTTGACCTGTAGCTTTTAGCAGAGATACAAAAGAAATCTTGCAGGCTAAAACTTCATAGCATTTTCCCTACAGAGCATGAGAAATACTTCAGTAGTAAAACTTGCACTGGATGTTGTAAAACAAATGCATAAGAACCAGGTGTTTTTCTGTTACTAACATCTCATCAGAGGAAAAGTATTGCTGTACTTGTCTAATAATCTCGATGTTTCCTCTTCTGTAGAAGAAGGCTGTGGTAGTACAGTTTTGTACAGTTTTGGTCTGTTTTAATTTAGTGGTTCGAGTTGTGGTAAACAAAGTGGTATTTTTTGCTCCGATTCATTCTTTTCTGCTTAATAGTCCGTGACTGCAGTCAGCCATGGATTTTATTGTTAAAGAAATGAAGTTTGTGGTTTATTTGGGTGTAAAACACTTGCTAGCCTTTGCTGGAAAGGGTACAGATGCCCGTTGATATATTTGGAAGGCAGTTCTGTCCAACTGTCTCTATAGAAACAGTGAAGTAAAACGCTATAATTACTTCCTCTGGGCCGCTGCAGTTCTCTCTCTCTCTTGGGGGTACTCAGTGTTTCGGGCTGGACTCTGTTGGTGAAAGGCCCTGTTGTGTCACTCTGATTTAACCTTTTACACTTTGGTGGCTGGGGAAGGGAGGAAAAAAAAAGAAGGGAGAAAATAGCAGCGAGCTCTGGGTGTGCGGCGCAGGCGCGGGAGCTGGAGCTGGGCCAGCGGGGAAGTGACGTCCGCGATTATTTGTGGTTCTAGAAAGAGCCGAGACACGTCGTGGGCATGGGAGGACTCTGAAGAGGGCTGTGCCTGCTGGGTGTAATCATTTATAAATGAGCTCCGGGGGAGGGAAGGAGATACGGGAGAAGCTGCCCAGCCTTTCTAGATGGATCGGAGAGTTGGCTGATTTACGGCGGGGCCGTTTGTTTGGATTCCGGGTTTGATTTGTGTTTTTCCTTCTCTAGCATCTCCACCGTGCTGAGACACTGGACGCTGCTTTCTTTGATAGCGAGGAAAATCTGAACTCCTCCGACACTCAGGATGGGGAAAGATTATTATTCTATCCTGGGAATTGAAAAAGGGGCTTCTGACGAGGATATCAAAAAGGCTTACAGGAAACAAGCGCTGAAATGGCATCCGGATAAGAACAAATCTCCCCACGCAGAAGAAAAATTCAAAGAGGTTGCAGAAGCTTATGAAGTGCTGAGTGATCCCAAAAAGAGAGACATTTATGATCAGTTTGGGGAGGAAGGTATGTATGTCTCTGTATTACTTTGAGCAGTCACTTTCTTTATGTGGAATGAAGCAAAACATAGAGGAAAACACAGTATGTGTTGATTTTTAGGCAGTGTATTTGGCTCGTCAGTTTTTGAAATGTAAAATGCATTGCTGGGTTTTAATGCTGATACAGTTTTACTTTCTTATTTTAATTTTTTTTTTTATTTTATAAATCCCAAATACTTGATGGGCAAAAAGTTACTGAACAGAAGTTTATATCGCTCATAAATAGCTTTCTGGATCTTTTACCTTGCCAGAGCGCTTTTGAGATGCAGTTCAAAAGAGATGTATTCTTTTTTTATATTTCTGCCTGAGGGCAATCTGCTTGATCTAGGCAAGGCAGTCCTTCTGAGCAGAAGCCCAGGTGTCCAGTCCGTAGTTGTCCTTGGCTTTGTGCCTGGAGAGGAAAGAATTTGGCTGATGTCATGAAATACCAGAACAATTTTTTAGCTTTAATTGTAAACAGTGATAACATGCCAAGAGAATGAGGTCTCAGAAATGTCATATTTAGCCTAAAATGGTTATCTGGAGAGGATGGCTTTTTTTTTATTTTTGACCAACATGACTTTCAGTCTTGTGATTGAGCAACAGAGGAAGTCATTAACATCCCTTGCCATAAATGTATGGTATCAGAAATTCCATATGGAATAATGGCTTCCTTTGTGACAATTGTCTGTTCGTTGCTGTTCACTCAGGGCCGTGTGTTTTACTATTATACAGGAGGACACTGAAGTAATTTGTTACCATTATAAAGGAGGCACTTTGGGGCAAGGTACAAAGTATGAATTTTTAGAGTGGTGAATCTGGAGATATCTCCTGATGCCTCAGTTGCTCTCTGAGCTCTTCAGTTGCATCTGAGAGTGTAATTAGTAGTTGTGAGGGAAAGGCAGAGGGTTGGGTTTTGTGGGAAGGAGGAAAGGCTGTGTTTATACAGCCAGGAACTTGATGTACTTTCAAGACCTTTTGGCCAGCTGTTCCAGGAGGTGTCCTTCTGCTCTCACACATTGAATCCCCTGATCTACTTGTTTGACATTAACAGTGCTGTGACAGAAGGATTTACTACGTGGTGCTGAGTACTTTTGATATGATCTGGTATTGAGATGGGGAAGGCATTCTGATGTCTTACTTGGATACTGTTGGTACCTGATATTTAACTTATGCATGAAAGGTCTAGAACACTGAGACAAAAAACCCCAACAAACTTTCCTCCTTCAAATTTAAGGTTTAGGGAATCCTGCTTCATTAAGGCCTTCACATTTTTGTGGCTGTGGAGGCAGGAGAGCAGCTGTAGTTCTGAGTTGGTCTAAGATCAAAACCAAAAAAACCCAACATTGTGAGTTTAGAAATAAAAGTCTCTTAAGAAGGCTTTCAGTCTTTTTATCTTAAATGTTTGAGAAAGTATCCTGAAATGGTCAGAGCACTGTTAAGAGGAAATAAAATACTTGATTGCCTGTTGGGGAAGAGGCGTTGAAGAAAATTGATTTTTAGCTGGGTTTGGAATGGGAGCACAGGAAGTACAAGGGACTGTTCAGAGAGAATTGTACAGGAAGTCTTAGCAGGAAGGAACAAGATGTAGATCTCTCCTTGTGGGAGATTGAATAGATACAACAAAGCTGTTGAGAAACTTTTGATTTTTTTTTTTGCACAGAGACAGTGATAGTGTGTACAAGATTTTTGTACCCAAGTGGATCTTAGTAAGTTCTCAGATGTTTTTATTTGTAGCTGCTTTGTTACTGAAAATGCATTGCAGGAAAACAGAGGTAAAACTAATTAACACTGAATTAATGCTGAGCTATAGAGACTGTGGGAAATGTTGCATATGTGAGAGTGCATGATTTTCCCCAGAAGTGACCTTGTGGAAGGTTGCAATTCCCTACAGACTTTGCAGAACAAGAAGAGATCAATTCAAGCAGACCTGTCCTCTGCTAATTCGTTAAAATAACTAGTTTAAATCCCATGAAATAAAATTGGCAGTGTAAGAATACCCGCTCTTCTGAAGTCCTTCTAGAGCTTCAGAAACTTTGTTGCTGTTCAAGCTATTGAATTACTGGTTGGTGCTTCCTATTCTCATAGTGAGTCCTCATTGAAAGGAGACCTTTGACTCTGCTGTGAATATCTTTTTGACTCATCAGTTCTGCTGTCATTACACTCGACAGTAGGAAAGCTTGTACTAATACTCATTTTGGTTTTAACTTTGCTGATTTGTCTCCTTTAGGTCTGAAAGGAGGAGCTGGAGGATCTGATGGACAGGGCGGTACCTTCCGGTACTCCTTCCACGGAGACCCACACGCTACATTTGCAGCTTTCTTTGGGGGCACAAATCCTTTTGAGATCTTCTTTGGAAGGAGGATGCCTGGTGGCAGAGACACTGAAGACATGGAGGTGGATGGTGATCCCTTTGGATCCTTCACTACCTTCAGCATGAATGGTTTTCCAAGGGAAAGGAATACAGTTGGCAGCCAGTTACGGCGTAAACAGGATCCCCCTGTGATCCATGAACTCAAAGTGTCACTGGAAGAGATCTACCACGGCAGCACGAAAAGAATGAGGATTTCACGGAAAAGGCTCAACCCAGATGGCAGAAGTGTCCGAACAGAGGACAAAATCCTGACCATCGAGATAAAAAGAGGGTGGAAAGAAGGCACCAAAATCACTTTTCCGAAAGAAGGCGATGAAACCCCCAACACGATTCCAGCTGATATTGTTTTTATCATTAAAGATAAACCTCACGCTCATTTCAAGAGAGATGGATCAAACATTATCTACCCTGTTAAGATCAGTTTAAGGGAGGTGAGTTTCTCTTTTGGTGGAGCTCTAAATGTTTGAAGTTGTTACAAATGATACAATGGCTAAAAGCTGCATGGCAACTGTGAAGTTTTAGGATTTGGGTTTGGGGTGTCTTTTTTTAATTAGAGTTTTGCTTTTGTCAACGTGTGGCTGAAGAGCACACTTATTTATAGCTGTGTTGATAAAAATGGAGTATTATTTCCAAGCAGTTTACTGTAGAGGTGGAAGGGTAAGAGTACAGGTTGATATGTCTTAAATCTTCAGACATTACCTTTCTAGCTAATGATGTATTAGGCAGAAGTGACAGACACGTTAACAAATCCTATATAAAATGCTCCTTGCTGCTGGGATATGATTGCTATTTCTGTAGGATAAAGCAGAAATGCCTTAAGTATTTTCGTTGCCAGCAAATTCAAAGTCTCCCTTTTTATGTCATGAGTTATTTCAGTGTGATTTCAAACTACATAGAGATTGATTTCATGAAGATAAATAATTGTGAACAGGTGTAAGAGGAGCTATATATAACAACAAAAATGGTATAGCTTTTTAAAATTCCATTCCAAGTCAAAACATACTGGCTTTCTGAAGGAAAAGTCAGAAAGGCAACTTCAGAGTTCTTAAGAGTCTGGAGCCTCAACATAACCATCATTTAAAAGATAATGTGGTTGTGTGTAATGTAGTTTTTCTTCTTAATTAGTATCAGGTTAAGAAGTAAACTCTTGCTTGCATTATAAGCTCTTTGTGTACATTAAGCTCCCTTCTTAAAGGATTCTGAACTAAAATAGGTGTGAACTGGGGTGAAGCACTTGAAGTAGTATGAGGGAGGGAGAAAAGACTGTTTAATGTTAATGTGGGTAATACAGTTTCTTCATAGATAAAAACCTATTTAGACTCATTACATTGTTATGTAAATTGGACATTATCAGTGTAGACTCAGTGTGCTGAATCAAGTGAAGCTGGAGGAATCAAAATCTTATTATCAGAGATCCTAGTACTGAAAACAAACTGTTGGATTAAGCAGGAGGTCTAATGTTTTAATTTTGGTGCACTAAAATAATAGTTATTCTTTGAGTATCACAAATATTCACTGAACACAGCTCTGAAATTGGATATGTTATTGCTTATAGACACTCAGATGTCGTTCTGCAATTTGATACATGTTGATAGTGTATTAGAATAAACCCCTGTGCAATGTAAACACACAAAAAATGAAATGGAATTCTGAATTTCCAACGGCAACTTAGAAGACTGACATCTCTAGAGAAGTGTGAGGGAGGATTTCCACTATTATTTGATGAAATCTTTGAAGGACATATAAGCTCAATTAACCTCCAGGGGCCATTGTGTGAGATTTGTAAATTCAGTGATTGAAACCTTCTCTTTTTAAAAGAGGAACACTATATTTGAATTTTGACATCTCAGTAGTGCACACTAGAAACGCAGTTTAGGATTTTAGTCACTTCTAAATAATCTAAATTCATTTGTAGGTACAAAAGAAGTTCTGACCAATTTGTTTTTCTCGTGTTACGCTCTTTTTTAGGCGTTGTGTGGCAGCTCTTTCAACGTGCCAACCATAGAAGGAAGAACCATCCCCATGACAGTAAACGAAGTGGTAAAGCCTGGGATGAGAAGAAGAATTATAGGATATGGTTTGCCACTTCCCAAAAATCCTGACCAACGTGGAGACTTAATTATAGAGTTTGAAGTAATTTTCCCAGATAACATTTCTCCAGCATCAAAAGAAGTACTTAGGCGAAATCTTCCAGTTTCATAAAATGGAAGACTGTGTATATGTCAACAGATTAAAATAGGACACTGGAAATGCAGAAGACTGGCAAGTCTGTGCTTTAAAAGTGCAATCTGTAACAACTAGTGGAATCTTTGTTTCTTTTTGTTTTGTGGGATGGGTGGGGGGGGAATACTGTAATGCTGCATGAGAAGAAAAGGGTTCAAGTACAAGTCATACAGGTGAATTCTGCAGTAAAATTTACAGGGAAAACCACTCATTTTGTTTTAATCTTCCTAATCAGCAAAATTTATTCATTATTTTGCTTAATATAAAATGCAGTAATTTTTTTACAAAGCCAGTGCATATTTCTGATACAGTACTTGAGCCTCCAAGTACTTTATTTCTTATATCCTTACCCTATCTGTAACATTACACATTTATACAAAAGTTGGAGATAGTAGTAGACGTACACAAATGTATAAACATTTAAAAGAGCAAAACACGAAAGAGATCATTTTAGTTTGTTGCCTTCCACTGCACAAAGCATAGGCTGGAAAAATCAGGTTGGATTCCTGAACCTCCCCCCAGTGCAATGAAAGCCTCCTCTTTATTGCCCCAGGAATGTCAGGACTGCACTGTGAGTCCAGCAAAGGGCAGGTGGATTGAGGAGCCAGAGGAGCCATTTGCTGTGGGACAGTTCCTCAGCCTTCAGGCAGCACAGCAAGAAGGGATTCCACAAGTAACAAGTGGGCCTGATGGGGCAGGGGAGCTGGTGACAAGTACCACGGAGAAGGCTGAGTTACTCTGTGCCTTCTTTGCATCAGTCTCTACCAGTAAAACAAGCAGTGAGGAATTGCAGGTCCCTGAGACCAGAGGGGAAGTCTGGAAGCTTGGCAGTGGAGGACCAGGTTAGGGTGCACTTGAACTGGAAGTCTGTGAGTCTGACAGGTTGCACCCCAGAGTTGAGGAGCTGGTTAATGCCATTGCAAAGCCACTCTTACTTACTTTTGGTCATGGAGATTGAGAGATGTTCCAGTAGAATGGAAAAGAGAAAATACCACTTCTCAAGAGGAACAAGAAGAAAGTTAGTCAGCTTCATCTCAAGCCATGGTAAGGTGATGGAAAAAAATCCCCCTGGAATGCATTTCCAGAAGGTGATCAGGAATATTCAGCATCAATGTACAGTCGAGAAATCTTGCTTGACCAATCTCATTGCCATCTCCAGTGAGCTTTGGGGATGTCAGGAGAACAGTCCACGTTGTTTGCCTTCTCCATCTGCAGGCAGACTCATAAAGTACAGGTTAGATGAAGTGGAAAGTGAGGTGGATTTAAAAGCTGGCCAGATGAGTGGGCACAGGGGCCTGTAATCTGTGGCACAAAGTCCAGATGGAGGCAAGTCAATCCTCGTGTACCCTATGGCTCAGTACTGGGGCCAATACTGTTCAGCATCATTAACAACCTGAATTATGGGATGGAGTTTCCAAATCATATAAAACGTGGGAGGAGTGGCTGATGTACTGCCTTTCAAAGGGACCTCAACAGGCTGGAGAACTGGACAGAGGATTCTCACAAAGTTCAGCCAAGGGGGAATGCAAAGTCTTACTCCCTGAGGAGCAGCAAACTCAGCAGGCTGACTGTGAGCCAGCAGTGCAGCCTTGTGGCAACAAAGGCCAAAGCTTTGGTAGCAGATGGAAGGAGATGATCTCTGTCAGCCCTGAGGAGGATACAGCTCGAGTACTGGACTGCCCAGTCCTTGGAAGATACAAATTTAGTGGAGTGGCTCTAGCACAGAACCGTGTATGAGAGGCTGGGAGAGCTGGAGCTCTTCAGCTTGGGGGAGATCTTGGTACCTGACGTGAGGGAATGAAGGTGGAGGAGCCAGGCTCTTCTCAGTAGCTCTCAGTGACAGGACTAAAGGGACACAAGTTAATACACAGGGGATTCCATCTGAACACAAGGAAACACTTTTCTACCGAGAGGATGGTCAGACACTGGAATGGGTTGCCCAGAGAGGGTGAGGAGTTGCCATCCCTGGAGATAACCTGAGTGGACATGGTCCTGGGCAGCTGCTCCAGCTGACCATGCACGAGCTGGGGTGTTGGACTATGTCATGCCAAGAGGTTTCTTGCCTCCTAAATCATTCTGTGAACTTGGACTTGGCACTTTTCACCAGACAGTGCTCTGAGCCATGTTCTGCAAAGGAGGCTTGGCCCAAAGATGGGGGGTACTCGTGACAACAGCCTGGGGAGCAGGTCTATGCTGGAGTGGAAAGCTGCACAAAGGACCCTCTGAGAGCATTTGGCTTGGGCAGGTGTTCAAAGATCACGCTGATCTCAAGTATTCATTATTTTCAAAGGCCAAATTTTACTCCCTTGAAGAAGAAGGAAGAGCCCAGGTCCTAAGGAGAGTTTGCCTAAAACACAAAGTGGGATAGGGGTTGCCCATAAACTTTCATATGCTTGAACCGAGTCTTTTTTGAATACAAAATGAGTTAGTTGTCTTTATAGTTAAAAAGATGCATAGAGAGATGGAGAGCCCTCTGTAATAGTCTAGTTTTATAATACAGTAATAGGGCTGGTTCCCTTGATTGTGGCATGGTATTGGTGAAAGAAATGCCTTGTGGGCATGCTTTATTACTTGAGTTTAAAACCATAATACAGTGCTTTAACAATACTTTCAAAGGGGTTTTTTTGTTGTTGTTGTTTTTTTCATAAGAAAATGTGTAAGATTTGCTGTCAGCCTTTTGCCTGTGGAAATTTAGAAGTTACCTGCTCTCTTAGGTAGCTTAAGAAATAGCAGTGTTACATATGTGATTCTCTGTAGGAAAGTAAATCATATGGAAGTTGGGATTTAATTTACAATAACTGCTTATTGAGCACAAAAAGAATCCCATTTCTGTCCCTCAAAGGAGTAGAATTTCTGGGAGATATTGTTCAAATCAATTTTTCGACTGCAGATCTCTCCATGCTGAATCAGTTAGTTGTAGTTCTAAATCCTACAGGAAGGAAACAATTGCTGGAGCAGTATCACAAAGAAAAAAAACTGCTGCTGCTTAGTGCTTCTGCATATTGTTAACACTATATATTGTTTGTTCAAAAATTTCCATTTCAGTATGTTCCGTATTGCATTTCTTACGTGGTTTTTAAGTAAAAAGTGTAAAGTTGGTTTTTAACATTCTCTTATGTTTTGTTATGATGGCAAATGCTACAAGCGACACGACTTCAAAAGCATATCATCCTAAAATACCTGTTTGTCAGTTTAAAAGCTAATAGAGCCGAGCATTTTGTAATCCAGGATCTTGTAATGATAGTCCAACTTGTAAAAAAAAAAATGTTACAGCAACTAGGACTATTTTTTGTAACTATCTTCAGGCAAGAGGAGTAGTGTTAAATTGAAGAATTGCAGTATCTGGTGTATTTAGAGGTGTATATAGATTATATATATATATGTATAGCAAACTAAACTTTTCCAACTGTTTTCAAGCTCAAAATATAAAACTTATAGGACTGGTATGAAATAAATGCTTGTATTTCTTTTCTTATGGAGAGTTAACAAAGTATATGTTTCAGAAAACAGCATGTAGAATTACTTCAAAATATGAGAGGAAGCATTAATATCTAATCCAGGATTCACAAAAAATAATATTTTTCTAATCAAAAATGTGCTTAAAAGCTATGTTTTAAAACCCACTTGATTATTTAATAAAGGCTACTTGGGAGAAGGAAGCAAATATTCAGTCACCTACTATATTTGTAACTACTGAAATACATGGAAATAAAATGGTCATTCATGAAGTTGGGATGAGGAGGATTTTTGGTCTCCTGGAGGCTGCTCAGGTGCCATTGAAAGTAAGAGTCATTTAGTTACTTTGAAGTTCATCCAGCAAGTCTGTGAAAAACTCTGCTTCTAAAGATCCTTTTTTAATCTCCCTACCATCAGTCTTTAGAGTAACCTCAAGCTGTTGGAAAGTAGGGCAAAGCTGCCTTACAGCCATTCCTCCTTTCTGCCATGCAGTGGAACTCGGATTGCTCCACAGCGGCATTCTGATGTCCTGAGGGGACTGGGATTCCCCTCTCCTGCTGAGCCAGTGTTGTATTAGCTGTGCTGAAAGCTTGTTGAAGCCTGTTTGTGGCTTGTTGAACAAATTTACTCTGTTCTTTTCTAGCCTGTGCCTCTTATGTGCTAATCTGACTCACTGGTAACATACTTGGGTAAAACGGGTTTTACTCTACCAGTGAAATTTTCTGTAATTTAAGGTGAAATTCTGTGCACATGAATTCGTCTGCTAGACCTAAAAAATAGATGGACATGCTATGCAAATGTCATTGAGTTAATTTTCCTTTTCAGTCAGTAAATGCTAGTCCTCTTTTGCAGCTGACTTGAATAGTTTTTATTACGTTGCTTAGTGAACAAATCCTATAGAACCAGGCTATTCATCATAAGGTCTCTCACTGGCACACAAACTGGGCAAACAGCAACACTAATCTCCTCAGGAAGTACAGAATCTCAGCTCTTCATTTGTCAAATTGCTCAGCAATGGACTTTTACATGGCACGATTTTTTTCCTTCAGGCTTCTCCATTTAATTGTTCTATTATTTAAGGAGTGAAAGTAGAGATCTACTGTTGATCCCCTTGGGCATAGAAGGTATAAGTGCCCCGTGCTTGTTTTGTTTCCCTGCAATTACTGCCTTCCCCAAGGGAGGAGCTCTGCAACAACAATCTTGTTAGTCAAGCCTGATTGCTTTATCGAGGGCAGATTACCATGTTCACAGCCCTGCTGCCTTACATTCAAACAACTCCAAACCCCACCCAGCCAGCCGTCAAATAACAGATAGATACATCATGTATAGTGAAACACTCTATATACTGATAGTGGCATTTCGTGTCCAGTAATGTGACTGTTTGATTCCACATACATTCTCCACAAACTTCATGGCTCTTGCATGCCAGGATTCTCACATCCCTTAGGGGTGAGAAACTGAAGAATGTGATAATCTGTAGTGTGCAATATACTCAGGATAAAAGGATGACACCCTTTTCTTTTTTTTTTTTTTTTTAAGTACATGGTTTGTTTTTCATTCCAAAACCAAGGCTAAATTTGTATGTTCTAGGCACTCTCTGATTAGATGCGCTCAGAACTTTTGACTCTGGGTTGCCTCATAGTAATTCATTCTCTGTGCCTGCCTGGTCTGACTCCACGTGCCAGAATCCTTTTTCTCTGCAATGGTTTGTGTTTCTTATTCTGAAAGATGATATGGTAAGGCAGTGCTGCTTCTTTCTGCAGCTTCATAGCTAATTCCTTTAGAGGTGCTGGATGTTACCTCGTGAAATTTGCACTCTTCACATCTGGAGTGGATTCAGTACTCCAGTGGAAACGATTCCACTGAGGTGAGTGTAGTTTGGAGCACAGCTGTCTCCTGTAAGGTGAACATCTAACTGAAGAATACATTCCTCTATTCCATGGTAGAAAAGGAAACACTTCAAACCTATTAAATGTTACACTTTTCCAATATTTCTGTGTTAATTCTCAGTGTGTCAAAGCTGGAAATAAGAAGGCTCTTAAACTTTGCTTATATGGCTGTTGCTTTATTAACCCTTAAAGATTCATAGATATTCTATGTACAGTTGTGGTAAATCAGCGGGGGTTGGCTGCTTATTACATGGTTTCTTTTATATCCTAAATGCTTAATACATGGTTTCTTTTATATCCTGGATATAAACGTAGTAAATACTTAGTACTTGGCTAATTCCTGAACTAGTGAGTACTCCAGTGAAAACAGGGCGATTCCACTGAGGTGAGCGTAGTTTGGAGCACAGCTGTCTCCTGTCAGGTGAACATCTTAACTTCGCTAATTCCTGGGGGAAGGTGGAGAACGCCCCCGCTGAGGCTGCAGGGTCGGAACACGGGCAGGGCTCGGCCCGGGGCTCACCCTGAGGGTCGGCCGGGCTTTGTGGCTGCGGGTGTTGCGGGGCCTGGCGGGGAGGGCTCGGCCTGGGGCTCACCCTGAGGGTCGGGCGGGCTCCGCGGGACGGGGCTGTTGCGGGGCCGGGAGGGCTCGGCCCAGGGCTCAGTCGGGCTCCGCGGCCGCGGGTGTTGGGGTGCCTGGTGAGGAGGGCTCGGCCCGGGGCTCACCCTCAGGCTGGGCCGGGCTCCGCGGGCCGGGTCCGTGTCGGGGCGGGGCCGCACCTGTCGGCCGCGATGGCCGCGGGCCGGGGCGGTGCCGCGCCGGGGGCAGAGTCCAGCTCGGGCAGCAGCGGCGGCGGCGGCAGCGGCAGCAGCGCGGAAGATGCCGCTGGGGCTGCGGAGCAAGAAGAAGGACAAGTCCAAGGAGACCTCCAAGCTGGTGGAGAGCGAGGCGGCGCCGCCGGCCCCAGCCCCGTCCCCCGCGGCGGCCCCGGCCCCGTCGCGGCTGCATTTCCACACGCAGCTGGCGCACGGCAGCCCCACGGGCCGCGTGGAGGGCTTCGGCAGCGCCCGGGAGCTGTACGGCAAGATCGGCCAGGCCTTCGGCATCGACCCCCGGCAGGTACGGCCGCTGCTGCACCCGGGCATCTTTGGCTGCTTCGCGTTTTCTGCGAGAGAAAACGTTCCCTTTGCTGTTCCGAGTTACCGCTCGGGAAAAGACACAGATGGAAACATCAGTGGTCCTCCTGACCGAAGGGTCTGCGGTGTCTCGGTAACCCTGTGACAGCTCCTGGGCAAGGAAAGGGGCAGTGGATCCCTGCGGGTAAATACCCAGAATGAAGGCAAAAGGGAGGGGGGTATAAATGCCCTAAATCTCACTGCATTTTAAAACTTCACCTGAATGTGATGTTTAGAAAGTTTTCTGCTTTATCAGGTATATAATTATCAGGTAATTATTTTTAACCTCACTGTTCAAGTGAGGTTCACAGAATCATAGAATCAGCCAGGTTGGAAAAGACTTCTGAGATCATCAAGTCTGAGTTGAGTCTGTAACAAACTTTGAGTTTGAGTCTGTAACAAACTCTATTTTTTTTTGAGTCTGTAACAAACTCTTTTTTTTTTTTTAACTCTGCTGCCTTTTTGATCTTTTTTTTTTTTTCCTGAACCATGTTCTAAACATTTGTTTGGATAACGATTCATTTGTGTTTGTAAATGCATTGTTTTATCTTAGTTAAAAGGTAGTGGCCCTATCAAGTTCTTCCTATGTGGTTCTGTGAACTTTGACCTCTGAGTGGGAAACTGAAACAAAGTGCTAACATTTCATTATGCCTGCGTGTGGCTGTACAGCTTTACTCCTTCCCTTCTTTGTTACTGACATTTTTAAAAGTTGTCAGGTTCTGAGAGTTTGCTGTGGCCTGAGGTAGTAGCATTTCAAACAGTAAGTTGTAAAGGAAAAGTGGCAGTACCAGTGGGTACAGTTTAACCAGTCGCTGTTGCATTAAGTAATTAAGAGGTACCAGTGCCATTGCCAGGCAATGCACCTATTTTCCAGATCCTCCCAGCTGCTTTCTGACCTTCTGCTACTTCGTTTTCTTTCCATACTGAGTTGCTGTTCCCCTTTTGTTCTGTTCCATCTCAGACCTTTTACTCTCCAGTTCTCCTAATTGCCAGATTGTCTTCTGTTTTAGTTTTCTTCCTTTTGCTGTTGAAATTTCGGCTCCACTGACTGGAGAAAGAACAGTGTTCATTCACAAGGAAACTTAATTTTGTATGAATGGTGCTCTCCTGTTTCTCCTGCTAAATGTATAATCTGACACCCTCAAAGGTTTTAGAGGAAGCACCACATGTTTCATGGGCATGTATTGCCAGCCTTGTGCCAAACTAGAGAAGTTTCCTATTTCTTTTTCCTCTCAACTGTTCCATTGCTATGTGTGGCTTTTTGGGTCTTTTTGTTGTGGTTTGTTTGTTTGTTTTGTTTTGTTTCAATGTGGTTTCTGGTAGAAATTGATGGAGAGTTATTTCTGGAGGCACTGAGCTTTAAATCTTTCACTCTATAAATTCAGTTGGCTTTAAGAAACTAAGTTGTACGAGATGCAAATCATGATCAAAAATATTTCCTGTTGTAAAGGTGGCGCAGCAGAGTGAAGAACCTAGGCCAGAGGGTCTTGCAACAGAGATTTGGATGGACAAGATAAAATAGAATAGATCAGTGAACAGCAAGAACTGCCGTGGAATGTGAATTTATTAGAATTCATTTTAAATGGTATTTTCTGTTAGTTCAAGTTGCTTTTGGACAGAGAGTCTGGTGTAAAGAATAATGCCAGAAGCTACATCTCATCAAAATGACAGACACTGAGGTGCTCAGATGCTGTTTGTAGGTGTTCCCTGTGCAGGACAGGTTCTGTGACCTCCCTGTGCTGGAGCCTGTGGGCAGTGTGATACCCCACTGCCTTTGGAAACAGGCACTATCACAGGGATCTCTGCCTGGGAGTGCCTTTGGAAACAGGCACTATCACAGGGATCTCTGCCTGGGAGGGACCCAGGTGGAAAATAGTGGGGGGGAAGGGAGGGCAGAGCTCCGTGTGGAGAGCATTCAGAGAACTTTAGCAGAAGTGAATACATTTAATATGATCTGTGAGTTCAGTGGAGTGTAGGCAAGGCTGTGCATTCTTGGATAAATTCCTGCCTGAGTGTTTTAATAGGATTGAGAATGAGCTACACTTGTAATCTGTCACTTCTCCTTTTGCCTTCGCGTGGTTACAGCACCTCGTTCCCTCTTTGGATCACATCTCCCAGGACCAGCTGAGTTCAGCTTCTGCTGGAGAATCCTTTCCAGGTTCTGTGATTGACTGCCAACGGTGACAGAGAGAAGTTTATATAAAACACAGTTTTTGTTGCACAGACACTGACAGAAACTTCTGTGCAGACCTGGATCATGAGCAGGGTGGGATGGGGACAGGACAAGACAGGGGATGCTTCAAAGGGGTTGCTGCTTCACTCCTGTGATGTTTGTTGGGTGGCTCTGGAGGAGTGAGACATAACAGCAGCTTTCTGAGGCTTTTCCTGTACTCATCCTTTCTTGTCTAGGTATTTTATTCTTCATCCACCTTCCTAGGTGAATATATCTCAGTTACCCCTCTTGAATCTGATATTTAGCCTGCCTTTCTGACTTTTACTGTGACCAGCATTTCTTCTTTTCCTGGTGCAACATTAATGTTCTTTCCGCAGGGAGGAGGAGGAGTGGATGTGGTTTCTAGCAATGGATTACCTCTATCATTGTTTGAGGTAGATCACGTTCTTCCTGTCTTTTAAATTAATTGCTTCAACAGGCTTTCAACAAGCAAGCACAGATTTTAAAATATATATGGATAGATGAAATTCTTAACTAAGTACACCTGTATGTTTCTGTTCGCATGAGTAATAAAAGTATTTCCTTTTTTCTATGGAGGATGAAGTAGGAAAAGCAGTTGGAAAAAGTATTTATCTGTAGTCTTGGCCACTTAGGATTACCATCCACTGTGACTATTGGGAAATGTAACAGGGAATGTTCCCTGTAAGGGTGAAAGTGCTGAGTGCAGCCTGTATGATAAATAATCAGCACTGACTGAAGGACAATGTGGGTCTGTTGAAGCATTTGGTGGTGGTGTGCTCCTGTGAGAGCACATGGCAGGGCTTTAAAGCACTCAAAGTAGCTAATCAGGCACTGAGAACGTGGATATTAAAGCCCAGCTGTAGCAAGGCTGTTTCTTGATCAGATGAGGAGGGAATGGTAAACCACAGGAGCTATATGGATTTTTGGGTTGTGTGCTCCTAATTGGTGCTGCTGATGATTTTGTGTGCTTGGAAAGGTGAGGTGTGGTGGGGCTGCTGAGGTGAGCTGGATGCTCAGTGGGTGTCTCTCTCAAGAGCCAGTGGAGGTTGGGGTTTCTTTCACAGTGGAAGGAATTTTGCTTCAGAGGGGAATACAGGAAAAGAGAGCCCTGGCAGCTGTAAGGGCAGAAATGCAGCTCCCTCTGTCTCTTCCAATAATAAGAGGCAGCTCCTGAGCTTATGTGTGGGCTGCTGTTCCACAGGCCTTGCCTCCTCTTGCTGAACAGTCAAGTACACGGTGAGGCTGTGCCACATTCAACTTTCTTGGAAGTGTTTGACTTAAACCTGTTCAATTTAAACTTTTATGGAAGGCTGCTGACCAACAAGCCACTGCTGAAACTTGGGTTTCTGAACAAAACTGCCCTTATAACAAGAAAGAAATCTAAAGTGTGTTTTAGAGAAAAGGGTCAGCTTGTGAAATCTTTATCCTCATCACCACAGTGTTGGAAGTTTTATTGTATCTGCTTATCCCTTGAAACAAATTGTGCTGACAATCTCGCCTACAGGTTGAATGCTTTTATGAGCAAACAACACTCCCTACAAACCACCTCCTCCCAGCCCTGTGGCAGCAATTGTTTGCTTGCTGTTTCCCTAAGCAGTGCTTAAATGTCACTTAAATGTATTAGGTGTGATGCTTGCTGTGCTAGTGGTGTCTTTTTCAAATAGTTTAACTGAAAGTATTTGAAATATGAGTATGGAAATAATGGTATGGAAGAACTCTAATACATGTGTGCTCTGGGTTTAAAAAAAACCCAAACTGAGTGGTTATTTTATAAAACTTTGAATGTATTTGGGGAGGCAAAGTTGCATGCCTGATGCAGTACCAAAAGCACAGTAGAACTTGGAGGAGTTGGTGTCAGTGGGTGTTACATCTTGCTCAGAATTAGATTCCCCATTTCCCTACCTCTTAAACAGAGAAAGAGATTATGATCTCTTCTGTAAAGCCATCTGAGATCTCAAGGTGTAGGCTTAATAGGGAAGATGAGAACATAATAAATATATAGGATATGCAGTGTGGTGCTGCATATATACTTTATATAACACATCATGTAACCCTCTCTTTCTGAGCTAATACAGTTTCTTTATATAACACACAGTGTAACCCTGGTTTTTAATGGCTAATGTGGTCTCTTCCAATTGAAAATACTGATGCAGGAAATAATCCATTTTATAATCTATTTTATAAGGTTGTGCATAAGCCCCCAGGCCCTGTCAGTGAATGGAATTTCCTTGTTCTGTGTGCTGCACAAGATAACTCTGGGTGAAGGAGGTATCCTAGATACTTTGGGACTGATGTAACAGCTCTGATTTATAATATCTTGCTAAAGTTGGCATGAAATATCACAGCACTGGTATGCTGAGTTAAAGATCAAATGCATAAGAAGGTTTAGGGTAAGGAGAGGAAAGACTTAACAATGAAAATTGCACATTGAATTTTTTCTTGCATCATTTTTGGATAAGAAAATTACTATTAAAATGTGCCAAAATTTGAATGAGTGGAAGCTGTTGATTAAGTGTTTAAGTATATAATCTGTTATTAGGTACCAGTATTAAACTTATGTAAATTCCACCAAAAATATAATTTTTTAATTCACAGGTCTCTGTTGTGTACGAATAAAGCTGTGCTGTAGCTGGTAGATGGTGTAATGGTATATTATCCTGGTTAGATACATCTTTAGTACATTACTCTTTGCATGTATTTGTTCTAAGGAAAAGCAGTTGTTCACCAAAGAGGATGAAGAATGATTTAAGTTTTATTTTTGACCGGCTGATGCTCTCTCAGCCTTGTGGCCAGCACAGAACTGACTCACAAAAAATTCTGCAGACTTATAGGCTGTAGTAGGAATGCCATCCAGATGAAAGTCTAAAAAGAGAAGCTCTGGATCGAGTTTCTAAATATCACATTTCTGCTCTGTTGCCAATTTTATCTATTCAAAGGTGTGACAGTATTTACTAGATGATTGTCTGTTTGACAAGGTCAGATGAAGGATGCTAATGTCTAAAATGTAAAGACAGTGCTCGTTGTTCATTGTAAGAACAGGGAGCAAAGAACTGAGTTGCCATTTTAAATTGGCAAAGTTATGTAGCTTGAGGGAGAAAATGTGTGTGTGAACTTGATATTGTCTGTTCCAATTGAATTCTTTTTTAAAAAAAGCTTATGCTGAGAGATTATTCTTATTTATAAAATAGAATGTACTTAAAACTAGGTTCAGTTCTCTAGGTGTTGTTACTGCTTCGCTATTGTTTGACTGAAAAACATTGCATTACCTAAGCAAATAAAACTAATGTGTGTTAGGGGTGTGCTGTTACGACTTTCATTGTTAAATAAGGTGTTAGATTGCAGTGGATGGATTAGATGAGATAAGCAAGTAGCCTTTGAAGCGAGGCTGTTTGGTGGGGGGTTTTTTTGTTTGTTTTGTTTTTAAAAACGACTGAGCAAGACCTCCCTACCAGAAACACCATCTCTCTACTAAACTTTCAGTTTTTAGAACCAAACTCCCCATATTATAGAATCTTAAGTTCTAGAAAGCTCCGGGAACTTAAATTCTCTCAGTGAAATACATGAGTAAAAAGTATCCACCCCTCATTTGACCTGGAATCAATTTAAACAGGTTGGTGACTTTCATTTTGATTTTTTCTGCTGTCATCCAGGGATGCCACAAGGAAAGAAAAGACATTTGAAGTGTTCTGAAGTGTGGAAAAACCTGTGTCTTTTATGAGGATAGTGAGGGAAGCTGGGAAGGCAAGAGACCCTCCCTCTCCAGCAAAGCACAGCAGGGTTCAGCAGGCCATGAGCCCAGGTCTGTGCCTGGGTTTTTGGGCAGCTCACTGTTCCCCAGGGCCTGCCACATGAGTGGTGGCACAGATGAAGGACACAGGGTGACATCCTGCTGCTGTTTTTCTTCAATGCTAGGCTGGCTTCCCACTGTGTGCTCCTTTTAATGTGCTGGCACCACTTTTTCCGCTTCCTAATTTGGGGCTGGAGCGGACGCTGGAGCGGGGGGGGGGTCCAAGGTGCACTCTGAAGGAGAATAACATCCAGCAGATACAGGCAGGGAGTGGAAAAGTATCTGCCCTTATCTGTTGTTCTGTCAGATCCCTGTTCTGGCAGCAGAGCCTTTGTGGGATGGTTTGCTACTGTGCTGGAGGGACAAATGGAGTGGCAAGACTCCTCCTCTTCCTCTACTTCCAGTTGCATGTAAATGATGATCTTTGGGGGTACTCTTTGCCTTGGTCAAGTAGGTTTTAGGGATTCTCCAGGTTTCTCTTGGAGCACAGAGTTTCTCTGGTTTGGCTGCTGTGCAGGAGGAGCTGTGGAATCCCTTGGCCCTCACTCCTCTCCCACTCCAGCTTGGAAAGGCATTGGGCAGGTGTAGTTACTCGAGCTGTGAGGGGGATGCTGGGTTTGGGTTTTTCTGATTTGGCTGGGTTGTTCAGGGCAGCCTATAGGAGCAGAAAGCCCAAAGCCTGCCTGGAATGGCCAAATTCCTTCATGCAGCACCATGGTGGGCAAAAGCATCACCTCTGTCCCTGAGCAGTACAGCTGGATTGCTCTCATCCTGCCCGTGCCCAGGACAGTCAGCCTCCCTGTTGAAGAACTACCATAAATGTAGGGAGAAAAAGAAGTGCCTGGTACCCAGTGCTGAGGGGAAATCCCTCAGAGAAGCTGATTTATAAGGAAGAAATTTGCCCTTTTTATTAAGCCTTACTTTTACTAAGCTGGGACAGGGATGACCCCAAGTCATGCTAGAGGGAGGGTGTGAACTAAGGAAACCCATTGGAGACAACGTGCTCTGAGCTCATTGGGGAACACATGGAGCAATACAAAACATTTCATGCTCTCTCACGACCGTTTGGTTTTGATAAGCTCTTTTTTCCCTCCATTAAACTTCTTCTAAGCTATCTTGTTTTAAGTAGTCCCTAGTGATCTTTGAATCCTGTGGGTTCTGTCATGTCATGTGTGGAGCCTGTCACCTCTCCTGGGACAGCTGGAGAAGGAGAGGGATCCTCCTTTCACCTGTGGATCTGTCAGAGGCCAGCACCATGCTCTCATTTTATCTTCCTATCAAGCTCATCAAACCTAATATGCTGTTAATGTGTTTGCTTTCCTCCTGCACAGATCATGTTTTGCACTTTGAACACGTATAAAGTCGACATGGACAAGCTCTTAGGTGCACAAATTGGCCTTGAAGATTTCATATTTGCCCACGTGAAGGGACAGCGAAAAGAAGTGGAAATTCTTAAAACTGAGGATTTGCTGGGACTTACTATTACAGACAATGGGATTGGCTGTGCATTTATAAAGGTAGGCTGAATTACCAGTGAAATACTTTGCTCTGTAGAAGCTTCTGTTACTATAAAAGGGTGATTATTGGTTTAATGATCCTTCAGAACTATAAACTCTTTTATTATCATAAATATGGTAAGTAAAGAATAAAGTTGCTTTTCTTTAGGTGCATCATTCAAGATTAGCTCAGCTATTTCTGTGCAGCCTGTCATTCAAAATTAGTTCACTTGTTCATTGCTTCTGTAATGTGTATCAGCTTTACAATGTGACCATTGTGTTTCCCGACCTACCCTGAGGTGGTGGGTGTTAGATCCTGCTTGCATCTGCCCCCTCCTATTTTAAAGTGATTTCCTGATGTCATTGATTAGGTGCTTATAGAACTTCTGTCGCTCATGTGATAATGAGATCATGTTCTTTCAGTCTTTGCCTGTTCACAGGGCAGAAGCCTTTGTGCTCTGCTGGAACAGAGGCAAGTGTAGTGCTTTTTCAGCTTTCCAGTATTGTTGCCTTAGGTAGTGTGAATTAAAAGGATATGAATTAACACAATTTACCGCAATTAACTTGAGTAGCAACTACGGGCAGTAACATGCACAATATATTAATCATAGTTGCTTCCCTTCTCCTCTTCTGGAGGACCTACAGACAGTGTGTTTTGAGGCAAGTAGAGGCTGAGGAAATGATGCTGCCCTTCTTGCTAGACCAGGTATTAGGAACCTTAATCACATTTTCTGCCTTTTTTAGATTCTTTGCTCTAATCTGCTCCAATTATCTGCTATTAGTGAGGCATTGGCAATTATCTTGGGTCACTGCTGTCCCAATTGCTGTTCTCATTGCTGTTGTAAACAGAGCTTGTATTTTCTGTTCATTCCTTCACTGCCGTGGATATAAAACAAGACACGACTTAGAAATCGCTTCGCTCGTCGTCATGGTGGAAAAATTTGATCCTGTTTGAGAAAGTCAAGATGCAGTGGAGGTTTCAGTGAGCATTTTGGTAAAACCACAGCCTCATTTTTATGTTTAAAGACACAGAAGTGTGAATTTCTAGGGATGGCATCCACACAGCCTATACCATTCAGTCGTGCTGCTGCTTGTGTGGCATTTTAAAAGGAGGCATTGACAGCAGTGCTTGGCACTCAGCACTCACGTGTGCAGCACTATGCAGTGAAACCCTCTCTGTGCTTGCTTGGTAACACAGGGAGAGAGAACAGCCAGCACACAGAATACTGCAGAATTGGAGCAGACTGGAAAACCCTCACCACATTAGCAAGGCAAGCTGTAATTTCCAGTAAATCGTGTAAAACTTCTCTGAACAAACACGATTTTCCTCGTCCTGGTTTAATAATAAGCATTGTCATGAAAATGGTGTAGTCTTCATGGAAATGCATCGATTTTAGGAAATTTCCAAGAGCTTTGTTGTTGCATATTTAGAGAATGGATCTTTAAAAGCAGCATAGGAAACACATATGCAAAAGTCAAAGCTGCGTCTTTTTTATACTTGGTTGTCCAGGTAAATGACTAAGCAGAGACTAAGCTGTTCCTACTTTAAAGTTTGATAGAACTGTTTTTGTTGGTATACATATATTTTCCTTGAAAATTTACTATGTTCCAATCTTACTTAAAAATTAATATTAAGTTTACTGATTGGTGGGTTGTTGAAAGCCGTTATGGGCTGTAGTAATTTTATTGCATTTTGAACAACAGGGTGCTTTCTATGTTTGAGGTATAACCCAGCCAGTTTCAAACCTGACACTCTGAACTGCAGGTTCTTTTCCTATGAAAAGTTTCTCTTCCTGTGAAATCTAATGTTGTTTTGCCATGCCAAGAACAAAACTTGGTGTCATTCTACTTTCACAAATTTGGTTTTGGGGTACACGGCCAGGTGGGAAGAAGTATTGTGGAATCAAATTAACATTCAAAGAATAGCAGTAGAACTTGAAGTATGACTGAGAGGTGTATAAGGAGACATTATCAAATGGGGTAGACATTACATAGGAAATGTAGATCCTCATAGCTTTGCACTGGACTGTAGAGCACTTGAAATATAGGCCTACCAGTTGCATCTTAACTGGTGTGACAAGGTAGCTCTGCTGTCTCAGGTCACTTGGAGTGATGATAAAAACTAAGTCATAGAGAAAAAAATGTTTGATATGACACAAATAACAGCCAGTGAATATTGCTGGAACAGTTTTAGCGTTGGGATCCAAGGAAAGAAGAGCAGCTAAATGGAGTTCACATAGACTAAGCATTAACTGAAGTTTGGTGGGCACCCTTTTGAATCCTGGTAATTCTGGTCACAGAAATGCATTTGGCGCCTGGTTTCTGGCGTGTGTGCGACACCCATCTCTTCGTTCACCGTGAGGCTTCTGGTTGGTTTTGATCTCATCATCATCATGGCCAGGCTTCACAAAGATTTGGGAAGGGCTCTACCCACGTTTGTTTCAAGCATGCTAGTGGCTAAAGAGGCCAATACGAGACAGGCACGTCCGGTTGCAAAAGGCACAGCAGAAAGACTCCTTAGGTGGTATATTCTGCAAGACATGATTCTTTCTGTGTTGTCTTTTCTCCTCAAGGGTGATCCTGGTGTGTTCTCAAAGGCATCAGCAGCGTTAGAGATGGTGTGTCTCCAGGCCTCCCCATTGGAGGCCAGAGTAGACCAGTTCTGTTGGTCAATGTGGCCAAGGCTGAGATGTTGTTTCAGGGAGTCCTTGTATCTTCTCTTCGGGGCTCCTCTCTTGCGGCAGCCGGTGGCAAGTTCCCCATAAAGCAGGATCTTAGGGAGGGGGTGGTTGGTCCTTCATCCTGGAGACGTGCCCTGCCCATCGCAGCTGTGTTCTCAGCAACATGGCCTCAATACTTGTGACTGCTGCTTGTTCTAGAACAGATGTATTGGTCACATAATCTGCCCAGTGGATGTTTAGGATTGTACAGAGGCAGCGTTGATGGAAGCGTTCTAGGAGACGCAGGTGGTTTACAACACACAAGTTTGGTTTTGATTCAGATTAAAGAAAAAAGTGCTGGAAAGAGTTAAACTCAGCCTGAAGCTTCAAACTGTGGCAGTGTATGATAGCAGCACTCTCACACTTCCCACTGCCTCTCAGATGGAGGCTCATGTGTGGGCTCACACACGTGGAGTGGGAGCAGCTTTGGGGATGGTTACGCAGCTGGGCCGGGTGTCACTGCAGTAGGTGGCAAATATGTTTGTGTGCTTTGCCTCCCTGTTACCTCACTCAAACTCAGCCTGAACAACGTCAGGCTTTGTTGAAAAGATTGTTATTCAGGAACACATTCAAATGAAATTTGTATCTCTGCTAAATATAAGATATTCTACTGTGTCACAGCTTTTCTGTTAAATAGCCACAGAATAATGGCTTATGTGATGTATGCACATCAAATACGACAGTACGGAACAACAATAAACAATCACTGAAATTTTAAGTGTGATAAATTATTTTAAAGATTTTTTTTCTCCCTCACTTGTTACATTCCACTTCACAAAACCTATAAATACTGACTTCTGTTATGACCTTTAGACCGTGTGTGTTTTCCATGAGGTGGCACTTAGAAGATTTTCTTATTCTTTATTATTTCAGAGGAAATCCTTTGATAAACAGCTGTATAGCTTGATGGGGAAAATGGTAGTTTTACCACTAGATGTGGATCTTATTGAGATTGACCCTTTATAGTATGTAATTTTTACTATATAACACACATATTTCATGTCCTTGGACCATACTTGAAAAGAGAAAAATTGTGTTTCTATGCTTGTCAAGCTATTAAATCAAAATAAAACAAAAAAAATGACTAAATGTTCACATTAGTGACATGTCTTGTTCAGTTTTAAAGCACAAAAGATATTAGCTTATTCAGAACCCTTAATTTCTGAAGTATAGCTGCATTCTTTTTTTTCTGCTGATTTTTTTATTCAACGCTTATTAAAATACTTAGTTTGAAAAATAATGCTTTTCAAAATACGTTTTATGAAAATCTTACAGACAAAACACACCGCTGGAATAACAAGCTCAGTGCTACTGATGTTGTTCACTGACATTCTCGAAACTTTGTGGTGTCACCTCTGAAAAGGTGTCACCTTTTAAAGGAACGTCCCTAATTCTGTTTTGTTTTTCTTTTTAAATCCTAGAAAATCAAAGAAGGCAGCCTTATGGACCAAACCAAAACTGTCTGCGTGGGTGACCACATAGAGACTATAAATGGGAAGAACGTGTCGGATTGTCGGCATTACGAAGTCGCCAAAATGCTGAAAGATCTGCAGAAAGGTCAGATGTTCAAGCTGGAGTTGATAGAGCCTTTGAAAGCATTTGGTGAGTGCCCTTTTTCACTGGATAGCAAAGGCCCACGTTAGTTTGCATTGTAAGTTTGTTTTCAGAATGTGCCCCTAAGGTACCGTAGCTGCTACGTTATTTTTTTAGCTGTGCATTCATTTTTTTTCTTTGAAGTGGAAAATTTAGGAATGGTTCTTCTTCCATGTTGCTTTCTCCAGCAATCATCCTCGTGAGGGTTTAGTCTCAGTCTCTTTTGCCATTACATGATGTTGCAAAACAAGTGCAGGAATTGTGTCACAGCTACATTTTTAAAGCCTGGATCACTTCACTAATGTGCTGACCCTCGAAACTCCTCTTTCCCTCTGTTGATACATATTCCCTGTTGAACTGTGTGTCAGACTTTTCCAGGCTGCAGGAAACACTGGAATTCCCCAGAGCACCTCCTTTGCTGCCTCTCTGCCTGTCTGCTCTCCCTCTCCCCAGTTTTTTTTGTGGATCTCTAATCATACAGCAGGTATACTCAGAATTAGAAAGAAGCAACATGGCAAAGCTCTGTCTCTACTTGCCACCTGCATGTTATACTTAAATGTAAGAGGAATGCATATCTACTGTGAATTCTTATGTATATTAATTCTATCAGTGTGGTAAATAAGCAAACAAAAAAACCCACAGTATATTTAACTCAGGGAATCAAAACAGAGATCGAGTTGTCATTTTTATCATCTCAGTTTTTTTATATCCCTTCAAATTTTGTAGCATTTTCCTGTAATAAGAACTTCAAAATAGTGCTAAATCATAAGTTTATATGAGGCCTTTTGCACAGCTGCAATAATGGGGAATTCAAAATCGCCGTCTTCCCTACAGCAGCCAAAGTTTTAAATGTTTATTTTTCAAATCTTCTTTTATGTGTTAATAGTTTACAGCTAATGTCATACACCACTCTTGACACTTGGTGTCAGAATAGCAGCAGAAATTGAAAATGTGAGAAATGCAATGACTTCTTTCTGCTGCTGGTGCTTCTGTGAAGAATGAGGGTTATGAGTTTATATCTAATGCTTTTGGATATCAGTTGATACTCCTGTTAAGTAAATGTGTATGTTATACATTATGCTAAAGTAGAATTACATATGTATTCTATTGCAATTAGTAACACAGCAATACCCTGTTTTAATATGGGCCTATAATTTGTATTCAATACTGAAAGTGTTCCACAGTCTGTTTGTAAAGGCTGGGGTAAATCAGCATTTGATTGATGACTTCAGCCATTATTTAATAGTATTTACTTCAATCAGGTGATTAAGAGATGTGATGTAGAGAAGGAGACCTGCTAATGTCATGGCAATACCTTTGATCTGACATTGAATTAAGAGGCAATCAGAGCTTTGTGGGCAGGTTTTTGGAAGGTGCATGTCACTTTTTTACCCTACAGAAATGAATTTGCACATTGCAGTAGGTTGGAACATCCTGCCTCCAGCCTGAGGTGCAGTTGGGCTTTAGGCACAAATTTATTCAAGACAGTGTTTAAGCTGCAGCTGCTGAGAATAGCCCCAGAGGAGATGAGGAACAAGATCCAGGTCCTGCTGGACAAGCAGGTGCTGAATTCCTGTTGGTTTCCCCCGTGTGACTGCTGGGAATCAAATTGTCAGCTCAGCTCAGCTCAGACCTGCCTTGTGGGGGTGTTTGCAGCAGTGAAAGATGGGAATGTTGCAATGCTAAACCTGCCATGGAAAGACCAGAATAAATCAGCAGTTGGCTGGTGACTTGCAGCTATTTTCTAATATTAAGGAATAAATACACTTTTAAATAAAATTACACAAGGTGCATGTATTGAGGTACATGCCATAGGCCTGCTTGGATACACTGGTCAGTGGAAGTCCTGGCTTCAGTGAGGTCGAGCAGATATTGGAGTTTGAAGACCAGAAACTGTCAGCAAAGCTATACTTAGAATATAGTTAATTTATAATTTTTACATGCTTCCAGATCTCGATTAGAATAAGAAGTGAAGATAATGTAATAACCAAAGCAAGTACATCATATTCTGATGTACTATATATTTAATTTTGCTTGGTATTGTTTTATTTTTGTTGTTTGTTTTGCCTTTAGAAAAGCTGGAACCGAGGTCCAAAGGTGGAGGAGCTCTGCCAGAGGCTAAAATCTCCAAAGGGAGAGAAACACTTCGCCTGAGAAGCAAAGGCTCTGCTACTGTGGAGGAGATGGTATGGTCATCTTGGGGCCCCTCAGTGGTTCAGTTGTCTGGCACCTGATTTGTTCTTCCCCAAGGTAGGAAGGAAAAATCTGGATGTTACCAGGTAGGAAGGAAAAA
>NW_020897721.1:6372329-6403670 GCF_003984885.1 Neopelma chrysocephalum
ATCTGGATGTCACGGGGTAGGAAGGAAAAATCTGGATGTCACGGGGTGGGAAGGAAAAATCTGGATGTTAACAAAGCTTGTGGGACCAAGACTGCCTTCTGCATGGAGAAATGCTTATAGGAAGTTGAAGACTAGCAGGGATAGGATGGGACTGAGGAACCTGGAAGCATAAAACCCAAGTTTAGGTTTTGGAATCCATGGATTACATGGATGGATTTAAGGTAGAGTAGGCCAAAGAGGGAAAGGGGAAAGGAAAAGGGAGGGTGGTTGAAGAATTGGTTCCATTTGTGACACTGCAAAGTGTGTGGGGCCAGTGTAAGGGTTGTTGTTAGGAGAGACTAATTACATGGGCATGAACATATGTAAAACCAGGATTACAGTTTGGTGAAGAAATGTTATTTATTGTGGGTTCTTCTAAATCTGATGAGGGTTTGAGGAAGATCTGTATTGTCAGGAGATGTTTAGTTTGAATGTGTGAGCTGCCTGGCTTTGATGGCAGGAGGTAGGCTCAGGTTTATGAGAAGAGGGAAAAAGAGTGGAATAACCTGTTTTATTTGTAGATTTTGTAAGTCTAGGTGGCCAGGATGGGAGTAAAGATAAGCACTGACAAATTGCTGATTGCTTTGAAATCTGCATGGATATAATCACACTTTTGTTCTTTTTCTCCCTCTATTTCAACAAAGCCAACTGAAGTTGAAGAAAAAGCAATTAAAAAAGTGGATGAGCTTCTTGAAACATACATGGGGATAAGAGATAATGAATTAGGTGAGTTTTTAGCAAATACATTACTATAAAATTAAGCAATTTCTCATTTTCTGAATGCACTCTAAAATTCATTGAATATTTTAGTCTCTGGACGTGAATGAAGCAAAACTTGTCCAGCATGCAGCCTCAAAAACTTGCCTGTATTTCTGCAAATGTGTGAGTCTGATAAAAGAATCTTCCTCCCACTTCAATCCTTATGATGTAATGAATTAATCCTCTATTCTTTGCATTATCTACACACTGTTGCAAGAATTTTTAAGTTGTTTGCCATAACTGTCACACTGTATTCTTTCTGGCACATGTTTTCTAGTGGATCTCGTGTGTACCACATTTAAGGATTCTTAAGGATAAGTTTATTTGCTTTTTTGCCCCTTGGCTTGGACACATGAAAGTTGATTGCTGAAGTTGGAATCTGAGATGTCCATCAGTGAAAGGGCGGCTATTTAGCAAGGGAACCGACAGAATAATTGCACAAATTTATCAAATTCTCTAAAACCTGTATTCTGAAGAACATGGGAAAACTTGCAGAATGTTTACTAGTTATCAGAATCATCAATTTATAATGAAAGAACTAAGTGTCATAAGTTCTTTAAAAGTGCAGCAAACTTGTCCTTGCAGCTGTTGCTTTTCTCTGTTATTCTGGCAGCAACTAAGTAGGAATTCTAAGTAGGAATTTCAGTTTGTGTGGGAAGAAGCTGCAGTCTGGCTGAGTAAGCAGTGCCACTGTAGCCAGCTGTGGCTGGTGTGTTCCTCATGGGATCTTCTGGAACTGCTGATCCTGAGACAAAGAGGAAGATGTTTATTGTTGTGGTAATACCAAAAAAAAAATAAATCAGCCAAGAATTAGGAAAAGGATAAGCTAAATGGAAAGTGATCTTGAAAAGAAAGCTTTCGTGAGAGAGAGGTGGAGAAGGCAAAGCAGAAGAAAAATAGGTCTGGCATGAAGCTAAGGGCAAAGAAGCAGGGTTGGAAAGGCAGCAGTTAGCACAGAGGAGTGAGAACAGAAGGAGGTTATCTGAATAGCCAAAAGTCCTTTGTTGGCTGCTCCTGCCAGCCAGCATGTGATTGGCAGATTCTGCTGGTTTTCTCACAGGAAAAATTGCAGGTAAAACACTATTTTTCTTCAGTTTAAGGTAGAGGTGAGCTTCCTGACACAGAAGAGAGGGCAGAGCTGCCCCAAAACTTGTGAGTTCTGGTCTTTAAGTAACGTCTAAACTTTCTTATTCCCAGAAAATAAAAGTTCTCTCTCAAAACTCCTATTCCCAGCAACTTTACCATGTGATGCTGCTGCTGTGTAATGTGCTCTTGGGATCCCTGTGTGGTACTGAGCCATGTTTAGGCTGGGGAGGATTCCATGGCCTGTCCCTCTCCTGCAGCCTTTGTGTCTCAGTCCATCTCTGGCTCCAGCTTCAAAGCCCTGAGTGTGGTGCCAGTTGTCCCTCTGGGAGCTGTTTTTGTCCTGCAGCTGTTGCAGTTCCAGTTTAAGCTGGGCTTCTGGAGCCTCCTGTCCTTGCAGGTCACTGCCAAGGTCTCCAGGCTCCTCACCCTACAGGAATAACCAGCTGTAGGTGTTCTGCTTTTGGTGTCCATGGGAACAGAGCTGTGGGAACTGCTGTTCCCCGTGGTTTTGGCTCTCAGGGCTGTGACAGGATGGCTCTGGCACAGTAGACTGAGGAGTTCAGCTATCAGCACATATGGCTGAGCTGATTGCCAAGCACCTGGTAGAGTTTTCCCATGAATTCCTTGATTTTTTTTTTTTCTTTTTTCCCCCCAAAGATGTGGTGCCCTTCCTCTTTCAGTCTGTAGTTTGGAAACTTTCAAAGAATGCCTTAAAAGAATACTCGAAGAAGGAAGAGGTCTTTGCTCTCAGAGAGACTCTCTTCTTCCCAACTGGGTGGTTGTTTTGTCCTTCACCTCTTCTTTTCCTCCCCAAAAGGAAGTGTAACCAAGAAAAGCTGTCAGGAATCAAAGACTGTAGGGTTTAGTTTGCACCTTTGAAGCCCTACCCTGAAGTTCAAATCTGAGAGTCGGCGGCCAACGGCGCCGACAAAACTTTATAATTTAAAAACAATTAAACAGCTCCAGGACTCTTTAGCAAAGGAGAGCTAATCACCTGTCACATGTCTGTTCAATTAGCACATGTCAGTTTTTCATAGACTGGATGTGATCAGTCATCCATGAAAATGAAATATGAGGAAAAGATTCATTCAGAGGATGCCAATCACCACTTAGCTCGAAATTTCACTCATTACTCAAGCCAGATTAGTTGAAAATGCAAGTCATCACAATGTGCAGCTGACAAGTGATTAAGATCTCAATCATTGCTCACTCCCATGCAGTTCTGTTTGTCAGAATCCTTGGATGTCAGTGTTGCTCCTTCATCTCCCTTAAAATGACACTTCCCTGGTGTGATTGAATTCTAAAACAGTGCCCCAGTTTCAAGCCATAAGTTAGAAAGAAAGAAAAAGAAGCCCTGATGTCAAATTACAGACAGAATTAAAGGTGAGATAAAGCCCTTAATTTTTGCATAGTTAAGTATCGTGATAGTTGCAAAAAGACTGACTAAATCTACACACAAATCCCTAAGTTGGAGCAAAATGCTTGGAAATCATTAGTGGAAATGCATGCACTTTTTTTTTTGGCACAGTTTTTTATTTTCATAGATCTAAACGTTGCTGAGATTTATATACCTGCTTTTGGATGCACTTTTACCTTTTTACTTCTTTACTCTTTTACTGCAAACTGGATTCAGTCCTCAGAAGGGACAGTTGGCTCTGGAAATGTGTTCCTCAGCCATTTTATGGGCACATTAGAAACTGGGTGAAGGTTTGACTTCAGCCTTCTTTAAAACATGAATGTACAATTGAGAGATAATTCAGGTTATTTTAAATTCTATGCTTTCTTTTCTGTTAAACTTGAACTGTTGATTAATAGGAGCAATTCAGGAAACAGTGTTAGTGAAAAATACTGGTGGCATTTATTTTTTAATTCAGTAATTCTTGAATTGTTATAGACTGTGTTTGATCCCAAAAATTCTGTGTGGGAGGAAGCCTGGATCAATGGGATTAAACCCCAGAATGCTGCTGGTTGAAAAATGATGGCAAAAAGGCCTTGCTGTCACTCAAGCTTCTTCTCTTGGTTCACCAATCCAACCCAGCAATATTTAATACATGTTTTTATCTCAAAATGCTTTAACTGGAGTGATATTCTCCCTGGATCTTTTGTTTTCTTCTCCTTCTGTCACCAGACTTTCATTTCCTAAAGGATTTTGTTGGATACACTCTGGGGCATATTGTTGTGGCTGTTCATTTACTCTGAGAGAATAATGGGAATTTCGGGGAAAAAAGGAAAGGCAGCAAGTCCAGTTAAATGAGAAAACTTCTCCACTTCAAGAAGTATCAAGAAGTAAAAAAAAGGAACAAGAAATAATATTTGTAATAGTACCTTAAATGCCAGATACAACAATGTTCAGCAGGAAGCTTAAAACAAGTAATGCTGAATATTGGAAACTGCAATGATATGCTTCATTTTATGCTTTAAACTGACAGGACAGAATAATAATATTTGTTACCTTTTTGATGAAGGCAAAACTTCTAATAGCATTACAGCTAAATAAATATTGAGGTTTCTGTAAAGACTTCTGTTAAGAAGTTACAGTGTAGGATATAGGCAGAAAAACCACTGTGTAAGGTAAATAATAAGAATGGCAGGCAGCAGGTAGCTCTCATGGCTTGTGCCCCATGTGTCTATTAAAAGTGAAAATAAAGATTTTGGTGAAAGATCTTTGAAGTTATTTTAAAGAAGGGACTAGGTTTGAAAAGCCAACAAACTACTTTGTTCAGATTCTGGAAAGGCTGATATTGAGCTGCTTAGTTAAAGTTGACAAGACTTCTCATTCCTTTCATCACTTTTAAGATTGCTGAACTTTTCACGTTTTATGTAGGAATTTATCAGGTTTTTACATTGCCTGAAGTGAAATTAAAACAAAAAAAAAGAAAATCTGAAAACAATTGGGGGCTCTCTTGAGTATGGAAAAGTATCTTATTGGAATGAAATTCCTGTAATCACTTATTGTGCAGCTCTTACAAGAAGCAGTGGGGGAAAGGGAGGGGAGTGGTGACAATTTGGCACCCTCCGAGAACCGGCAAAGTTTTCTTCAAGTTGGCAAAGTATCTGCTAAATGCCTTGGCAGGTTTCGAGTCGCCTCGGGAATTCCATGTGGGAAATATCCCGGTGGGAACGCGCCTGTTCCGCCCAGCGGGGCTGCCCCGGGGCTGCGGCACCTGCCTGGGGAGATGGGAATGTGTTCGGGGGGTGATGGAGAAGGCTGGTCAGCTTTTAGTGCTCCTGGATGCATGGAAGGAGTGAGGCGGGGTTCAGCTTGGCACGGGGTGCCCGGCAATCCCGAGGGATGCTGTTCCCGGGATGCGCGGCAGTGCAGCCCTGCCGGCACTGGGGGTCAGCACCGCGCTGCCGAACGCGCAGCCACGGCCCTGCAGCCTCCGCGGAACCGGCATTCCAGGAACATCGCGTTCCAGCGGCTGGAATGTGCCAGGGAGTGTGCCCTGATAATTACGGCACGTCACATGTGCCCTGGTAGCGCTGGTTGCGGCTGCTCAATGCAGATCAGAGAATCAGCCGGGTTGGAAAGGACCTCCGAGATCATTAAGTCCAACCCTTGATCGGGTTGGTTCCCAGCCCATGGCACTGATGCCACATCCAGTGGGCATTAAACAGGGGACTCTTGTTCCTGACAAGTGGAATATGAGGCGAGGCCTTTCTCTTGTTTTTGCACAATTTGAACCACCCCATTGAGACTTTCAGAAATAACTCTTTCGCTTTCCAGAGGCAAAAGCACAAACTTTCCCAGCCTCTAGGGCACTGTAAGTTAAATATGATTTTCAAAGCTGGAGGTAATAATAACTGAAGCAAACTCGTGCACTGAAACTAATTACTCCTTAGCTTGGAATGGTGTGGAAAAATGTGGATCCAAGCAGGACAATAACGTGGCCCACAATAAATGCCTCAACCTGGAGGTGCTGTGGCTTTATTTTGTGGGTTTGGTTGTTTTGGTTTGGTTGTGGATTTTTGTTAACCAAAATAAGCTGAAGTTGATTAAAAATTATATGAAATTACATTGAAAAAATTAAGCAAATCTGCTTGAGGTCATACCATAGTTTCCTGAGAACACAACTTCTTTCAGGCAGTTGCAAACACACTGTGTCCAATATCTAGCAAGCCAGATTTTAATTTGCTTTGTAGTCTACACAACACATCAGTTGAGCTACATTTTAATTCTCGTTTCCTAGAATATTCAAGTGCTCAAGTGTTTTCTCTAGGCTCATTTGTCAGTACTCCTTTTTAAATGCAGGTCATGCTCAACATTTGAACATTTACACTTGTAAAACGTGGGCTGTTGGTAGCAAACCCATCCTGGCTTGGTTGCATGTGCCTATTATGCAGGCTGTGTGTTGTTTTCCATGTTTAAACCCTGTGCCTTTTGCCTTTCCGTGAAAAGCTTGGCCACTTTAAGCTCTTAACTTGCTGAGATCTGTTCTGCATTGTTTAGAGGAGAAAAACACTCAAATTTGCCTTCTGATCTTCTGGTTTAGATCAGCAAGGTCGTATCAAACTTGGTGGAGTTGGTGATGACCTGGCATGGGTCTCATTGTCACACGGGGGTTGTGTTTAACCTTGTTTTTAGGTCCATGCTTCTTGTAATGAATGCAGAATACAATTTAATAACATTAAAATGAAGGGTCATTGAATTGAAAATGAAATCTCTGCCAAACAAACAGAAGAATGTGTAAAGAGCACTCTGAGGAAGCTCTCCTGGTAATCAGAGCAGTAAGTAGATAGTGTGGGGGGAATTAAGACATAAAATTCCATTGAATCCCGAATTCAAACTTTGCATCTCCTTAAGCTGACCCTGCCAGGTTCTGAAAACAGACCTTCAAAAGCTGCCTTGGCCCTTGGTGTGTTAGCTGCCACTTTGATGCTGATTCCATCATTCTGTTTTGTTGCTCTTTAGCTGCAACCATTGTGGAAGCTGGAAGAGACAAGAAAAACCCCGACGAGTTCGCGGTGGCCTTGGATGAAACTCTTGGAGACTTTGCCTTCCCAGATGAATTTGTGTTTGACGTGTGGGGAGCAATAGGAGATGCCAAGCAGGGATGGCTGGAATGAGAGCTGTGCAATCCATCAACCCCCGTTGGAAAATACAAAGTGATTTGCAAATATTTACACCAATAACTTTATCGAGATGAATTCAGGGTGCTCTGTATAAAGTGTTCTCATCTGAGACTTTTCTTTTGCAAAGGAAGGTTTCTAATAAAGATATGAAGGTAAACCCAAAGTTTCGACAGCTGCACGTTTAACAAATTTAATTTGCACGCAGAAATCACTGTGAGGGACGTGTCAAGGTGATATATTTATATAGAAATTTTATTAAAATGATGTATTTTTTATTGTACAGACACTTTGATATATCCATATTCTGAAAAGCTTTAGACAGAACTCAACAAGGAGTTTGGATTATTTTATCTCTTTAGACAGGTTTATAAACTCATTGAGGAACTACCTAACTACATGCTGCAGTTCCCTGGTTTTCCTTTGTCCCCGTGTATTCACAAAAAGCTGAGAAAAACCTAAAGCCTCAGGTTTTCTTACAGTTTGGCTTGGACATTGTCTTTGCTTGTAGACAAAGCTGGGAATAAATTAATCTGATTCTTTAGGATGCAAATTCAGCAAAAAAAAAAATCCTCTAAAAGATGAGAACTAAGATCTTGGAATGAAAAGACTCACTTGCCTTTGAGCCACAGGACATTCTGTGTGGGTATTACTGAGGTGAGTAAGTGGAGTAGAAATGCTTAAACTAGGAAGCTGCTGCTTTATTCAGATGCCATATTATTGCAATAGGAACTGTGGATGAAGAAATAAATATTAATTTTGATTCCTGTTAATATATTTGAATAATATCTGTGAGTTGGCCTTGGAGACTACAGTGTGTGACTAATTGATCTTTGCATATGCTAAATGATTTCTTGAAATCTTATGGAATTCCCCTCTTTTCTGTGTTTTTTTTCAACATGGAAACACAGGAGAAACTGAAGGTGTTCAGACCTAGAGATAATTCTTGTAAAGTCACAGACAGTTGTGGTTTGCATGGCAGTGCATGTCTAAACCCTGAAAAATATGTTAAACTACTTTTACATGTTAGGATTTCCAATTATATTGTACATAGGAATTTAACTGCTGATTTTTTACTAATAAATCTGAGATTATAGAAAATGAAATTAAACAAGAATGTGGGGTCTGACCTGAGAAGGTGTCCTAGCTTTTTAGTATTTTTATATTTGCATAAAAGTATGAAATAATAATTATTACAAAACTTTTTTTTCTAAGTCACTTCCTAGTTCCTTTTCTTCTGAGGATAATGTCTTTAAAATAAAGCCTATGCCAATAATTTTACATGTTCTATGTCAATGATTATTTTTGGGTCTCAAACCATGAGAGTTTGAGGTATCATGGAGAGAGCAGGTCCTCATTCTCTTTACTGGGTTATTTAGGAAGGCTTCAAAACTCCCCTTCAGTCTTTTGCACCTGTTAACAATTAGAGAATATTTTTTCTACTTAGGAAATATTGCATGAAGGTCTTATAAATACCATCCAGTAATCTTTGAATGGAGATGATCTCCAATTTTATAAATGCTGCTGTGAATGTTTTGCTCTTGTATCTCTAATTTAAGGGCAAGCTTTCACATAATATAGATATTCCTATTTAATGAGTGGTATAAACAGTATGGAGGTAATATATTTTAGGGTATTTTAGGAGTTCAAGGTATCAAAATTTCTCTTAATTGTACCTCATCACCAGTGTGGGCTGACATCTGTATTGTTATCAATTTCTGTATGTAGAAATTAGATAGAAAATATATAGAAACAGAAATACAGATAGAAAAGTTTGGGCTAATCCCATTATGAGAAGTAAAATTGCATAATTTTACAAGAACACGTCCCTTTCTGTAAAACTTGAAAGTAAAGAAACTTGAAGGAGGTGGTTAAATTTTATACATATTATTTTGTGAAGGGAGTGTAATTTTGGGACAGAGGGCACAAGGCCTAGCATTTATTATTTTTGATATTTGCAAGTCTGAGCCCACAATCTTGTGTTGCAGTTGAGCACACTCACCTCTTGTACAGGGTGACTTTAACTGATATATTCATGAATATAATGAAGGGTTAAAGTGTTTGGGGTCATATGGTTTATTCTTTAAAGTTCCAGGTGAAAAGGAAAAAGGGAATGTCAAGTATTATTTCAAATTATTTTATATAAAAGTCAAATGTCAAATTTTGTGGAAATGTTTATGTACACTGATGTTAGTAACCAACACGTTACTGGTTATAAAATAAATTGAAATAATTTATAAAGAATTCCTTCTTTATAAAAAAGTACTCTGGAAGAGCTGTATTATAAAATAATGCCTGAAATGTTGCCTGTAGCAGATAACCCCTGCTGTTCGGGCCGTTCATTTTATTTTGAGAAATTAATGTTGCTCAATCAATTTATCCCCAGGGGATAATTTGTCTCATTAAACTGATAAAATAGTGAGATAAAAATAATCTCTGAAGCTCGAATTCTGCACAGAGCTGTCTCTTGCCAGAGTGACCTGTCTTTGTGGAGTTTATTTCAGAGCTAAGATTTAAATAGTGATTGCAATTTTACTGGCGTTTGCTGCAATAAAGTACGTCAATATATCTTAATTTTTCCTGTCTTCTCACAGCATACACTATTTCCAATGGTTCTGCTACCCAGTTTAGTGCATTATTTGTGTTTTCCTGATAGCCATGAATAATTTGTCACATGAAAATCACGCTGCCTTATAAAGCATGATAAATATACAAGTTGTGCAGTAAATTAATGTGGTTTCACTAATTACTTTACTTCCAGACTTACTGCTCTGTTCAGGACAAAACACCACCATTTTTCTCTGTGTGCAGAGACTTCAGGTAGTCTTTAGGGGATTTAATGAAATCTGGTGTTCATAAAGTTCTGAGCTCGTTATCTTAAAAACATGATGAGAGATGAATATTTTACACTTTTAAAGGAAAAAATTTTGCAAATTACAGATACATCTTTTGTGGCACCTTTAGTAGGCCAAATTATGCTTCAGTTAAATTTGATTTTATGCAACCCTATTCATACAGCTGCTATTCAAAGAGCCATTAATATAATCATTATATGTAGGAAAATCTTGTCTGCTATTCAGATTTGCACCTTGATTTGAATAAAGCATGTATTCATATTTCTGTATATTATCTTCTTCACAATTAGTCTATTACATCTTTTTTTGAGAGAAATGTAATATAAAGCTTTGCAAATGTTGTTCTTTGTGAATTTGAGAGTGAAATATTAATGTTAAAATCACCCTGATTTATAATATTTTGTTAGATTTTTTTCCTTCCTGCTTTTAAATGTGAACTTCTGCTGCTTTTCAAATTACATATTGTTTTTCATGAAAACAGCTCTTCCAAAGTCTGAGTATTGTAGTAAAACGATATATTACTCTTTTTAGTTTTCTCTTTTTTGCTAGGAGATCTTTCAGAACAATTAGATGTCAGGGTGTTGACTATTTCACTGTTTCCTCTCTTGAAATCAAATGCACGTTTGCCACAAACTTCAGAACTCAACTCAGGCAATAAGAGCTTCATCTGAAATTTATATTCAGAATTGTTTTCTTCTGCAATTCTCTGACTCACCATGTTTGTAAGGCATTTTGCCTTTAGATGATGGTGTGCATTGAAAGATCTCTGATTTAGTTTAGGAAAATCAAATTTACAGGCTTGGAAGTCAAAGTCTTTGATTAAGAATGATGCAGCCTGCAGTACAGACTTTGTCCTCAGAAAAAGCTGGTTTATGTGTGAGATTCAGTCAATGCCAACTAAAAGGGTTGAGACAGCATGAATGCAAAGAAAACATCTCTTTAGGTTTTTTTTTTTATTGAAACACATGCACTGCCTTTAAATAGAACAACATAGAGTGGTTTTTTTCTCCTGGGAGGGACGGAGGTTTGTCCAAACCTAAAGGTTACAAACAATTGTCCCCAAAGCTTCTCAGTTGTGTTTCTCTAACCTGAACTTTCCATGGAGGCAGAAAGAATGAAAATAAATTCACTCTAATATTTGAAATTTTGATTGCTGAATTTGTTTATATTGACTTGGGGTTTTTTTCCTGTTTTCTTTTGGGATGAATAATTAATTTTTTTCTTTTGAGCATGAAAGAAATAAGGTACTTGAATTTCAGATGAGCTCTAATTAGAGAAACATATTGCACCACAATACCTGACCATATCTAATAATCCAAGTTTCTGCTTACTAAGAGGGTTGTTTTTAAGTATTCCCAAATCTTTTTTCTTTGTCCTTTTAATAGGGAAATAATTTCACAGAATGGTGAGCAGGCAGGGAGGAGAACTCTTCATTGAGAGGGAAAAGCTTTTAAAGGCAGACTTAGAGTCTTACATGCCCTAAAACCAATTTGTGTGATCCTTTCCCTTGACAGCTCTTCCAGTAAAGGCACCAAATTGTACTTCCCACATATAAACTCTCTCTGGCCTGAAACGGGAAAGCAAACATGGTAAATCCATTGCAAGTCATGGTCTCCAGGCATTGATATCATAATATTGAAATCTCTATCAAAACCCTTCACACATCCTTTCCAAACAGCCTTATTTTCACCACGTGGATTTTGTTTCCAACGAGTGTTGTCACAGATCATTTTATTTGCTGAGCTTCTGTTTCGAAACCAGTAAAGCCTTTTTTTGAAGTATCCACAGGTGAGTTGAATTTTTAATTATCAGATGCAGAAACTGGTCAGCAGAATTACCTAAATTTCAGCTCTGTTGGTAATACCTGCAATGCCCACTGGATGTTTTGTCATTAGCATGTACAAATTTGGTAGTGAACAAATCCTTACTGTAGGATTACAAAAGTGGAGGTTGACCTTGTCCTTTCTGTGTTAACAGACCAAAATTGCATGTTGTTTCGTGGTTGATATGTTTTCTTAATCTATAAAGTGAACCAGGAAAGAGAGGGACCAACTCTGAGCAGAACAAATGTTGTGAAGTCACAGGTATGAGCTCTTTCCAGGACCAGAAGCATTGGGAATTGAGGTGAAGCTCTAGGTAAATAAGCTATCAGTACAAATGCTTTCTCAGTTGGTAAAGAACAAGGTAATGCCTTTCAATATCAAGGATAAGTGAATGTAGCTTTAATGTTACTTGTCTGTTCAAATATAGAGAACTGTGTACTACCAACTGAATATGCAATTTTTGGCAGTTTTATGGTTGGAGTGAATTGCCACCAAGGAAAGTTTCCTGAAACTCAGCTCAGGTTGGTGGTTTGGTCCATAAGTCCAAGGCAGCCTTAGGGGGAACCAGCTCTTCTCTTGAGCTTTGCTAATTGTCAAACTATTGAGCTGGAGAGTTTAACCAGAAGACTTTTCAAGAATTGACCTTGGGGATGATTTCTTTTTTTAAAATGAAAAATGGCACAAATAACAGGCTGAGGTTAAGGAGATTGCTGAGGACACAGACTGGGAGGGATGACACAACTAAAAAGAATAGTGGAATGTTGCCCAACAAGATGGCCTTTAAAACTTGACTAATAGAATTTTAACAGTTTAAAATGAAAGGTCATAACTTCAGGGACTAATAACTGAGGGAAGTTCTTAATTTGAGGTGCTAGATGAAAAATACCTGGATGCACTAGTCATTCACTAGTCATTCCCCTGCTGTTTAAACATCAGTCGGATTTGGAAGAAAAGGCTTCGTAAGACGATCACGGGAATCTTTAAAGATCAAACTGAAGATGCTGCATCCTTTGGTACAGCAAACACATCCAAAAAAAAAAAAGTGTGTTAGGATGGTAAAAATCTTGGAGGGAGGAGTTCTTCAAGCTGGCCAAAAATACAGGTGTGCTTTATGTGGCTGCCTGCAGCCTGGAAACAAAAATGAGAATTTCTCACCACAGATGGAAGAGCACAAGGAAAGAGTTATAGGGACAAAAACCAAGCTGACTTTAGGGCAGAATTTTAACCTTTATGAAGAGAGACTGTATGATAGAGTTGCTGGAGCACCAGCAAACAAGATGTGATCCTCCAGTAGGGTCCTTCCAGTCCCAAGATTTATTTTGGCTGTGTTAAAATGCCAGATGTGTCGAACTTTCCCAGTTTGAATTTAAATGTGGACAGATTTGGAAAAGGCAGGCAGGATTATAGAGAGGTTTTTTTTTATGACTGGAATGAAGGAACTTGCCTTTTTGCCTGAAATGCAGTGCCAAGGTCCCCCTGAGGTCTCTCAGCAGGGTGGGTGGTTTTGGATGTTGCTGCTGCAAAGGTGTGGAGGGAGCTGGTTCAGACAAGGCTTTCCTTCTGTGTGCCTGAAGCAGGGAAGCTGTGCCAGAGGAGGGGATGTCTCTGGAGTGTTGACCTTGCTGGGGGTCAGGAAGAATCATTTCCAACCATAGCTACTGGTCCTGGTGACTTTTCCATTGGCATTAGAAGCCGGATCCTGGTTTTTTTGTATGAATTTGGTGCACTACACTCATTTTGCTGTCCTAGACCTGTGCTTAAAGTCATCACTACATCTTCTGAGTGTGGAGAAGGAGGCTGCCAAGGTTTTTATCCTACCCCCAGGAGCAGCTGAGAGAAGTGCTGCTCTTCAGCTCTCACCTGGTGTAGGCACTGAATTGCCCAGGATGTAGGAGGGGGAAGAGCTGAGTTCTGCTTTTGGCAGTGGCTGAGTGAAGAAGGGGTGCAGACTACAGGATGTCTGTTGGTTATGCTGCAGACTGTTGCTCAGGACACTTATTTTGTCCATTGTCTAGATTTCTAGTCCCTAGTAAATAAAAAAAAAAATCTGCTATTTGTACCCTGCTAAACTCACTACAATATCCTCTCCCCCTGCATTTCTGGCCTTTCAAATTTGTGGTTAGTCTCTCGAATGATCAGGGCAAAAGGGATTAGTAAATAGCTTTGGCATTAATCTGCATTCAGCTCTGTGTTGAACATCCATTATTTTTATGGCCACAGTAAAATGGGTAGCAGTGTAACAGCTGCCTTGGGTTTTCAATTAAATGCATTAATACATATGCAAGAAAATAGCCTGTCTCAATAGTATTTATAGGGAAGAGAATATTTTTCGAGACTTCTTGCAAATCATTATTATGCCTTTTTTTTTTTTTAATATGGCATTTGGAAATGTGAGAGTGGAGTTGCAGCCATGCTGCTTTATTGCTTGCAGGTGGAATGTGTGATAATCAGCCTGACCCCTTTGCAATCCCACTTAATGAGGACAATTTTCATTGCTTAAAAATAAGGCTTTATAACTTGATGAACGAGTGCTGGGTTTAGTAAGAAGGTGGTTAATGCTTGCAGAAGGCCCTGAATGTGTATTTGCAGCTTTGCTGCAGCGTGTGTAAAAGAAATATTCATGGCACGAGTGAAGTGTGTAAAATCCTGGTTCATTCTGGTGGTTTGAGAGTGGGGGGTGGCTGCTTTGCTCATTGTTTCCAAACTGCTTTCTCTAACATGCCTTATTTTCTTCATCTTTGCTCCACGTCAGAACGATGCCTTTGACAGTTTTGTTTGCTTCCAGCTTCCATTCTTCCCCTTTGTGCCTGTGAGCTTTGCCAAACAACGCTGAACAATGAGGGAGTCGCTTTGTCCACCCAGCTCAGCTTTTGTCAGACTTTGCACTCCAGCTCATCCTTCCATTCTTTCCAGCTGGATCTTGTATTTGGGGCCTCATGTTCCTGCCAATGAGTCTGAAAGAATGGTCTTATCACACTGTTTTTATGGCTGTTGTTCCTTGTGTGTGAGTGACAGACTGCCTGGTACCTGTTAATATTTCCACCGTCACAAATGCAACGGCAAAAATCACATCAACGTTGGAGCACAGAAGTTGACTGGTTAAAAAAATATTAATTACCATCCTGCTATATTATCATCTGCTTCAGCTCCAAGTAGGAGTTGGGGAAGTTTTATAAGTCTTCATTCCCTTATCTAGAGTCAGTAATAAGGCCTAACAGCTAAAAAGCCCACTAGTAGTGTTATGTGTGTAATTCAGTCATTTTACTCTTAGCACTTAACTCCTTTTATTGAATTGTTTTACTGCAGAAAGATTTTAATCTTCCGTTGCTGAGAACACCTGAATAAATGAGGGAATAAAATCATGGATAACCTTGAAGCATTTGGAAAGTGAACTTGCAGGATTGAAATCTTCTTTCTTCCCAGTGCCACTGCGTCTCCCACGGTCTCACATTCAACATCCCTTGGCTTTCCTGTTCACCAAATCAGTGTTGGCTACTCTGCCTAGGAACAGAGGTGGGTAACAGAAATGTCTGAAATTATGACTAATTAGGATTTCATACTGTTTCTTTATGCATCTTTTGAAATTGTTATCTTCTTAAATCTCATCGCGTGGAAAAAAAGTTGCCAAAAAATTAAGCTAGACTGGAGTTCTGAATTGTTGCAAGATCCTCATCTATCATAAATAGCTCTCAAAACATCACAGTAAGTTCTTTAGGATCCATGGCAACTGGCTCAAAAGCATTAAAAGACAAACTGAAATTATTTATACCTGATACTGTTGCTGTGTAGATAGAAAACAGATACTGTGATACGTTTAAGTGGACAGACAGTGCAGTTTTTGTGGATTTGGGAAGTTTATTTTCTGCAGCCCATCACTGTGAATGATTTATAAAGGGGTCGTGATTGATGACAGGGTTAAGTAAGGAGAAAAAAAATATTTCTATTTACACACTTCGATTTGTGGAACAGGAATGTCTTTACGTTGTCTGGCAAAAGAATCTTTTATTGTGTAATAAACCTGGATTTTTGTATCAGGTTTCTACTGTCTGAGGAAGTACACAAGTCTACTCTCAAGCATCTGTCCTGAAAAGCATGTCATCCAAGCCAGGACTAGCTTAGTGTAGACAAAATCACGTGTGTGATCAACTCTTAATATGATTTACAAGAAAAAAAAAGTGGTATATTTGCTCACAAGCACGTGGGAACAAAGAAATGAGCTCTGCTTTGTCAGAGTTCAGGGAAAGGCAGGTAAGAATTCTCCTGGAAAACGTGGAGTGACACTTCCTTCTCTGTTAAGATTAAAACAACCTTTTCAGCAGTTCCTGCTCCCTGTTTCTTCCCTCGGGTTCCTTCCAGGCAGCTCCTTGTAATCCCCTCCCCAAGATGCTCATCTGGGACTGGAGTTTGAAGGGTGACATCACCCAGACACATATTGTGATATGTGTGACTAATCAGCACTTAACAATGCAACAATTAATTCCTCTGAGGCATTTTATTTGTCACTTAAAAATACTCCCTTGACTCACAGAGTAACTCATACCCTGCAGGAAAAATAGCTCAGCTCATTAGAGCTGCTCTGCAGTTATCACTTGGCAAGTGTCAGCACTGACATCCCTGGGCCTCATTTATTTTAACCTCAGTCCGGTATCTCACCTCTCTGTTTTGTTTTTTATGGCCTTTTTTTTTTTCACAGTGGAATATCTGTCTTGCTTCCAGACAGAGCAAAGGAATAAAACAGCGTTATTAAAAGGAAACAAATAAATTATTTCTTTTTAAAGCAGGCCTTTCTTTTTTCTTCAACGAGCCTGTGTGACAAAGTACAAAAATGGCTAAAAAAAGGAACTTCCCTGTGTGAATGTTCCCTGTGAGCTCTGGGCTCAGTGCAAGGAGCATCAGTGTTTTCCACAGTGTTCTCATTTGCATTTTCTTGTCTTTCCTGCAGATCAGTCCTGCTTGTTGTTTCTCTGTGAATCTGCTTATTTCTTTGGGAGTTCATGCTCTCAAGAGTAAAACTGTTTTACCTCTTTGCCTGAATCGATTTTTAACGTGGCTGATAAAACCAAAAAGCCAATGACATCTGTGTCTCTGAAGGAATGAAATAACCCCAAACCTTGACTCTTCTGTGCCAGGTTAATCTGCACAATGGGGATTTTTGGAGTACTTTTTTTCTCCTTTTATTTACAAGGCTCCAAAATGAGTGTTAACTACTACCTTTGAAAGATTGTGAAGACAAAGCTTGGTGGGCTCATCCTTTGGTTAACTGTTTCTTTTGGCTTTATCTTTATTTCTTTGGCTTTGCAGCCAATTCCAAATCATCTTGTGTCAGTTCAGTGTCAGGACAATCAATTCTGCTCAAGAGGCAGAATTGTGTGAGATGCTGTTTGCAGCCCTGAATTACACACGTGTGCTCACCAGAGAGATCTCCAGCCCTCTGAACTTTCCCTTCTGCTGGGATTACACCAAAGGGATTGATTGGTAGAATTTTTTTCCTGCTTCCATGTGGCTGGTGAGGTGGTTGTTTCCCTGCTTGGCTTCCCTGGGAAGCTTCTCCATAGAAAACGTGATGTGTGCTCCTGGATACACATCCTGTGGATGTGGCTGCCCAGCTGCTCCTCCACAGCCACATAATGATTGCATTTTGCCCTTGCTATCACCAAAAAATGTGGTTTTTTTAGTACATATTGTTAGGCTGGAGCTAAAATCGTGCTGCTGGAAACAAAACAGGGAAGTGTTTTTTCTCTTAGGGGAGGCTGTTTTGGGAAGCAATGAGTCAGAAAAGAGCTCTGGGGGTGAGGGAGTTCCCAGGGCAACATTATAAAGGTGATTCTCTCTCTGTCTGAACAAAGGAACAGGAAGTTGTCCAAGCTGTAATTACCCCCAGTGCAATGGTTACTGCAGTATCACCTTCAGAACTGGAAGTTTATCAGTCGTGGAGGTGTAAGAGAGGAACTCTGAGATTTGGAAACCTTCCTTTGCAGTGGGATCCAGCAAAGTTTGTTAAGGAGAAGATAAAGGAGCAGCTTGCCCGTATGTGAAGCACAGATTTAATAACAGCAGCTCTCCTGTCTGGCTGGCAGAGGTAAAACGAGAACCATGCAATTAAATTTAAGACTGGGTGGTTTAGATTCCAAGCAGGCACATCTTAAAAATGTGAGTGATTTGCCAGTGGAATGATTTAATAAAGATTGTAATAAATTTGCCCTTATTGGACATTCTAAAATCTGAACTGGATGCTTTTCTGAAGCAAATGCTCCAATTCTAAAAAGATGAATACATAAAAGTCTTTTAGCACAATTTATTCAGGGGATCAGACTGGAAGATTTTAGTGATCCACTCTGTCCTTCTGTTATGCAAAAAAAAAGTGCTCAGTTGTTGGTCTCTGTACTCTTATCATGTGAAAGGATTATTTCTCTAGCAGGCCCCAAGTACATCAATTTAACAGAGAGCTCTCAAGTCCGTTTTTGTGATTCTGGCTGTTATTCTAAAATGAATAGTGGCCCTATCCCCTTTGTTGCATTAAGTCATAAGACTAAAGAGCTGATAATGTGTTTAATGTTGCTCATGTATCTTAAACCAGCATGAGGCAACAATGAAAAAGGCAATTATTAGTTTCATTTTGCAATTAAAAAAAAAAATCCATGTCAGTGAGAATTATTGTGCTTTTGACTTGGCTTCTCTATTGGAATATAGAAACTAGATTGCTACTGGAAGAAAGCTCTGCTATTGCAGAGTTCAAACGTAGGTGACAGTAGGAGAAACTTCCTCAGAGAAAACCGGGGCAAATTTGGAAAAGAAGTGGTAAGTGTTAAAGACAATTTAATTAGAGAAATGTCATTTAGAACAGGTTAATTAATGGTTAAAAATACATATAATTTAGTTACTTGAAATACCTCTGTTTTGATACTCCAAGCACAGTACAGTGCATTTCTGAAAGATCAGCATTATCCCATGTTGCCTTAAAAATAATATTTAATACTAATGACTGATACTCATTTGGATATTCTTAAACCTCCTGAATTAGACATGTATCAGCATGCAGGTGACATTGCTGCCAGGCATTTCACAGCTAGAGGGAATTCTCTTTATTTCTCCCTCAGTAAAGCTGTTTTACAGTTTCTGTGCCAGAAGACGGTGATCTTCTCTATGCCCTTGGATCCCTTCAGATGGAGATGATTGTTGTCTGCAGCTGCTGCTTCCTGTTTTATTGCAACTGGATGCCCTCTTTCTTTATTCTTTATTCTTTATTCTTTATTCTTTATTCTTTATTCTTTATTCTTTATTCTTTATTCTTTATTCTTTATTCTTTATTCTTTATTCTTTATTCTTTATTCTTTATTCAGGCTTTGTCCTTGATTCAGGTACATTCCTTACCTGCCCCTTTTCTTTTGCAACGTTTATTTAGACCTAAACATAAACATGCTGTGAAGAATGTAGGGGTAATCCCAGATGTGAATATAATATACAGTCCAGCTCTTCCATACCTGCTCCTGATTTTGATTTAACTGCTCATGTTACAATGAATTCACAGGTTTTCTCAGAACCAGATCTGTGCACGTGCTGTAAGTTTGCAAAATTTGCAATTGTTGGCAGTGAGAAATTTTCCACTGGATAAGTTATTTCTACTTAGGTAATCTTTAGCTCCTTTGGAAAAGAAATGTGTTAAATTATTTCATGGGCTATATGTTTACTTTTCTCAGCACTTCAGAGATTGTCAAATATCTGAGAAGAGAAGAGAGTATGTGTCTCCCGTTACTCTGTTTAAGAGGTTTAGGAACTCCTACTCAGCAGATCAAAGAAGAAATGAAGACTCTTTAATTTGATAACAGAGAAAACAGAGGTTTCCCAGTCTAGTTTGTATAAAGCACAAATAAAAAAATTCAGTGAGAGAAGCATAAAGTTAATCAAAGTCAGTTCAGGTTCAAAGAAAATCATGTCTTGGCAGTTTTGAGGTTAATCAAGAACTGATGGCATAAAAAACATTGGTGGATTCTCCCTTCATCATTTTAAAGTTGAGATTGAATTTTAGAACCAATGTTTTAATAGAAATATTCTGGGTCAAGCAAGAATAAGGGCAGAGTCATCTTCTTGACCCTTTATAGAGATTCCTTTGCAGTTGATCTGTGTAGTTCTTATGAAGTAGTTTATTTAGCAGACATAAAGTATTTAAGTTTTAATATGGATCTTTTGAACCTTCTTCAGACCATGACTCAAATTTTCATAATGAAAAGCAGCAGGAATCCTAACTTAGATTTCTATAAATATTTTCAGTTTACTTTAATAGCGCATCCTGTGAATTAGTTATTAAATCCAATGGATAATTGTATGTTTTAACGTTGTACATACGTCTTAAGAGGCAATTACATGGTGTCATGGTTTGACTCTGGGCCCAATTTTCAAACCCCCCACAAGGTGACTTTAATAAAAGCTGTCAGACAGCAAAAAAAACCACAAAAGAAAACACAGGATGATGGAAGAGTTCACTAAAATGGTTCCCAATACATTGTCAGGAAGTGTTGGATTTTGTTTATTTTCATTTTCTTACAGATTGCAATTTTTTCTTAGTTGAGTGGAGATTTTAATTTTAATAACCTGTAGATTATTTCTGGGCAGACCAGGACACAGAGACAGATGGAACAATTCAGGTAGTTAAGCACAAACTCGAATAAAAGTGTTAGCCTTGGATATGGGTTGAAGTTTTTATTTATTAGTGAACAGAAGCAGTCATGTGAAATACAGTATTGATTTAGTGGATCAGACAAATACCATCATTTGCCCTGTACTTTTTTTTTTAAAGCTATTTTTGTACAAGCAACCAATAATGAACAACAGGTGACTTTGGGTTTGGGCAGGGCTGGGTGGAAGTCAGGGATGTGCTCCCCATCCTCTGTCATTACTGGTGACTCATCTGTGCTTTGCATCTTGGTCCCAATGGCACTGAAATGAAAGGACTTTGTTCCTTACTTTCACCACAATTTGATCAAGATGTGAGAGATTGTTATCTTGTCCGTTTTCCATCTTGTCTTTTATTATTCTCTATGTTCCTGTGCTCTTGTCTGTTCTTTCTGGACCTTATTAAGACCCATTTTAAAGAGATAATTGACTTAGAGAAACCGATCTTCTAATTTGAGGAAGCCAGTGTAGATGCTAGATGGCAATGCCTTCTAATATTTCACATGGTGGTGTATATAATTAATATAAAGGGTTCATATAATACCATACTAGTACTATAAAATTAAAAATAATATTTGCTATCTCCTTTCTTATGAGCCATGCTTTTTTTGCCTTCTGTACCTGGTGCAAGCTGAGCAGATACTTTAATCTGTGCACAGGGACTACCTCATCTTCTGTCTGTGCACTTCTGATCCATGCAGAACTCCACAATGTGCACAATTAACTTGGAGAATTCCCCTTTCATTTGCCTTCATATTTCCATGTTTCCCCTCTGTTTAGCTGTGCAGGCTTTTTTATTTATTTATTTATTTATTTATTTTTGATAACAAACTGAGCAACATTTTTTGCACTGCTGAGCAAAAGCAGAAGAAATACTCTCAGGGTGACTTCCACAATTCTTACAGCATCTGCAGAGAGGTCTTCCTAAAATAGTTAGTTAGTCCATCTCTTCTGAGTAACACAATGAGCAGCCTTGCCTTCCCTCGGAATAACAGCTGAGCAAGAGGGTTTTCTTGCAGTTTGTTATTATTCCATTAGATTGTGATTTTAGATAAGAGGCCTTTTGTTAAGCAGGTTTGTTCTCCTCAGTGGTTGTGCCCAGCAGACCCTGCACCCTTCACGCCCGTTTGAAATTGGGTTCAGGGTTAAATTCTGTGTCCCTCTGCTTTGTCATGCCTTTGATTGCCAATGTTATGGAAAAACACCAGGAAACCACAGGCCTTTATTTGTTTAGGTTTTCCATTCTTTCCATTTCAAGGTAAGCAGGAATTATGTTTTGAAATGGGTGATTCACAGGCACAATCATCCCAGTTTGGCAGTGATACTGAACCACAGTGTCACAGCCTTTAAATACAGCACAGAATTTGCTAGTATGAAGAAAATGGCCTTTCTTATATCACTGAAACTCCCTTGGTCCTATCAAAGCTCTTCTTTTCATAACTTCCTGAGTTTCCTCTTCTAATGGTTCGATATATTCATGTAGCAACAAAGTCAATAAATCAGACCTTCCTATTTAGTTTGCTGTGCAAATATACTTAAGAGCAAAGAAGGGGACACAGGTGGATAGGCTGACTCACTAAAGAAGATTTCTTCTCCTTTTTTCCCCATGCATGCAGTGCTGCAATGGCAGAACTCCCTCTGATTTTATTCCTACAGGAGCAGAGCACACCCGCAAATTATTGTATCCGTGCACCCAAGTTATAATTTCCCCAGCTACTTTTTCTTGCTTTATTCCATTCCATTGATTTATTGATAAGACATAAAGCTTTTAGTACTGCAGATACAGTTACCTTGGGAGCCTGTACTGCAAAAGGCAAATGAGCTGTTTACCTTCCAAAGAACACAAACTTCTTTCATTGCTTCACCTTCCGTGACCAGTGAAAAGATCAGAACTTGGCAGGTGGCAAAACTTACTGAAGGCTCATTTTTTTGCCATAAATGCTTAATGTAATAGCATTTAATTGCTCCTGTTAAGCTTTTTTTAAGTGGGAAGTAAGATGGATCTCAAAATGATGGATGGAGACAGGATCTAATGTGCTTTTTCGGGACACAAATGCATTGGTGCTTCATCCTCACTCACTCTGCCTCCACTTGTGTGGTGTTTGACCAGCTGGGCTGTTCTCTGCTGGAAACACCACATCAACAAATGCTAATATTGACTCTCTTCCTGCCTTATTGGGCTTTGTCTTGAAAGGCTACTGAGATTTAAATGTTGAAGGTACTAAACGTTGTTCAAGATATGGCTACATTTGACCACTGGGAAAAAAAAAAGACAATTCAAAATCTCAGCTGAAAAGCAGAACGGTTTCTGTTCTATTGCAGGGCCATTTGGGCTGCCTGGAAAACACTTGTTAAACTTGCCTGATGCTTCAGACCTGTCCCTTTTCTCACCAAACACAGGGGAAGCAGTGCTCGGGCCACAGATGAACTGTTGATGTTCCTTCTGTGCCCTGAATTGCACTGGGGAGGCAGCTCTTGTAAATCTCTTTTAAAAACAAGCTGACATGGTCTCTCTTCCAAAAATGTGCAAGAATAAATCACCTTAAGTAACAGCATGGTTTTCAACTTTAATTTTTTAAGTCCCCAAATACTCTGAAGTATTTGTTATTGTTGTTTAATAGATAATTTCTTTTAATTTTGAGTTGCCTACTTTACTTGCTTGAATTCCTATTTATTTAAACGAGTGAAATCCCTTTGCAGGTCTGGCTTTTGCTGTTTAACCTTTCCTCCTTCCATTCTTGATGTGAGTGTCACTGTAAAATGACATCTCATCAGCAAAGGATAGTTCATGAAATATCTGAAAGCATTATAATTGAGTAAAGTCACGAGGGAAGGTATTGGAAAAAATATGTCTGAAAAATGACACTGAAGAAATTCTGAGAGGAGAACTGTGCATCCTGTGATGTGCAGGAGGTCTGGGGGAAAAAAATGCAATTGCATAGTTAGAGCATGTATCATAATATAGAAGCTGCATTAGGCAACCTTGAATCTGGCATTTCTTAACCTCTGGGACTCTGCAGCCCCTGTGTGTGGCTCACCTCCTGTTGTCACCTAACAGGCAGCAGAATTATTATCCAACAGATGTTTAATTTGAATGAAGGCCAGGGTTCTTTCCAGTAAATCTAACTGCAGTAAAGAAAAGTTTTGATACCATCCAGCATAAGATGCTCGAGCCTGTATTGTCCTCTTTCACATCTACCCTGTTTGCTGATTTCCTTCCAATGCTCTCAGCTAACTCCTGCCTTGACATTTTTGTTAAAAAACATGTTTTGAGGGTTAAAGGCAAACTGTCAAACCAACAGTGTGGATTCTCAGCTGGATAAAGTGCCGTGTCCATTTTCAAGTTGAGGTTTGTGCAAATTCCAGTGGAGAACCCGCTGGATACTTGAAACTTTCAGACCTTCCCGTTGCCTGCTCCAAAAAAAGCACTTGGGCACTGCCTTGCCTGAGCTGGTTGGCAGCTCTGTTAATAATGTCACACATGGAAGAATTAGAAGGGCAAACAGGAGAAACAGAAGGTTGGGTTGAACTCGTGTCATGCAAATTGTTTTCCAGAGACAAAGGTCTGTTCAGCCCATCACTGTGCTTGAGTTGCTTCACAAAGAACATATTCCAGAACTTCTGCCCTGTTCTGTTTACTGCTCTCTGCATTTGAACTAAGATGTGTCACTTTATTTCCAAGAATACTGATTTGTTTTCTGAACTACAATAGGGTAATTTAGAAAAAAAAATATTTAATTTTTATTCAATAAAATTCACTGGGGCAGAGATTTTATTTTTTTTTTTTTTTATCTGCCTACAGATGAAAATCTCAACTGAAGGAAAACTCCTAGCCTGCACTGGTAGTCCTATGAGAAGATGACACTGACAGGTTTATAAATTCTTTTTAACATTCTTGGTCCAAAAAGAACAGTTTCCCCAAGTCTTTTTAGGTTGTTCTTTCTCTAATGCCCCAGATATTTTTGTTGTGCTGTTTTGGAGCCCTCAGGCTCCAAAAAATTTCCAGTTTATCTGTTGCTTGTCTTTAATTTTCTTTAATTGCAGACAGGTTTTTATTTTTGACTCAGAAGTCTACTTAGTTCAGCCACGTGATTTGAATTCACCTATTTTTGTTTTCCACTCACAAACTGTGGAAGGGATGTCCAAGGACAAGTTAAATTCATTAAAGTGAGTGGGAGACTTTTCCATTGGCTTTGAAGGGTTTTGACTGGACCATTGTAATTCAAAAAAATGAAGCTAATTTTGTTCATCTGCACTTGGATTTGGCCACATCCTTTCGAGAAAAAAACGAAGACTAATTACCTATGTAACTAATTATGTGTCTGCCACTCTAACCAAATACTTCCAGTGGCACTTTAAATGAATTAGCAAAGCTGTTGCATCGTTCTTTTCTTTCTCTCCTGCTATCCCCTCAAGGAAAAAATATCTGCAGGATTTTAATACAACTTTTCTGAGTATTTTTTTACAGACTGTGAGTTGGAGATGTCTGCTTTGCACTGGAGTAAGGAATGGTGAGGTTTGTGAAAGGTTTTGGTCTTAGGAAAGAGTCTGATGGAGAGGAGATAATGGTCCTTGCTATAGGGAGTAGAAACAAGCTATTTTACTCAATGGAGAGGTTCTAATCCTATTTTCAGGTGATATAAATCAATATACACTATCAATGTCTTGTACTTCTCCTCCAAGGCCTCCAAATGATTCTCTTTTTACAGCTGCACAACTGAAGCTTTCAAGTTTTATCTGCCAAAGACCAAACTGGAGCTTAAGGGAAGTGTCTTGGTTTCTTGGCTATAAGTTGAGTGTCCTCTCCAGTGAAATCATTGCAATGGGAAAAGAATTCTCCAAGACAGATGCTAAAATAGAGTGTCTGAAGATAGTCCCTGAGATAAAGAACAACTGTATTGTATTCCCTTTACAGGAAAAGGTCAGTAGCTGGAAATTAAATATGAAGTCACAGAATTATTTCCAACTTTAGCATTTAAAAGCCTTATTTTCCTTTTCACTTAGGTTATGGGGTTTTTTTTGGCCAGTGCTGTTTGCTATAATTTCTGGCTTACCTGGCAGCTCCTGACCAAAATTTCCTCACTTTAAAGCACAAGGTTTTCAAAACGTTATGAATGTGCTAAAAGGTGCATTTGCTTAATTTCAACCTCTATAACAACTTTGTGTATTTGTAATCAAGTGAAAAAACTTATTTATGGAATCAAGAACTAAATGAGAGTTTGAAGACGATAATTTTTGCTAATTAATTTAATTTTAGCTTCCTCTGAGTTTTTTCTCCTCTCTAGCTTTCATGCAGTAGTATTATGTTTATTCCTGTTACGTTGAATCTCTAATGTGTTTTCTCTCAAACTAAATGAAAGATCATTAAAATGAAGCAGAAAACTCAAGATGTGCTCCTGCTGCCTGTTGGGTAAAACTCTGCAGAGGTTTTTGGTTACCTTCTGCTTACTTTTGTGCTTTGGAGGCAAGAACTGTCTGACCCACACCTACCTACAGGTTCCAGAGTCTTGTGTCTTTTCAGTTGTGTTTTAGAATTTGGCCTTTGGATTTGGTAAAAACGAGCTCACGAGGTTTATTTTGACCTTGAATTTTCTGATGTTTTTGATTTTATATCCTTACAAACTTCCAAGTTGTTTGTGATTTTTGTGGGCTGTTTTACAGCAACTTTTCATTCCTGCAAGAACTCCAAGCAGCTCAATTTTTAGCCTAATATTTGCATTCTCCCACACAGGGCTGATCAATAACTACCTTGTCAACAAAAGTATAAGCCAGCTTTGGAAAGAGTTCTCGTAACGTTCAGCTTGGTTATAAAATAGTTGGGATGTTTCACACCACAGTTTATATGCACTGCCATCAACCACATTTATAATTAGAAAGGCAATTGGGAAAAGGGGTGTGCTGTTAAAGGGCATTTCACTTAAAAAAAAAAAAAGAAAAAAGAAAAAAAGAAAAAAAGTTCTGAAATGTGACCCATCCATCCCAGCCCGAGATGTCCCAGCGGCGGAGGAGCGCTGGCATCGCTCTGGGGCTGTGTCACCATGACCTCATCCCACAGTAATTCCCTCCTGTTGGAAAAGGGAATTAGAGAGTGACTGAGAGTGGGACACTGTGAGTGCAAGGGTGGAAGTTCTGGGGAGGTCCTGGTGTGGGGTTGGTGGAGTTCTGCCGTGGCAGGAATGTCACGATCACGGGGGTTGCGTCGTTAAAACACCGATGGAGCCAACTGGGGGGTGTGTGTGTGTGTATTAGACCTTCCAGGGCTAGGAACAGTTGCCTCCCTGGTTTATATAAGAGAATAATTGATTTTCATGATGAAAATTAGCAGCAGTTAATGGCTCGCTCAGTAAATAGCCTGGAGGGTCCTGGAAGAGTCATAGTTGTCCAGCACCATAACTCTAATATAAACATCTCTACCATTCTCAGCTCTTCCACTCTTTTTTTTTGCTTCAGGGTAATGTGAAGAATTCTTATAAACCAATTCTTATATTCTTCTGTTTCCTCTGTACTCTTCCTGTGGAAGAGATCAAGTGAACAGTGTGTCCTTGCTTTTGCAGGGAGATCAGTTTATGGATCTGGTAACTGTTTTATTTCATTACAGAAGATTTGATATTTACCATTTTCTCCCTTTCCCTCATCCTTACATCGTCTTCAGAATTAAATTTGGTTTGTCAGCTGCCTCTAGGGTGTTCAGTATTTAGCTGACTCTCAGGTAGGTCTGTGACTAGCACGTGGTAGAAGTTGATGAAGCAGTATTGAAATTTCCAAGATGGTGATGATGATGTTTAGACTCCTGCTTTATTTTTGCTTTCACAGTAGTTGATGCAGTAGATGCCAACTAAGTTAGTGAGTAAGGCAATGGTAAATAAGCTTTGAAGTATTTTTATGAAAAGTAACTTCCCAGACTGGATTCAACAATAGTGTGACAGCAGTATTCCTGATTAAATTGGAATCATGCTATATTAGATTATTGATAATTTTTTTCAAAAAAAAACCCTCAACCAAACACGAACAAAACCAAAAAACCCCTTTAAACAGGAGTGTGGAGCCTCTTGCTGGGATCTTTAAGGTGTCATTTTTTAGTGATGTTGTCCTGGAGTTTGAATAGACTGAAGGTTTTACAGGAGCAGGCTCCTTGTTAAGATTGGTACATTTTATACTTTGAAATGATGGTTTGCTGAACTGACTTACCTGCAGTTTTGTTTTTAAAAACTGACCCCATGTGCATTTATACTGTCTTTTCACAGCATTAGCAACAAAGTTGACACTGGTCAGCATTAATGAGAAGAGCTGATGAAAGCTGAGGTGTGAGGGTGGATCTGCTGATGCTGATGCTGCTGCAGAGTGTGAAGGTGTCAGAGAACATTTCTTAGCAGGAGGATTTGGCTGCATCTAGACAAGATGGCCAATGCCCTCTGCCAGATTTATAATTTATATGATAATATGAAATATAATATATGGCACAGAAAGAGTCATTTTGGCAAATGAACTGTTTGGCGTTTTTTAATTTTCTATTCTTTATTTATTTAAGTGCTTCAGGAAGAGAGACACAGTGAATCATTTAATCATTGCACGAAACCAGCCATCCTGTAGCTTATAGAGGAACTGGACTGTTGGGCAAAATAAGCAGCATATTGAAAAAATTACCCCATTACCTCAAGTAACACTCTTTTATTATCCACGCGATGGTTGTCATAGTAGAAAACAGGAACATGGCACAGCAGAATGGTTATATTGAAGGTTTGAGGGAGACAAAATTGCAGCTGGAGTTGCTTTGTTTTGTCCTTTATTTCCTCTTAGAAAATGTAATTAAGAAAAAACATGATTATTTTAAATTTTTTTTAAAACCTGGCCCTCTCTTATGCCAGTGGGGTGTTATTAATTACAAATACTGCAGACTGGCTTCTTCTAAAAACCCTGGACAACCACAGTGTGTTTTGTTTCTGTTCCAAGGTTTTAGAATCATGTAGGTTTTCTTAGCCTGGAAGAACTATTAAGTGGTTTTCATACAACATATAGATGCATTAGGAGGTTGAATGGAATGTAGGAATTTCCCAGCCTGTCATGTTTGTGAAGCTCTCAATTACAAACTGATTACAAGGAAGAAATTCTAGACATTGGCTGTTTATGGTTTACCTCAGACTGCCTCTTCCTTTGAAATTATTTTTCTCCTTTTTAAAAAAAGAAAGGGTCATTTCATTTATGCAAAGAGTGACTCTGCAAGTGATTCTTTATTTCTTGCTCCTATTTGCATAGGAGCATAAACAGTGCCATTAACTTTTAAAAATGATGGTCATGCCAAATTAAGTGTGGGTTTTTTAGAATGAGACCTAGTTACAAATTTTTATCATGGTTCCAATCCATCCTGCTGAACACAAGCAGTGTGTTATCCCTCAAATACAGGACAATTCTAGAATGGTTTTAAGAATAAATTCTTACCCTTTTTATTTAAACCAGCAGGGCGATGGTGTATGTCAACATGTGTTTGATTTGGGTGCATTTTCTGCTCTGGACCACCTCATATTCTTTCTTGAGAGCCAAGAGTGAGTGATCTCATGTGATGGTTTTCCAAATGGTGCTAATTAAGGATTTCTTGCCAGGTGCTCAGCATGCTCCACTCCTCTTGCTTTCAGTTGTGGTTGAGGGCAGGCTGCATTCTCTGGGTTACAGCCCTGTTGTTTATGAGTTCAAGGTAGCACTGCCAAAAGAAATAGGGTGATAGAAACATAAACAGCACTGTTTTAGTTTGAGGATCCCCTGAATTAGCTGGGTTTTCTGGCTTTTTTTTTTTACTTGGGAATATCAAAGCCTACATCTGGAAAATATCAGCGTGACATAGAAACACTGTCCGCTGATTTCACAGAAGAGTCTTCATATAAAACTTGTGGGAAATCAATTTTATGTTAAAGGAAGAAGGATCTAAAGTCTCCTACTGACTTAAGAGCTCTCTGGAGCAGTAACTAACTCTACTTTCCTTCTTGTAACACGCCGTGACCTCTGTTTCCAAACTCGGCATCGTGGCCAATTAATTATTGTGTAGTTTCCTGATAAAGCCTCAAATAGGCTAATCCTTGGATATAACACTGTGCATGGTTATTACTGAGAGTATCCTCCATTCCTGAAAGCTGCAGTACGTGCCTTTTCATTTTTATTTTTTTTTAAACAAAAAACATCTCAGAAATGTGAAATGTAGTAGGTTGTTAGTTTTTTTTTTCATTAAACTGTGTATGTGAAGCATCTGGGAATGAAGAAAGGGGCACATTTTCAGCTTTAAATTTTTCAGCAAGATAAAGATAACAACTTGCAGGGAGTGTAAGCACAGGAGAAAAATCTTTCCTCTTATCTTCTGGGGATCTAGTCTGCATCAGGGGAACAGAGTCCCTTTTCTTCTCCAGTACCTCTGTAGGGAAGTGACTTTCTAGCTGTGCATTGAACACTGGAAGATAGAAAGAGCTCTTCTATGTCCCTGGTCATGGAAAAATAATATTTTTGCTTCAAGAAAAATATGGTACAAAAACATGTATTCTGCTTCCTGGGGTTTCCTACATATTCTTGTTGGATTTTCCATTTAGGATTCAAAATTATCACAAGAGAAGGTGCTTATTTCAAGGGTAGCCTTTGACAGCTGGCAAAATCTAAGTATTGCTGATATAAGCAAGGGAAATATTTCTTTCTTTCTTTTTTCTTTTTTTTTTAAGGGAGGTGGATTTATTGTTTGCCTTTTTTCTTTGTGTGTAAATGGCAGCCTTGATTTATTTCATACCATTCTGTTTCTACAGCAGAAGAATATTAGAATATTAGGAAGGCAGAGTGACAGTGCTCTGCAGTTCAGTTTAGGCTTCTCTGAGCCTTGGCTGCTGCAGTCCTTCTTAATAAGTCTTTGTTAGACTATCCCAAAGAGAGAAAAAACTTGGTTTATTTGTTGTACTGATAGCTTAAAACTATCTTCTTATGTCTATACTGTGCTTCTCTGAGGAGGTTTGTCCCAGGTCCTCCAGGTCATTCCTATTTTGTGCAGCTAAAAGATGTGTTAGCCTAAGGATTGATCCAGCTTCTTAGATATCAAGCTGTGCTTAGGTGAGTATGATAACAGCTTTGTGAATGTCCCAAGAAAATATGAAAACTAAGTTCACATGCAATGCTCAGACCAAAATGTAACTGTGTATTGAATATGACAGAACCCTCACAAAGCACGGGGACAATCTGCAGTGGCACATGGATGAGTTGTAATAAATTTCCAGCAAGGGACTTTAAAATCAGTTCAGCTGGGGTAATAAAGACAGCAGCAAGTAGACAACTCTGTAAAATTCGAAGTTTAAAAATCGGAAAAAATGAAAGGATATTTGTAGTGGCTCCCTGTCAGTGTGTTACCAGGACAGTTGTTAAATTCCATTTTCGTGTCACTGAGTATTAGGCTTCACACAATAAAGGAGTTACAGCAGAGGTGGCTGATCTCTGTCAGTACCTCTGAGCAAGGTAAATGATTAAAATTACCTCATGATTAAAGTGATGAGATTTTTTTTTTTTCCCTTAGATCTTAGCAAAAAAAACTTAGTAAAACCTGCTCCCTCCAAACTAGATTTTCCTGCGCTGTTTCTTTAATCTTGAAGTCTGCTTTGGAAAGAAAATAGATTGCTGAATGAAGGTAAATAAGTTATCCTTGAGATGCCACTTTTTCAGAATAACCTCTGCATTTTTAAAAATTATTTTCCACTTATAATTAAAATACGCTTCTAGACTTGCACTCTGAGGCCAGTGTGGAAGAACTTCAGTGAGCAAGCAGGGGTGTCTATCAGCTGTGACCTCAGTGATGTTGCAACATTCCTGCTGCAAAACCCAGATGCTATCCTAGGTGATAAATGCATCTGAGTGGTAGGAAAATATTCAGCTTGTCTGGGGAAGAGCAGCTCAGCCAAAATGTTGAGTAACGAAATGGGGCAAACCCTGACTTTCGGAAAACGGGACGAGGAGAAGATGCAGAGGGATCATCTCCTATGAGGAGAGGCTGAGGGAGCTGGGGCTGTTCAGCCTGGAGAAGAGGA